>NC_060172.1:11329585-11347400 GCF_021292245.1 Micropterus dolomieu
CCGCTAAAATAACGAAGGAGTGGCTTCACAACAACTCCGTGGCTGTTCTTGAATGGCCCAGCCAGAGCCCTGACTTAAACCCAATTGAGCATCTCTGGAGAGACTTGAAAATGGCTGTCCACCAATGTTTACCATCCAACCTGACAGAACTGGAGAGGATCTGCAAGGAGGAATGGCAGAGGATACCCAAATCCAGATGTGAAAAACTTGTTGCATCTTTCCCAAAACGACTCATGGCTGTATTAGTTCAAAAGGGTGCTTCTACTAAATACTGAGCAAAGGGTCTGAATACTTATGACCATGTGATATTTCAGTTTTTCTTTTTTAATAAATTTGCAAAAATTTCTACATTTCTGTTTTTTTCTGTCAAGATGGGGTGCTGAGTGTACATTACTGAGAAATAAAATGAACTTTTTTGATTTTTGGAAAATGGCTGCAATGAAACAAAGAGTGAAAAATTTAAAGGGGTCTGAATACTTTCCGTACCCACTGTATCTGCGTCACTTTGTAATGGCGTCATAAAGCCTCAAAAACACTGGTGGAGAAACACACTGAGTTGTAGCAGACAGTGACAAGACATCTGCTCAGTATTACATTATGATTTCTACAGTTAAGTTAATGATAAGAGATATTACTGATGTTTACAGCAGAAATTTATTTAACCAGAGGGACAACTATTTTAATTATTACACCCTAAATATTCTTCCTTTTGGGTAAAATCATCAGGAAACACAACACAAATTTTCATTGTTACGCGGATGATACTAAGTTATACCTTTCGATCAGACCTGACAAAACAAACAAGTTAGCCAGGTTTCAAACATGGATCCAGGATTTGAAAACCTAGACGTCTTGAAGGTCATGAGATGTGGATGAAAGCTGTGGCAAAAACAAGTACACATCACTCAAGAATAGAGGTCAAGTAAAATGTTTACTCAATTTTTCTTTATGCCTTATTATTATATATGAAAGTGAGTGAGTAAAGGTTTCCATCCGAATTTTAAGAAAATAGGCAGAAGAACATACAACATTGTGCGTGAGGAGGACACAATGAGATGACGTTAAAAGAGCTCCAGTCAAACCTCAAATGGTGAAAAACAACGTCCGAAACACACAATGGAAATCTGGCATATATTTATGTATTTAGTTTTACTTTTATTCAATCAGGGAAGTTTCACGGAGAGGAAGCCTCTCTTTTGCAGGAATGCCCTGATCACATTTGCACAGTTACACATTCACACCCAGAAGCTGCCCAGTACAACCATAGTCTGATCTGCTGACCATTGAGCAGCTCCACTGGAGCAGTTGGGGTTAAGGGCTCTGCTCAAGGGCTCCTCAGTGGTGGTAATGAGCGCTGCCTTTTCACTTTGCCTACCCAGAGTTTAACATGGAAATTAAACTGACGATCTTCTCGGCAGAAGCTCGCTTCTCTTTAGGCCACCACTTGTAATGTTATGCACTCCTCATCCACACAGGTCTGATATTTTTGTCTTTTCAGCGGAAGCTTTAGTTGATGTTTAAGTCACATGCTTAATGACTGTCATGATTCATTATCTAAGCCTGTTTCCATTGCACTTTGTCACATTTTATATTTTTTGATAAACTTTTCCAGCTCAGCCAAAATAAGAAAAGTTATTAAGTAATATTTTGTTATTTAATAGAAAAACCCACCTTTTGACCTGATGAAATCTTGATAAATATGTAAACTAGTGTGCATAGTAAACTAGGTTTCGCACTAATCACAGGTAATGTATTCACGGTTCAAATGCACATGCCTGCAGTGATAATGTGTATTTTTGCCAATAACAAGCAGGTAAGGTAAAGCTCTTCTTTACTTCTCTTGTACGTTGAACTTTTGCTAAATACTTAATCCATTCGGCTTCGAACCTAAGGAGTTTGTTTCCTTCTGTTATTTATGTCCTCTGTGCTGTAACTGCTTGAGATGACTTAGTGTATTGATCAGTTTCCTTCAAATGTCTGACCACTGGCCAGTAAGACTGAACATTTCGTGTATCTACAGTAGTCCTTTGCTCTTGTTGAGATATTAGAGACCGTAGTGACAGGTTCTTAAGGCATACCACATGGCTATGTGAGCATGTAATGGCTGCTTTTATTTTGTTGTTTCTTTTAGTTAGTGTTCAACTTCATTTTTATTTCCTGGGCAAACCCTACATAGAAGTATGTTTGAAGTCACAGCCTCCCAGTAGAAAAGAGCACATATGTAATAAAAGGTAGTCTTTTAGGTTCCACTTTAAAGGAAAAAGTTGATTGTTCATAATATGAATTTAAGTGATGAGCTTTCAGTGGTATAGATTGTGGGAAAAGCAGATATATGAGCTTTGTTTGGCCACCTGCTGGGTATTTGCATGATTGCTGCCCAATTTAATGCAAAGTTGTAGTTGTACTAGGGAGGAGCGTAGTTTCCACTAGGATTTTCAAAATCCTATTTTTGTCCATCACTTAATATCATGTCTTTATCAGTGAAACCTAATGTGATTTTAAGTAGGGTTGGTGCATTAATAATGCAACACTTGACATAGCATTCACAATTTTTACCATTACACACACACACACACACACACACACACACACACACACACACTTCTAAACCTAAACCTAATTAATTATCTCAATTAACAAAACAATTGGCTGATGAAGACCATGTTGGTAGTTCAGGAAAAAGTTATTAAGTCTTCAAGGCAAGTGCAGTGAATAGAGACAGATTTAGGAAAATAACAAATAAACATGGTCTTGTGAGCAAGGCTTAAGTATCAGCCTGGCAAAGTGAGCAACTGTCCCGGATCCCAAAACCACCCGGGCCCCCCAAAAGCCCCCACCATGTGGCCGTTTTTGTTTTGTTAATTTGCTTGATTGTAACTTTGTTTGGGCAAATGGGAATAGTGCCACTCATCTGACATGATAAGGGCCTTCAGGTTGGTCCTGCTTTATGGTTAGGTAATCAAGCAGGACCTTGAAGAGAAGCCCTATATTTAAAATCTTGTTTTTAGACCTTTATTAATAGAGCAGAAATTGTGCTTACATGATTTTGTTAGTATGAATAATGTGGTGATGTACAGACGCTTCCAAAACATTACTAAAGTCGGTGACACAGCTCAGGACTCAGCCAGTATAAACAGTTAAATTGCTTTTAGAATATAACATTACTGCCACCATTTGGACACTGCATAAAATGGTCAGTCAACATGTAATGCCAACAGTTCTAAACTACAGTACCTGACCAAATTAAACTCAGCTAAACAGATTTACCTTTATAACCACTGCTTCAATAACATAAATTGTATGTTATTACAGGACGGTGCAGAGCCTCAATATGCATATATAATATAGAACCTCTATCTCTTGTTTTGATCCTAAACTCAACCAAAATTTCTTACTTTGTTAATCCATAAAATCCAAATCCAAAGTGACATAAGGCTCAGTATTAAAACTCATGGGTCTACTTTTATCCACTTTCTTGATCTTTCTGCTGCCTTTATCCCATATCCACTGTTAACGGTCGGCTCCTTTAACAGCCTTTGCATGACTAACTCCCTTAATTACTGCCACTGTCACTTTTCCCCAGTTCATTCCCATTTCTCAGCCAAAGAATCCAGCCTATTGTTACCATGTTATCATTTTCCTGTACTTCACCCTTGGATACCATGTCTCCCTCTTTGCATCGTTCACGACTGTAGCATTCATATGCAAAACAACAGTCAAATTTTTCTGAAATGTGTAATGCATTTTAATGAAGTGGTGCTTTGCCGGTTCTGTCATAGGTTAACTACAAGATAGACTGTTTCCAGCTTCTTTTCCCCCCCATTCTTAAATGTATTATTTTGTTCTGCAGAGTCTAGAAATCTCTTCAATCTTGAGTGGCAGTCTGGTATTTGACTCTGTCCTGTTTTTTGCACTTGGCCTCTGCTGCCTTATTCCTGACTAAACCTGATATCACGGACAGATTGGAGAAGAAGGCAGTCTTTACCTTTGCTATCTGTCAGCTTAATCCCCATGGAACATAACTTCATTTTCTCTCAACACTGTTTTGTTAGCCACCCTTGACTCCTTTCCCAAAATGCTCTTGGTGTTTCATCACTCCTAATCATTAAAAGTTTCTGAAATCCTTTCCCCTCTTTCAAATCCTTTCCACTTGATAGTGGAAGTAGTAGTTTTCATCGTTCTCATCCAACAATGAGATTATCGCCATATTTTCTACTCAAAGAAGCACCTCCTTGTCAATTGGTGTTGCTACCTGTAGAGCTTGAAGAGGATCACACTTAGACTACAGTGTTTCCATATCCTTTTCTTTATTCATATCCTTTTCTTTATTCAAACAGCATAGTGCTAAAATGTCATTGGGATTAAACAAATCTTCGCAAGGTTCCAGAGTATAGAAGAAAAAATGGTCAAAGTGGATAAAACACCTCCCACACACAATCATCATGTCAGACATCAAAACAACAGAAAAAAAATCTAATGACAGTCCAAAAGTCTAGTGATTTACCTGTAACATATCTTTATGCAAGTAATTGGAATCAAGCAAACCGCATGCTCTGCTGTCTAGCTTTGTCAGTGTTCAAATCTTCAATTTCTCCAAATGAAATGACAAGATATGTTGTATGTAACTGCCCTCCAGAACAACATTTAGAAGCGTCATCTGCTCTGATGCCCCTATCGGCAGAATGACATCATTTGTTGGTGTCTTCCAAAACAGCAAAACTGATACCTCTACAGTATGTTATGGTTTGGTTAGGTTTGGGCACGGAGAAGATTTGGTTAGGGGGTAGGGAGAGAGGTATGGTTTGTGCTTTGTTGTCAAAGAATTTGGTTAAGATCAGAGAGTGATGGTGATCATGGTGAAAAGAAACCAGCATTGATTGTCAGTAGGAAGCAGAAAGCAAACAGACTCCCATGTCAAAGTTGTTTGTTTTGTTGACCTATCTAAGCATCCCTTTCACCTCCCTCTGTGGCTTTACAACAATGTCGCACTCATCGTGATGTAGTGGGATGGATTAAGGGTCCAGATGGAGGGATGCAAGGATGAAGGGATGAGGAAGAAGAGTGAGGGGTTGAGGGAAGTAAGAATGAGGAAGCAGAGTGAGGGGTCCAGGGATGGGGATGAGGAAGAACGGTGAGGGGTAGAGTGATGTGGGGATGAGAGTCAAGGGTAGGGAGATGAAGAGATGGATGGATAAGGGAATGAAAAGGTGACGGATGAAGGGTTGAGGGGAGGAAACAGGGTTGTGGATGGATGGAAGAGAATGATGGAACGATGTTGGCTGGTGGGCAGTAGGCAGGAGAGAACTGTTTACGAATGTGAGCGGGGGAACTGTCTCTTCATGTGTGTTGCTTCAGATAGAGCCCCCAGTGGTTCCAGCATTCAAACATAAGACACAGAAAGTGAGAAAGGAGAAAAAGAAAAAGGGGGTTTGGGTGGGGGTGAAAACTGAGTCAGAAGGGTAAAGAAAGGATGAGGTGTGCTTAAATGCTTTTGAGAGGAAATGGGATGTGTTTGAGGCGCTGTCTTTGTTCTTGATCCTAGTTATTGAACTCCATGAGTCATAATTCCTCAGGTTAGTTGTAAGGGTAAAGGTAGAGGTACTTTATTTGTCACTTACACATACATGTAGCAAAATTCATTCTCTGCATTTAGGGGACCAACTCCAGAGCTATACCAGTGGCATTGGTCAAATAGCACTGACTGGAGAACCAACCTAACATGTTTCTGATGGTGGGGGAAACCGGAACACAAGGAGGAAACCCACAGGTCACTTGAACGTAAACACATGTTGTTTTTAGACATTTGCTGAAATGACTGATGCAGAAGTTTTTCTTGGGAGGCCAGTCTTATTAAAGTAGACATCCTAATCATATGACCATTTACAATTGTAATCAGAATTAGAGTTACACAATGTTGCAAACACTGACATTGTCTTTACTGATACAAAAGAAATACATTATGATAAATGGGAAAACAATCCATTAATATAATTTACTACAACCTCATCCTATAAGGAGGTCACACCTGCTGATTTCGAAACAGCCCTTTGATTTAACGTAGCCCTGGCAGAAATTATATTTCCTTCGTAAAGTACAGGTATTTGGTAAGGCAAATTAGTAGTATATAAATCTATTTTGAGGAGATTGGGCTGCCTATTCCTCACTGTAACGCTACTGAAGATGTCTTTGAAGGCGTCTGACAATAAGTGACAAAACAAGAAGAGGAAACCAGAAAGAATCCCCTTTCCTCTGAAAGAAGTGTGGTTAAATTTTCACCTACACACCACCCCAGTATGAGCTTTAGTACTAGTCTTTGAACACCAATAAACTGTTCCTTGTTTGTCTGAAATTATCCTTTCTGTAATGTTGGAATGTATTGAGATAAATATTCTTTGCTGTGGGCATCACCAGTAGTGGACCTGTTATTGGACTGGCCTTTTGGACTGTCAATTAAGCTAACCAGTTAGACACAGCATTAGTGACTTTAAATTAGCCGTGAAGGCGTTCTGTGGCTTGTGTGCCACCTGCCACACATAGGCACTGATTTCATGCTCATGCAATGCAATTCACTAACAAGAGAGAACACTCACATGTGTTTTGAAGCGACTGTATCCTGTAGTCTCTGAAAGCCTTCATAAGCAAAAAAACCCCGTCATTGGCTCATTGAGTCTCTGATGCTCTACCCATTACTTGTAGGCAATTCTCTCATAGCCATTGTAATTAAATAAGGAAAAGTAAAAGTACAGTGGTCTCTTTCTGAGTGTTGAAAGTGGTTCTGAATCTTTTTTTCTGTACTGGATCCCTCATGATAAGCTGACATGCCTTGAGAGCCCCTCTTTAAGGCAAAGGGCAGGCATCCCTAGCTGTACATTTATGACCTCTTCTGTACAATAAAATTAAACAACCACAATCAAGTCACGCAGCCTGCTGAATGCATCTTGAATGAAAACCAAGCAGGACAGCCAGCTGTGGTTCTTCACTTTTGCTTTAAGAGAATAGAAGCGCCCACAAAGGAAACATTACTTTTACCTGCAAAATTGGTTCATTGGTAAATAATTTTTCTAGGAGAGGAGTTCTTCCCTTTAAGTGTGTGACACAGAGCACCTTGAACAATTTGCATTCTGAGCGTTTCTAGTGGCATATGTTTACACCCTTTTTGGTGAGATATTTCATCATGATGGGTCAAGGAAAATAGTCCATTTAAAGTGCCAATCAAATTACATCACGTATACCTTTGTGAAAATACATGAGATGATGCAAATAATCTGGGTCTTGTTAGATATCCATGTCTTATTTCTGTCAGTCATCTGTCTGTCTTTACTCCACACTGATCAGAAGGTTTCAAGGTAAGCTCTTGACTTTTTTTTTTACCCTCCTGCTTTCAGACAGGCGGCAGCAGCAGCAGCAGCAGCAGCAGCTGGTGAGCCTCTCAGCATCCACCCAGCTTTACTCACAAATTTCTCATTTCATTGAACACGGGCAAAAAATATCAGAAAGCCTGATGCAGGGCTCAGGCCACCGTCCAGCCTGATCCGTGACAGAGTTCATAAGTCGCTCAAACATCTCTGCCCTCCAAACAAGTTCACTATGGAGGCAGATGGTGCAGTAGCTCAAGGATGGGGCTTTGAAGAAAGATTGAAGCAGTCTTGCTTAAGACTTGAAACCCTCTCGGGGATCTTCCACCATTTCCTCTCAGTGCAGGGAATGAAACCTAAATGCTGTCATTTGCATATATTTCTTGTGTAGAGCAGAGAGAAAAGTGAGAAACACTTTGGGGAGCATTTTAAATTAGGAATGTGTTTATTTCCTGGACTGGCCTGTTTAGCATTAAACGAAATCCAATATCTGTTTAGACAGCAGCAAATTAGGCACAATTAATTATTTTTTGTTGTCCTGGGTATTGGGATTAGTCCAAGCTGTTTATATCCATCCCTCTTCACTGACGCTCTAAAGTATTCAAAAAAGGAGGGTGAAATGTTGATGTGTGTGCTAACAGATTTACTGTATGGTGGAAGGGGATTAAAGACGTTCAGCATGGCTAGGCCCAAGAAATGACGAGCAGTCAAAAAGCCTTACACATATCCAGTTCATTATCTCATTGAGGTGCTCTCCTCAGGAAGCGCAGCAGTGTTTTCACCGCAGTACACTGCTGTTTCCTTCATTATTTTCCTCCTACCTCTAAGAGAGAAGATTCGAATTGCTCTCAGGCAGTAGTTAACTTTTATTCTCTCTCTCTCTCTCTCTCTCTCTCTCTCTCTCTCTCTCTCTCTCTCTCTCTCCCATCATCAATTATTTAAAGATATGGTCGTTAGTGCAAAAGCATCTTTGCTGGCTTTGCACATATTTGAGCACAATCAAAATATTATAATTTCTTACTGTACAGGATATGGATGTTTGCCACCTGCAGTACAACCTACCTGATGTAGTTATCAGCATCATGCATGCAAGGGGATAAGAATAGTTATAGCACAGGTTCTACACTGTATACATGAAGGATGGATTACCTTTAAATTGGTACAAATATTCCCTGCAGTAAATTAAAATTCCTTTAGTCATAAAAGGATGGTGAATAGGTCAATTAGATCGAACATAGGCTATGTAGCTATACAAAACTATTCCCAATGGTAGTGGAAAAGTTTTTACAGTTTTTTACAACTGCTTACACACAATCGTTACATCTCACACGATTTTTGAAACTTCTCACTCAAAGAGCAAAACCTCATCTCAAATCTCCAAAACCATTAGGTATTTCTCAGCCTTTCACTCAGTTTTCAATTGCATAAAACACTTTTTTCAAAACACTACACACAATTCTCTACCTAAGACACAAACATCTAACAGGAAGTGAGTTTCTTTCCTTTTCCAAACACAACCAATGAAAATGCTACACTTGTTCACCAGGTCCCAGCCACTTACCAATCACTGCTTTAGTATACAGTAGACCTATACATAGGTCAAAGGTCAGATTACCTGTTTTGATCAATGGATGCCAACAATGGACAGAGAGCAAGGGGAGAGGTAGGGGACGACAACAAGGACAAGTTCAAAGAGGAAGAGTTGGAAGAGGAGGAGAAGGACGAGGGCAAAGAAGAGAAGGAAGGAGAGCCATCACTGACGAGTTCAGGGCCACACTTATTGATCATGTGAACAACCACAGGTTGACAATGAGAGAAGCCAAACTTGAGTCGCTTTACAGTGGCATCCATAATTTGAACCTTCAGAAATTAGAACAGGTTGCAGCAATCTAATGGTTATTTCAACAGTACATCCATCGTCAACCACTTATCCTGCTTACAGGGTCGCGGGGGGCTGTAGCCAATCCCAGCTGACATCGGGCGAAAGGCCACACATAGACAAACAACACTCTCACTCACATTCACACCTAAGGACAATTTTAGAGACACCAATTAACCTAGCCTGCCTTTGAATGTTGGGAGGAAGCCGGAGTACCCGGAGAGAACCCACCCAGACATGGGGAGAAAGGCCAGGGCAACTGGGGTTTGCTGTGAGGTGACAGTGCTAACCACTGCACCACCGTGACGCCCATTTTAACAGTACTCAATTTTTGGCAATAAAAGTAATAATGATACTGTTCGTTTACATATGTTTATGGTTCCCTTTTCTTGTATGCTGCTGGATAGAACACTGTGCTACTGTTACAACAGTAATGTTTTGCCAAATAAATCTTTGCTGTTTACAGTGTACTTTTCAGCACCTCCTAGCAGATTACTTTCACTCTAGAACATTGTATGGAAATGTGCACATAAGTCTATAAGTCTCATTTAGAAAATGTGTGTAAGCAGTTGTAAAAAACTGTAAGATGACCTGATTTTTAATCGACCATTGAAAGAATTAGTTTGAAAAGACTTACAATCAGTGTCTTGACATGACTGCACCTAGCCAATTCAAAAAACAACCAAAAGGTTTTCTTCCCTCATACACTTGAACTTCCCCTGTTAGGAGTCACATTCCTTGTTTTGCTTTTGCTGATATACACCTGTCTTTACAACTTGTTTACACCAACTCATTCCATGGCAGCAGGATCACAAACTCTGAATTTAAAACAACATTTTGTAGTATTTTTATCTTAAAATAACAGCTTCAAAATCCTTTTGATGGTACACTGACTTGTAATAGAGTGAATGGAGATTCTGTCATTGCCACTCTGGGTCTGCTGCCCTAATTACTGCGCTATGTAACATTGGAATCCCACGCAGAACATTTATCACTGCATAATGGTTTATGGCACCAACACGACTCTTCCGCAAGCAAGCTATAAGAAGAAGCAAAAAGTATATAATGTAGAATGTAAGTTCTGCGGGAGAAGCTAGCTCGGTATTCAGTATGGATATCTTGGCAGATGCTGCAAAGAGACCAAAGAAGACGTCAGATGGAAGTGATGAGTGACGAGCAAGTGGCTGGACATTAGTAATTATTGGACTGGCTTTTACTAGTTTGTGTGAGCTAAAAGAGCTAAAAGAATGCAGGACAGATGCCGAGCTGGACGGCTTTCTGTTGGACAAGTAATTAACAACATATTAGCTGGCTTACTGTGTCTTGTGTTGGTGCACTTGCTTGATGTTTGCCTGTATTAGCAATGTTGTTGACAGGTTGACATGAGATGTACATTTTGCAACTTTGCAGATTCCTCATTATTTGTTAATTTACGTTTCTACCAATACACATTTGCTATTGCAAACTAGTTGTAAAAATACACAATTTCTAAGATACAAGGTTGGTTAATCTGATATCCTCAGGATTCTGCTTCCTGGTTATAATTTTGTAAGACCACTTTTTAGAAAATGTTCCGTTCTTTTCAGTGTGCCAGAAGAGATATTAAGGTTGTAAGTGCTGACTCCTTTGGACTTAAATACTCTGACCAGATGTTCCATCAGTTCAACTGTGTGTAAAGGAGTCCACTTGGATGCTTCTGGTGTTCTCAATTGATTTACCACTGGCAAGATACTCATCATCCACTCTTTTTAACTGTTACCCCGAAGTGTCACAGCAGTGGTACTAATAATGGGAAGTCTGTCATACTGCTATTATCTTGTTGATAATGACTTGACAATTGTTTTCTTTCAAAATGAATGAGCTTGTTTATCATTATTTTGTCACATCAATTAACAGAGGATAAAAAAGAAAAAAAAGTCAATTTCCATAGAATTGTAATGGTGAAAGGGTCACACAAAACACAATACATTTGCCTGTTTAATTAACAATAGATGTGTTAATCAAAGCACCCTGGTTGCTTGTTTTACAAAAAAATATTCTTTATTACTGGATATGGATTCCAAATGTGCAAGATTACTATTTACAAATATGATGTTAAACATAAACACATAAATTGATTTAATCAACTTGATTGATTCCACCCCTCATGACAATAAAGGTGTGGGCATTGGTGTGGTGATTGGGTGAGTGGCATGCTTGACGAGTGGAGTTTGCATCCCTTCAAAGACCTGCAAATAATGTAAGCCTTTCCATTAACAATGACATTCTTTCTTTAATCTTATCCATTCTTTGGTTGCCATGTGCAAATATTGTAGAATGTGAGAATTTTAAATACACATGCACAGAACATAATCTTCATCATCATCATCATCATCATCATGATGTATCCCTACATCATCATCCTTTATTTATCCCTTTATTGGGTACTTGCATTCCTTACTTACTTTGTCAGGTGCTGACAGTCCTTGGCATGCCATTACAGCAAAGACACGGTATTGCAAATATGTGGAACTTAGCAGGCTTTCTAGGATTTTTGTGAAAAGGATTTTCTGGGATTGCTTGTTTTAACAGTCTGGCAGGCTGCCTTCCAGACTCCCATGATGAATCCCTCCCTCTCTTCTATGATACCTTCTCCACTCTTTCATTCCTGTGATGCTTTCCTCCACTGATAGAGATGTATTCTATATTTGATATGCTCAAGGATTTCCAAAATGACTTCATAAGAAACTAAGAATGGTGTGATTTTACTTGATTTTTCTAGTTTGATGGACATGAATATGATTTGAGGGGGTTGTATCTGGCAGATGTTTTTTATATCTATATACCAAGTCTAACAGGGAGTGGCTCTTTAAAAAGGTGTTGCTGCATAATTTGATGGGAAAGTTTAGTTATAATCAAACTTACAATAGCTGGCAAGCCTTTTGATCCAGTGAAATTTGGACTTAACTACTGAAAAAGGGCCTTGGTGCAGCACAGTTGACTGTTCAGTACAACGGCAAGGTTCCTCACGACTGGTGAAAGAGGGACTGCACTGTGCTCATTAGTGACAAGAAAATTCATGTGAGGTCAGTCTATCCCTGGCATGAGGGTGTCTTTAGCTACTTTCATACAGAGATCTCATTTGCGCATTGATACTGAACAAAGTATAGCGATGCGGCTTTCCGTGTTATACTGTGAAAATAAAAAAGGCCGTGACTTTTAACACAACAGTGTTGAAATGCCACACCTGTTACGGCATGGCGGCTGTGGGTTTTCACACAGATAGCAATCCGGCTCTGTTACTACCAACATTCCCGGCTCAGAGCCGGATTAAATCTGCCCCTCCTTTCCAGCTCTCTACTTTTCATACAGCACAGTGAGGCAGCATAATGTCGTTATAATTCCGGAAAATAAGGCAGTGTTTTACGTCCCTGGTTAACTTTGATTATTGATAATACACAACATTTGTGTTTCCCAGATTTGCTAATCTTTCACATGGCCAAAAGCAAATACTGAAGTGAGCTACACCACTCAATGATAGTGTTACAAATTTTACACCATTAAAACCCATACGTGACTACTAAAACATCACTAATGTGGCACCTCTTCAGATTTGCCAATGTAATGAATATGACAAGAATAAAAAAAACTGGATCCTAATCCACTTTAAGTCCTTATCATCACTGTTTTGAGTATAATCTCAAAAGCAAAATTGATCCTTGTTAAGCCCTCACGCTGTTCAGAGGAATTTGGCCTGTCTGTGTTGTACCTGAGTTGGCATTACAGGGCTAATCTGATTTTAGGTATTAATTCCAGTTACTAAATTTATCCCTTAAAATATTTGGGTGGGTTCGTCACTGTGAGCACTACAGCCACTTTGACAATACAATTTTTTTTTTTACCTATTGGTTATATAAAAATATTGATTAGTGCAGCTTTAAAAAACTGCAAATGCAACATGTTGTTCCCTGGTAGGCAAATGCTGTGTCCACAGGATGTTCCCATGCTGCTGGTTACACCAACAACAAGACTGAAACATTACTGGATGTTTATGGACGCAGACATATATCATCTTCATCTGGTGTTGATGGCTCTTTGTTTGTGCAAGGTCACACATCCACTACATATGATTCAGTGTGAACAAGGAGGACTGAAAGGTATATCATCATTTTTCTTAACAAATATGCAACCACTGAACTAACTGCCATACAGGAACAAGACAAAAAGCAAACAATATCCCAAATAAGACCTAATGAGAATTGGCTTCTTCATATTCATATTCATGTATTGTTTGGCTTTACATAATTGCATTACTGAACAAACCTGAAAAAACATTTAGCACAATCTCCACTGTTATGTTGAGTGCATATGTCTGGTAGGACTTTATACTTTACACGCTAAAGCAGTGTTTAAAATGTAAGGAATTAAACATATAAATGCCCTCTGTCAGCATTTGGTTTTAAGTAGTTGCTATATGCATGCAACAGTCCGGTCTGATTCAAGCAGGAGGAAAACACTGACTACATAAACAGAAGCACAAATAAGGTAATAAGGTACACCTGGTGAGACAGGCAGCAGAGAGGACTGATGAATGGATGAGCCACAGGTGTGTAAGCTTAACTCATAATACAACTTCTTTATTGAATATGTAGTGAGTTTTTACTAGAACATGACACAGTGAAGTACACTTATAACACACAATAGTTATAATGATAATCCCTGATTTGAATTCTGTGTTGATAGACACTATTGTTTCACAGTGCGCATCACACAACAGGAATGGAGGAGCCTCTCAAAGCGTCAAACAAAGTAACAATTGTAGACAGTGGTGTGCAGGCTGAGCACACAGCTGAGAAAACAAAGACAAATGACAAAATAAAAAAGTCCTCTGTTGACATAATTAGAACCTTGCGGCACTAGACAGAGAAAATAACAAATGCGGAGGCTAGAACCAACTAGATTTAAGCACCTGTTACTTACCCCATGTCGTTAATTCAACTTAGACTAATTGTACAATTAATTGTGTGATTTTTACTCTTCTGGGAAAACGGCAACATTGCTACTATCAAGGCAGATAGGGAGGTCAGGTTAGAAACAAGTAAACAGTTTAAGTAGACTATGTAAACCATTTTATTTGGAAGTAAAACTAAGTTCAGAGTAGAGTACAGAGAGCATCTCCAACAACAGAAAAGGTGTTCCACCACACTGAGAGATGTATTTCTTAAATTTCACAAATTTGGTTTTGATTCATTACCAAATAATACCAGGGACTGGATTGTCAATATTAATACTGATACTGATACTTTTTATTCTTAAAAGCTATATATAAGATAGAAGAGAAGATAGAAAAATATCATAACTTATGATGTATATTTATTAATAGGCTACTTCTGAATATATTTCAATTACCAAATAATTTGCCAAACATGACACATTTCTTTTTAGTTTTCTTTGTTAATGACTTAATCCAATGCATGTTTAAACACAAGACAGCTTTTAATGGTAATTATGTGAATTCTCTAACTAAAGAGGTGATCTGATTTGTAAATATTGCAGCATAAAGAAGAGTGTGATGGATGTGTTTTTTTTTCCCAAAACATTGTATCTGTAGTATTGATACTTTGGGGATCTATCTGTCCACCAATAATCCTTTCCAAAAACCAGAGGGTTGATGCCCATGTGTTTTTTGGGGGTTTATACCCCCAATTTTTTTGAACCCACAAATCAGAGAGTAAGGTCACTTGACGCTGCCCAAGCTGAGTCTTATGGATCATTCCAGCATTCAACTGTTAAATTTCACGTACCAGGATGAATTAATACCAATGGAATCACCTCAATCATCCGATTAATTTACAGAGGCAAAGTTAATCTGCATGGAGCTTTTCTCATATACTGGAACTTTGGTGAACTCTGACATGCAAATTTTACCATTAAACAATTGTCTTGAGAGTGCTGACCTCTGGGGGAACCAAGAACCACAGAATCTGAAATTGAGTGAGCAATATTGTTCGCTGTGTCTGAACCTGCTGGTGTATAACTTCTTTACAAAAGATATGCAGCAGGGCTTTCAATCAGCCATGAGACCAGAGTAGATGGTATAAATATTTTCCCTTGAATTAACTGGATTTGTTTATTGTCCTGTGAGCTACAGAGAGTGCAAGGCCAAAAGGCCACAAAAAAAAAGGGAGAAACACCATGGTAGAAGTGTAACAAAATATGTTTATTAAACCAAATTAAGGTTGGTGCCAAAGTAAAGGTGAACAAATATGGGGTATGAACATCAGTGGTTTCAGTCAGGTCAGAATGTTGGTTGCATGGAAAATGTGTGTGAGGATGTTGTAATGTGCAAGAAATAATAACTATCAATTAAAGCAACATTCAACACTCAGGGGCCAGACCCACAGTCTCCACAGGGCGGGGCAAGGGTGAAAGACCTGGCCCTCCGCCTGACACAGCAGGTCCCTCCTCAGGGGGACCTGCTATGACGGGCCTTCGAGGAGGCATATTATGTCCGAGAACCACACTCGGGCCGGCCAAAACGGGGCTACCAGCAGTAGACTGACCCCGTCTTGACGGACCCGCTCCAGAACCCCCGGGAGCAGAGCGTCTGGGGGAAAAGCATACAGGCGCAGCCTCGGCCACGTCTGTACCATGGCATCCAGCCTCTAGCTTCACTCTGGTCACCGAGGACAAAATGGACCCGACGCGTGCAGGCGACAGGTGGGCCCGCATCGTCGTCGAGTCCCACACCACCCCGGATTCCATGAGTTGCGGGGAAATGAGTTCTATGGCCCCTTTCTCCAGCAGAGAGCGAACTTCCCAACACCTGGCTCTGCTCTGCGTGCGCCGCAGTCCAGACCACCCCGTTGAATCTGGGGGTGCGGACCCGGAACTGCAGCCTGTAGCCCTCCATGACCCACGGGGAAATGTTGACAAGGCCCCGCCAAGCTCCTGCGCAAATCCGCCAAGGGAACCAGCCTCTCGGGGCCGGTGTTATGCGTAGGTCTCTGGCGGCAGATCCACCAGGGAAAACCTGCTGAAACCCCGTGGCGTGTGAGCCCGAGCGCATGCTCGCTGGAGGCTAGCGCGTCCCGAACGTTGACACGGCGGGATAACAGCGCCTGCTGCCACGAGGGAGGGGTACTCAGTCGCCTTCTCTCGGGGGGGGGCGGGTTCTCAGGACCTCTTCCCCCGGCCCCCGGCGAGACTGAAGAACAGTCCTCAGATTCGTTGTCTCGGGGGGCTGTGGGCGAGAGCGCCGCCTCGAGTCCCGGGTGCGCTGAGGGGAACCTCGAGCAGCGACACTCTGTCTCTGGCTCTGGCGGTAGGAGCTGGACAACGGCTGGGACCGTCTCTCTGCAGCCGCCGCCATCCTGGACCCAGACCGGCGCGGGAGATACTGCTGGAACGCCTCCCCTTGCGTCCTGGCATGCTGGAACCTGCTGACTACGGCGTCCACCGCCTCGCCAAACAGGCCAGAGGTCGCGACCGGTGCATTGAGCAGGAAGGTCTTCTCCCTCTCCTGGATGCCCGATAGGTTGAGCCACAGGTGCCGCTCCGTGGCCACCAGCGCCGACATGGAACGGCCGATGGCACAGGCCATCTCTTTAGTAACTCGGAGAGACAAGTCCGTGGCTCTGCGGAGCTCAGCAACGTCCTCCTCAGTGGGGCCTCCTCCTGAGTCCATGTCTCTCAGCAGGTCGGCCTGGTATGCCTGCAAAACCGCCATTGTGTGCAGGCTCGCACCAACCCGGCTCGCCGCTGTGTACGCCTTGCCCACCAGAGCAGATGTCACGCGACATGGCTTGGTACGCATCCGGCCGTCTCCGGAGAAAAGAGCCGCACGGGACCTCAGCACCCTCAGGGGCAGGGCCTCGCAATGGCCGCAAGCAGCCCCCTCAAGAGCTGCCTGGGCATGCGGCATCCCCAGACAGGAAACACACAGGGCATGAGTGTCCCCAGCCATGATGTAGCACGGGCATGGAAAGACACACTGCCTGAACTGCTCACCAGTCATCTCCTCTGCTTCTCCTTCCAGGTAACTACAGTGCCTTGCAAAAGTATTCGGCCCCCTTGAACTTTTTGACCTTTTGCTACATTTCAGCCTTCAAACATAAAGATATAAAACTGTAATTTTTTGTGAAGAATCAACAACAAGCGGGACACATTTATGAAGTGGAACGAAATTTATTGGATATTTCAAACTTTTTTAACAAATAAAAAACTGAAAAATTGGGCGTGCAAAATTATTCAGCCCCCTTAAGTTAATACTTTGTAGCGCCACCTTTTGCTGCGATTACAGCTGTAAGTCGCTTGGGGTACGTCTCTATCAGTTTTGCACATCGAGAGACTGAAATTTTTGCCCATTCCTCCTTGCAAAACAGCTCGAGCTCAGTGAGGTTGGATGGAGAGCGTTTGTGAACAGCAGTTTTCAGTTCTTTCCACAGATTCTCGATTGGATTCAGGTCTGGACTTTGACTTGGCCATTCTAACACCTGGATATGTTTATTTGTGAACCATTCCAGTGTAGATTTTGCTTTATGTTTTGGATCATTGTCTTGTTGGAAGACAAATCTCCGTCCCAGTCTCAGGTCTTTTGCAG
>NC_060172.1:11347500-11482276 GCF_021292245.1 Micropterus dolomieu
GGGGAAGTACAGGCACGGGGAACCAAGGAGACAGGGGGCCAGAGAGCAGGGGAACACAGGGGCCGAGGAGGCGTGGAGAGGCGGGGGAACAGGGAGGACGCCGTGAGGGAAGTCCAAAGAGGAGTGGGCCAGTGGGTGAGCCCAGCCGAACGGAGGACGAGGGTGAGTGTACCTGGGAGGAAAACAGACAAAGGGACAAGGTTAGGGAAGACAGCAACAAGGTACAGGGTAAACGTGAAAAAACAAGAAACATGAAAGCCTGAACGTGGGGATGGCACCGGGTGTGGAGCAACGACGATCAAGCAAGGATGGTGTGGAAAACCGGGGTTGAAATACAGGCTGGGATGAGGTTGATTACTGGCAGGTGTGGCAGGCTGACGAGGTGGATGATGGGTTGCAGGTGCAGGTAGTTGGCTGGGCTCAGGAGCAGAGGGAGAGAGCACACGGGGGAGAAAACACAGAGAGGCGGGCAGAGAACCGGAAACCAAGGGAAAAAGCAGAAAAACTGATAAAAAGTAGAAAAAAAACCAGGACACTCACCGTCAGCCGGGCTGCCACCACAACAGTCACCGACGCAGTTCGAGTTCCCTCGAAGGGGAACCTCTCAGGGATTTATTCATTACAGTACTTTCGTGAATTTTATGCTGTCCCTTTTTATATTTATGTTTGTAATGAAGACTAGAGAACACCCATGGTCCTCAGAGGCCTAGAAATGTATATATGAAGGTAATATTAAAAGTTATGTCTTTACATTTTGTCCTTTAATCTTTGTACTGGTTACTAATATTAAATCAAGTTATTGTGAATAGATGGGTAATCTGTGAGAAAAACACCGGCTGTTTGTAGATGGTCTACACTAATATACTTAGTACTGAATCAATGGAACCTTACCCATGACCCAAATACGTTTAAAAGAATCACCTTAAATATGTTTGTACAGCAGGATTATCTAACATTCCCTGCTTAAAACACATTAAATCCACCTCCTAACATTGCATTTTCTGCTATCTGTGACGTAGTCACTGTGAACTTCACTTCTAACAACAGGTCAGGAGCTGTATTTCGAACTATGCAACTTAACGACAATTGGTGCGAACGTTCGTCGGAACTATGGTTTCGGGGAACACCTGCGTCGCTTCATGATGGTTCGTACCATGTAAGTTATCAACTTAGTTACCTCCGTAGTTCGAACTAGGGTTTCGGGAAACAGTTGCGTCGCAACTGCATAGTTCCAACCAAGGAAGTTGCTACCATAGCTAGCAACGATGCTTTTGGGAAACGCACCCCAGGTCAGTCTCAATAGAAACATTAAACCATTTTTATAATATTCAAAGAACTAGATATCTGGGGGGTATCATTATTTGATAGTGACAGGTGAAGACAATAAACAGAGAAAGAGAAGGGGGTATGACATGCAACAAAAGGCACTGGCTTGAATCAAACCAGCAACTGTTGTAACCATGCAGCCATGCGTTGTAACCATTGGGCTACCAAGGCATTCCCAGGGGGCTCGTGCCCTGTTAATAATCCAGACATGCCCCCACCTCTCTGAACCAGCACTTGACCTTGCCTGTGGTTGCGTCGCCTCCTCAGGCTCAAAAACACACCAGGTTAAGAAGAGAGTTTTTATAGAGAATTGATCAATACTTCTTGAGAGGTCAGTCAGGTCAATTGGATGAAGTCCAGCAAGGAGTAAAAGGAACCACATCTTGCACCATGTAAGGATTCCTGTTGCAAGAAGACAATAGCTCTGAGAAACAGGGTCTGAAGGGAGATGGAAAACAAGATCTGTAGGCAGAAATTTCGAGTGACATTGCTTTAGGCTAGTAAAGGCAAGGACTGGGAATCAACACTGATTTGAACAAAAAAAAACCGAGAGAATCATTTTAAAATAATTTTGTTATAATTTGTTATAATAATAATCTTTGTTTGATTGTTTAAGGTTATGAGTATAAGGGCCTTAAGCCAAGGCACTGTCACAAAACAAGAGCTCTGGCCAACAAGAAGAACTTCTGTAATTACATCCGGCTTTTAGAGCAGGCAATGATGAGCTGCAGTCACCCTAAAACCTTCTCATACATATCCTGTGAAAGGTAGTATTGCTCAAGTAAAATGCACAGATAAGAGCTCAGTGTATCAAACTGGCTCCCTATGCGATAGTTAACAAGTCATAAAGATTTATTAGTGAGCAGGCACAAGAAAGAGCTGTTATTGGATGCTAGGGAATAGCAAATGCAAGTAGACATAGGCCAGTAATTTATAGTCCCACCAGAGTTATTCTTCACGGCTGAAGACATAAAATTATATTATGATCTGACAGTCAGACACATCATGGGCGTAATTTAAAATAACCTGCTCTAAACCATATTTTCCCTGCAACAAGGGATTTGGATAGTATCACTTTCATCAGATCCTGTGTATTTATGGGTCCTTGTTTTACTTATTGACTTGGTAATTTAAATTATCCCAGAAGAGTTGGCTGTCACCAGTAATGTCCTGGGATCATGGTTTATCTTAGCCTGTTCTACATGTTCAGTAAGTGCCCAGGGTAGTTTTGACTATGTAGCAGGCCAACTCCATTGATGATAGAGAAATAATGAACTGTAGTTAATGTGACTCATAGGTCACTAAGGCGATTTTGTGATCAGCTCTCGCCGCCATGATCTTTGTCAGTTCTTTGGCCCCCTGGGAAAAATCCAAATGTGTTGCAAACAAAGTGGAGTCTGAAGTTATAAGGAGGGCAAACACCCCTGCTGAAAAATAATGTGCTGACATTTTATTCAGTCCACTGTTAAGTTTAGCTCACGAGTAGCTGGAAAGTGCATGCAGAAAGACATGCCATCTTAGGGGGGCAGTATACTCGGTCAGAACTCCTTGCAGCATAGTTGAATAGCTTCAAAGACTCGGGTTGAGGGGTCCCACCATTTCTGTAACTTTCCAGAACACACAATCCGACATTCACCCTCACTTCACTCTGTGATTGGTCAGCTATGGGGAAGTGAGAGAGAAGTACAGCCAAGTGCCACAGTATGAATGTCTTCCAGGGGAGACTGTCTATTAGACTATTTAATAAGGGCCGGCTTTTCACCCCGCATTTGAGTACAAATTTAGACAAATTTAGTTTCTGACAGGATACAGCCTGGCATTTTTGACCACTTGTTCTTTCCTTTAGCACCACCATCAAGACAAAATGCCTACTGTACTGTACACAAGAATTATTAAACTGCAATAGGCCACCTTCATTTCAACTTGTCAATTGAAATAATTTTCTACTGTAATTTGTGGAATGAACACTGCAGAGTATTTGCAACTTTCATTCTTGTTTGCTCCTTAGTGTATATACTGCTGGGTAAATATTTATTGTATTACTTGTGTTTACTTTTCAATGTAAGAACCAGGTTTTTAATATACACAGAAACCTCAAATGCAATGCAGCAGTTGTCAACATACCACAGTCTCTCGGGTTGAATCGG
Source organism: Micropterus dolomieu (assembly GCF_021292245.1). Taxonomy (NCBI): domain Eukaryota; kingdom Metazoa; phylum Chordata; class Actinopteri; order Centrarchiformes; family Centrarchidae; genus Micropterus; species Micropterus dolomieu. The sequence continues at coordinate 11,350,974 of NC_060172.1, forward strand.
TAATCTTTCGATGGAACTGGCTGGTTGTTTTTTTAGCACAGTCCTTGTCAGAAAATTGCAGTATTGACAAAATTCTGGGATATGAAGGCCACACTATGCAGACGTTGCTCCAGCTTTACACTGGGGATACAAGATGGGTTAAAGGATGGGTATATCTGTGGGTAATACATGACCTTTGATCAAATTGTGGTATCTTAATTCTGCTCATTTCAGAGAAATACCCGTATTAATTTTCTTTCTGAGAGTAAGATAATATGACTGGAGTCAAGACTAAGCTAAAAGACTGGAAGCGGAGGGACAGCTTACTCCAAAGTGAAAAAAAACACCTCCCAAAACTCACTAAACACTCACTAATTAATATCCGGTTTGTTTCTCTACTAAAACAGTGCTCACCGATGGAATCTGGCAACCCACTCCCAGAGATGATGCAGATTTAGGTGGCTGGTAGGGTTTTCACTTTGGACAAAGCCAATTTAGCTATTTCCTCCTGCATCCAGTTATTATGCTAAGCTATTGTAAGCTAATTACATTACAAGATAAATGTGTGTGCTAATCTTTGGTTATTACAATGAATCTGACAGAGTAAACGCCTACCTGAAATCCCCCCCACCCCGTGTTTGTGTTTTATTTTCTCATGAAGATCAGTCAGAATTTAGACTTGTACACAGTGGAAAGAAAGGAGAAATGTGAGTGGTTGTGGGCATGACATGCAGTGAATGATATGAGCCACAGTAAATCAGATATGGGGTACAGTATGTGGCTCTGTAGAGAAAGCCACAAAGACAAGATGAAGTCCAACAAACAAAATTCTCAAACCTAAATGTATATGTAAATAAATGCAAGTCCTTGGCAGGCACTTGAGACTGCTGCTTTGTCACACACAGAATTTCATAAGTTTGAGACACTGAACTGATTACTACTACTGAAGTTTGACGGTTCTGTAAAATGAATATAATATTTTCTTCTCAAAGTTTACTGTTGTAGATATCATTATCATATATAAGCACCAGGTAACTAGTGTTTTTGTTTTTTGGCAGTCATATGTAAGACAAGGATTACATATTTTCTACAAAATAAAAACATTTACAGTATGAGATTAATTTATGCCTGCAAAAAAATGTGTTTGGAACACATTGAGCCTGGGGCAGTGGAGAAGTGGATTATTCTGAAGGAGAAGTTTCTGTGGACATTTTGTTTGTACTATATTGGCTCTATGTAATGTTAAGAGCTGACATTCAACTAGAATTGTTTCTTTTATATATAAAGACTGAAAATAGCAGCGCAGGTTCCAGTCAGACAGTGCAGTCTGCACACAGTCAGGCTGAAAATTGCTTCTAGTTCATTTATTTTGGCTTAATATTTTCAACAAGAAAGACTGATTAAGTACCTGAAAATTGCAGATAAATGGAAAATTATGAAGGATGCTACGTTCCATCAAGCCTTTTTTCATTCTCATATTACACTATAATAATGTTCACCCAAATTGAGCTTATACCTTCCTGTTGCATAAGAAATAACCATTCTTGTTTCTAAGGCATTGTGATTTCTTCAGAAATGCCAGATATTATTTTACAATGTAAGTTAACTTACAAAATATGATTTTTTCATGTTCCATTTATCAGTAATAATCTGCCTGTGTATAACCCTTGATTACATTGTTTTTACCAAGATGGAATGGAAAGTGATACCACATCATCAATGAACATAATCCATGCAGATTAACAGGTCATTAACATAGTCATATAACAAGATTAACCACATGACTGATTATGAATGTGTGGCCATGCCAATGTATCTGATGTTTTATGTGATGTCAGGGTAATTTTAGGGCCACTCTGTCAGTGTCATGGTTACCAGCAGCAGCTATTGTGTTGCTGAAGCAGCTGAAAGGAGCATTGTGGAGTCTTTACTGACAGTTATCTCGGGGTGTCTGTAAACCCAGCCTCAATCATTCTCACCAGCCAGTGCCACACTGTCAGTACTTGTAAAAGCAGTTCCCCTCCGAGGGAACTCGAACTGCGTCGGTGACGACACTATGGGAACGCCTCTGGTCGTGGCAGGGCTGAAATCATGAATGAAACTACTCCAATCCTATTGGCGTTGCTAGAACGGTAGCGTGTGACGGCGTAACTGGAGGCGTATATAAGCACGCCGGCACACCGGACACATTAGCTTTTTTCTATTCAGCAGGCACTCTGGCATGTTTGAGACTACTCAGAAGGAGGCTACCACAAGGAGATCTAGTTACCTAGAAGGAGAAGCAGAGGAGATGGCTGGTGAGCAGTTCAGGCAGTGTGATGGCCGGATGCGCTCTCCCCGTGGCTCGCGGCTGGCGGTCGCTGAGGCGGCGCAGAGGCTTCGGTCATGGGGCACCCAGCGCTACATCTCTGAGGGCATCGGGACTGCCGAGGCTTTTTCCCGTCCCTTGTCTGCTGACTCCACCTCCTCTCTTCCCCGTTCGGGAGTCCGTTTCTCTGCTTCTCCCGCCCGAGGTATGAGTTTGGAGAGGCTTGCACAGTCTGATTCTGAGGAGCTAGAAGTGCTTAGCATCATGGAGCATGACTTCCGGGAGCTGGGCCGACGTCTTATGACCGCGCCTAATTATGAGAGGCGGGGCAGGAGCCGCGGGCCGGCAGTAACCTCTATGAGCTTTTCTGCAGCCCGAGCGCCACCCCCGCGTCGATCCTCGCCATTCTTTCCTGATTTACACAATGAGTTGTGTAAATCATGGAACAGACCAAAAAAAAAAAAAATAGCTGCTCTGCACGGCTGACTGTGTCCCCTCTGCTGGATTACAGCAGTGTGACAGAAACTAAGCAGCTCGGCTACGGAACGATGCCTTGGGGGGAGGAAGCGCTCGCGAGCTATCTTTCTCCCACCCTTGCTTCGTTCCTTCAGATGTCGGCGCTCTCCACCAAGCTGTGTCGGATGACATCCGCTTTGGTGGGCAAGGCCTACATGGCAGCGGGTCAAGCTGGTGCAAGCCTCCACACTATGGCCATCTTGCAGGCGTACCAGGCCGATCTTCTCAAGACTGTGACCTAGGGGGAGGTCCCTCTGAGGAGGACCTGACTGAGCTCCGTAGAGCTACGGACTTAACGCTCTGTGTTACCAAGCATTGGCTGCTCCATGGCAGCATTGGTGACTACCGAGCGCCATCTGTGGCTCAACCTCTTCGGCATCCAGGGGAAGGAGAAGGCTTTTCTACTGGATGTGCCCCTCTCTCCTACTGGCCTGTTTGGTGAGGCGGTGGATGCTGTCGTCAGCAGGGAGAGGCGTTTGAGCAATATCTCCCCTGCTGGTCTGGGTCCAGGACAGCGACGGCTGAAGAGAGATGAGCTCAGCCCTTGTCTAGCTCCTACCACAGAAATTCAACGGGGTGGTCTGGACTGCGGTGCACGCAGGGCAGAGCCAGGTGTTGGGACAAGAAGTTCGCTCTCTGCTGGAAAACGGGGCCAGAGAGCTTATTTCCCTGCCAGTCAGGGAGTCTGGGTTCTACAGCCGGTACTTCATAGTTCCCAAGAAGGACGGATGGGTTGCGTCCGATTTTGGATCTGCGGTCCCTGAACCAAAATCTGAGAAGATTCAGGTTCAGCATGCTCACCATCCCCTCCATCATCAGTCACATCCAATCCGAGGATTGGTTTGTCACGATAGATCTGCGAGACGCATATTTCCACATCTCCATCCGTACCTCTCACAGGAAGTTCCTTAGGTTCGCCTTCGGGGGCGGCGTACCAGTATTGGGTTCTTCCGTTCGGCCTAGCAGTCTCTCCTCGCACGTTCACCAAATGCATGGATGCAGCCCTGGCCCCGCTGAGGCTCCAGGGCATCCGCATATTAAACTACATCGACGACTGGCTCATCTTGGCTCAGTCTCGAGAGTTAGCGGATCGCCCACCTTCAGCGTTTGGGGCTGCGGCTCAATGCGAAGAAGAGCGTGCTGACGCCCACCCAATGTTCCTAGGGGTGGTGTGAATGTAAATGTAAATGCTCCGTACTTGTATAGCGCCTTTCTAGTCTTTTCGACCACTCAAAGCGCTTTTACACTACATCTGCATTCACCAGTCACACACATTCATACACTTGTGCACTAAGTGCTCAAACGGAAACTAACATTCACACTGGCGGAATAGCCGCCAGGGGCAAATCGGGGTTCAGTATCTTGCCCAAGGACACTTCGACACGCAACCAGGGGGAGCCAGGGATTGAACCGCCAACCCGCTCTTCCTCCTGAGCCACAGCCGCCACAGCCGTGTGGGACTCACCTGTCGCCTGCACGCGTCGGGTCCATTTTATCCACGGTGACCAGAGTAAAGCTAGGCCACACCATCACTGTGAAACACTTTCAGAGGATGTTGAGTCTCATGACGGCAGCGTCCAGCGTAATCCCGTCTGGCCTGCTGCACATGAGAGCCCTGCAGTGGTGGTTAAAATCCAAGGGATTCTCCCCAAGGGGAAATCCGTTCCGTCTGATACGGGTTACGAGCAGATGCCTTCGTTCCCTGTCAGTATGGAGGAAGCCTTGGTTCCTGTCCCAGGGTCCCGTGTTGGGAGCGTCATGTCGTCGGACAATTATATCGACAGACGTCTCACTCGCAGGGTGGGGCGCGGTCATGGACGGCCGCTTTGTGAGAGGCTCCTGGCAGGAGCATCATTTCTCTTGGCACATAAATTGCCTGGAAATGTTAGCCGTTTTCAGAGCTCTGAGGAGTTTTCTGCCCGCTCTCTGTGGTCGCCACGTCCTTGTCAGGACCGACAACACGGCGGTGGTGGCCTATTTGAATCACCAGGGCGGTCTGCGCTTGCGCCCGTTATGCAAACTGGCACATCAGATCCTCCTGTGGTCCCAGCAGAGACTGCTGTCCCTCAGAGCGACATACGTCCCTGGGACCCAGAATCAGGGAGCAGACCTGCTGTCGAGACAGGGGCTGAGGCCCGGGGAATGGAGACTCCACCCCCAGGTGGTGGAGTTATTATGCAAAGGGTTCGGCCCCATAGACGTAGACTTGTTTGCGTCTCGAGAGACTACGCACTGTTCCCTGTGGTTCTCCCTCTCGCCCCCAGCCCCTCTAGGGCTGGATGCCATGGTGCAGACGTGGCCGAGGCTGTGCCTGTATGCCTTTCCCCCAGTCGCTCTGCTCCCGGGGGTTCTGGAGCGGGTCCGTCAGGACGGGGTCAACCTACTGCCTACTACTACTCACTGGACCCGTGACTCGTTCCAGGGTTCCCACTTGGGACCTGGCGGTGGTTCTTGAAGCGCTGGCTGAGGCCCCCTTTGAACCCCTGGAGTCGGCTGAGGCCAAGCACCTGACCCTTAAGATGGCCTTTCTCCTTTCTCCTAGTGGGTATTCTCGTTCCCATAGTGTCGTCACCGATGCAGTTCGAGTTCCCTCGAAGGGGAACGTCTCGGGTCGGCCACACCTCGCCCCACCTGGAGTGCCTTGCTTCATAGCAAAGAGCTAATGTGTCCGGCGTGCTTATATACACCTCCAGTTACGACGTCACACGCTACCATTCTAGCAACGGCAATAGGATTGGAGTAGTTTCATTCATGATTTCAGCCCTGCCACGCCCAGAGGCGTTCCCATAGTGTCATCACCGACGCAGTGTCTCGTTCCCCTTCTCGGGGACCAAGGGTTACATACGTAACCCGAGACGTTCTGCTGTATTTACAATAAAGTTACTGCAAAAAAATCATTGGTTTTTAAGGTTTTCAGAGGGTGCAATTCAAATAGCAGAAGTAAAATGTGAAGTGATGATAACAATACTGGAAGTGTTGGAAAAATACTTTTGCAGAAGTAACAGTCTTACTCTTATTAAAATAATTTTCAACTGCATCTCACTGTCTTCATCAGCTCATGGCATATGTATTATAAGAGCTGGTTTAAGAACTCCAGGATGGCGCCATTCAGTCATGAGCCAAAACAGTTTTCCATTATCCAGGTTTGCTTCCGTGTTGCGCTGTGGGGATGCATGCATGTTTCTCCTTATGGCCTTGCCTGCTCTGGCAAAGTTTTACAAATATTAAACCAAAAGTTGCATTGTGTCTAGCATTCAATACTACTATACATCTCACTCTCAGAAAGAAAGCAAAGACAGTGTTTTCCAAAAATCAGCTATGTATGATTTATGAGCAATTCTAAATTCATGACATGTTTCAATGCAGTGTGAGCGCTGAATGGATGTGTTTTCCTTACTCTTACTCTGAGTCAGTTTTGCGAAGAGTGTTGTGCTTTGGACAGGTGTGGAAGTAACAAATTACATTTTTCTCTCGTTACAGTGAAAAAGTTGTTTTTTGTGTACTCTGTGGAGTATTTAAAACAAATAGTAAGTTTACCTTACTTAAGTGCTTTTTTATCACAAGCATTGTACTACATTTCAAGTTGCATCCATTACAGAGTAAGAACAAAATGAAATGAAAAAGTCATGATAAACAGTGGGAGAATGGAACAAAAGAAAAGAGCCAAATCAGTAGTTGCTACAGAGAAGAAGCTGCTGGTGTGTCTGCGGTCACAGGATAGCAGAGAGCAATGTAGAGAGCACACTACACTTAGGTAGCACTCTGGAAAAGGTACATGTTGAATGTGTCTCGAGTGATTGAGTGTTGGGGATGAGGGGTGCCGTTGAAGCCGGGGCTTGCAGTTAGTGAACAGTACATAAATTCACAACAGTGCAATAGAATTAAAGATCATGTCATTCTGTCAGCATAGTTAAAAAAGGTTGCATTTACCTTAATTAATCAATGGTTTAATGTGACCCAAATCAAACACACCAGAGGTTGTGCTGGGTCTGGCTAAATGCTAAAATGCTCATGGTGGATCCTCCAGCTGTGATTTCTGCATTCACTTAAGAACGTTTAACTTCAGTGCGGTATGTCTGACCTTTCTACTGTTGACAATAATCCCTGCAGAGCCTCATTCAGCTCTAAAAGTTTGAGGGCCGCAGTGGGACAGAGAAGCTAAGTGGACTGGTGTTAGTGGGACAGAGGTTGAGTGGATTGGTTAGAGTGGGACAGAGAGGTTGAGTGGTCTAGATGTATTATGCTTTGAGAATGAACATGCAGAGAAGTTGAACCTAGAGCAGACTGTGGAGGACTTCATGGTGCACAAGGTTCACAAAGAATACTGCTCAAACAGGTGAGTATAACTGCAAACCCAGTTACTGTAACCCACTGCCTAGCACCATAACGCTGTGCATGTGTATGTGTGTGTGTGTGTGCTTATGAGGCTTGTTGTTGCACCCTCTGTGATGCCCATAGACTTTTTATTTATTGTCAATCATTTTTGCTGAATTGTTGTTTTGCTTTCTTTCTCTACACATGTACTTTTACTTTTGTAAAGTTTCTTTAAAGTAACAACACTTTTAGTTGTTGCAGTATAATATTCTAGTACTCTTTCCATCCCTGCATTTGGGTGTATATTGGACAGAAGTGATTCAAGCAACTGAAAGTACGTCAAGCAGTACAATTAAGTAATTATGACATTTTGAACATAATAAATTGTTTTAATGTTAAAAAAATGTGAGGCAGGTTCAAATAAGAAGGAATATGTTATAAAGACGAAATAAGATTATCTCTGTACGGCTTCTGTTGTGGAACAATATTCCCCATGCATGTATTGTATAATTAATTAAAAACATTTACTTCTCCACAATTTCAGTCATGGTGGAAGAGAGGATACTGACAGGAATGAGGGGTAGCAAAGAAGAGAAAGGGAAATCAAAGAAAACATAGAAGTGCACTTCTCAAATCTTCACTTCTTAATAGACATAGAGAAGAAACGAGCAGTAGCCTAAGCGCGCATTTTCAAATATACCCAGACACACTAACTGGATACCAAAAGAAAGACAAGATACAACAGGAGAGAGTGTCAGTTTGAGTTTAAACCCCAGCACAGCAACATCCTCATGGTGCCTGCTATCTGCTTCATATCCAGGGTTGTGCACAGTCATTTTAATTAGCCATCCTTGGCATGGCTGCGATATATCACGTGTGAACAGAGACTGCTTGGAGGGGCTAGTTGTTAGCGATAACAGCAGCCATGGAGGGGCTTGTAGTAGTCTGTGAGCTTTTCAGGCAGATAGAAAGTGAGTCACGGCTGGTAAAGTGAACATAATTAACCTCAAGGGAGCAGGGTGGGGAGGCAAGAGCCTCAGCCCCTGATCTCAGGCCTGGCAGCCTGCAGGGTGAGAAAGTCATGTGTGTGTGTATGTGAATATGATTTCTGTTATTAAATAACACCTTCATTGTGGAAAACATTTTAATATGTACTGTGTGAATACTGGGATGAAAGAAGAATAGAAATACAGTGCTATCCAATCTTTCCTATGATAAGTAGACAGGCAGAGATTAACAAACGGACCAGTAAGCAACTTCAAAGGAAGATGAAAAGCTGACAGAGGTTGATTGATGTCAACAGAAAGACATATTTACTGGAACATATGACCTCTGGAAAGTTCAAAGACAGGTAATATTTACCAAGGTTTCTTCACTGGCGCTGACGCCTTTTATAAAACTCAAAATCATCAATTTACTGTCAACTTAATGTTGCTGTTTTTTTTTTACTGTGGCTGTTTAAAGGGATAGTTCAGGATTTTTGTAGTGGGGCTTTATGAAGTTCTTATCCATAGTCATTGTATTACCTGCAGTAGATGGTGGCCGGCGATCCCGATTTTGTTATACCGACACGGAGAAATGTACTGCTGTGCACAGGGTCAGCAGCAAGAAGTATTTTAGCCACCCAAAAGAAGGCCCACAGAGGAAAATCAATATGAGTTCAAGTGTATGCTGTATGTAGAATATTTTCAGCTCTTCACCTTCACAACTCTCTGCTTCTACTCTACTAATTTTCAGAGGGAAATATTGTACTTTTTCTCCACAACTTCAAATGATTAAAAAACACATAAAACACAATGCATCGTTAAAGATTAAACGAGGGGCTCCCAACCTTTACTGATACAAATTGTTTTGCTTTTTTATGTTCAGTTCAGTCACTACTGTGTAGTCCTGAGCATACTGCACCCTGATGTCATTTAAAATACAGTCTCACTTAAAGACACTACACTTCAATATATAATTCAGTGGAGTCTGTTCTGTTCGTGGTTTGTTTTTTAATGCACAAACAAAATCCCAAAGACAGTTAGCAAACACAACTACATTTCTTGCTCAAATGTAAAATATACACAGTTACAGTGTACTAGATTGCTGTATGCCTGTCATATATGTGGAGCGTTTGAGATTTTGCAACTGACCCAGTGCACTTGAGTCAACACTGCAGTCGCTGGAAATCAACAATTCGACAATAATACTGCACATAATTAGCAATAACTACACTTATACTTCCCATATCTTAATATTTCTACTCCACAGGAGCACCTTCAGTTTGCAGAGACACAATTTTGACACACAGAAAGGCAATTCATCACTATTACCTTGTTTGATCCTACGGCTTTCTAAATACTGCAAAATTAATGCTGCAATCATTCGTTATTGCCCTTTCCTCTGTCATGCTTTCTCCAGTCCTGCACCTTTAATAAAGCCGCTATTGTTAAACACATTTTTCAGTTCTGTTGGAGATTAACATTGAAATCGCTCATTGTGACATACAGTGACATATTCATGTAATTATATTTCATGTTTTCCTTTGTTTATTTTAATTTTCCTTTGTTTGTTTAATTCATCATTTACTTTATAAATTACATTAATTAATCTTACCTCCTCTATGCTATCTTTTTCATGATTCAGGGTTTTATGATCACCCTCAGTTAATATAAATGAACGGCTCAGTGTCCCAGCCTGTCTGTGTCCAACTAAGTGTAGGGGGCGGCAGACAGATTCAACATCACTAAATCCAATCTCCCAACACATCTGCATGGTTTCTCTACTCTTATAAACAACCATCTGTCACATCACATTTCCTGTCCCAGAGGGCAAGCCCCAAGTGTATCTCAGTTAGGTTTTCAAACAGCAGGTTTTTCTGACACTATCAGTGCAGTTTATGGATGCCACACCCCTATTTAGAAGCCACACTGTGAGAATAATGAATATAACAAACTGAATAGGAAGCAGTTCCACTCTGTTTCATCCACATGGCTGTCATAGTGGTAGGTCATGTCCAGTGTTGGGCAAGCTACTTGGAAAATGTAGTGAGCTAAGCTACAGCAACCTAGCAAAAGTAGCTTAGTTACAAATATCTATCTATCTATCTATCTATCTATCTATCTATCTATCTATCTATCTATCTGTGTGTGTGTGTGTGTGTGTGTGTGTGTGTGTGTGTGTGTACATCAACAGAAAAAAGACTAAAAACCTTCTCCAAACAGTGTGTGTGTGGAGAGAGAGCTAAATTAGACACTTCCTACTTACTGCCATATCATTGCAGCTAAATGTAATTACTCATGCAACAAAGGAGAACCATTGTTGTTTGTATAAAGTAACTTAATTATCACATTATTTTATATATTTTTTATTGTTTAAATGTGAATTTTTGCTCTGGCAACATTGCCACTTAAACAACCTAAACATTCATGGCAATGGGCGAGAAAGAGAGAGAGAGAAATCTCTCATCTCATGGAAACAAGTTTGTGCCACTACATATCATTTATATTCACATTTACATTTATTCATTTAGCTGACGCTTTTATCCAAAGCGACTTACAATTGCTACACATGTCAGAGGTCGCACACCTCTGTTTCAAAGTTTCCTCCTCACTAGAGGAAGAGGTGTCCGACCCTGATCCTTCTCACAAGACGTGTTGCAGTAACAATCACAACAGAAAGTAAACTCAATCGCGCGTCTTTATTCCCCTGCAGCAAAGACGCAGACATCAGCCCAAGGATCGGTACGTGATGTCACTGTCACACGGAAGCGCTTCTGCCGGTTACACATACAGGTCCGTGTGTGGCGGTGGCGTCAGTTACTGATTCTTCAGAAGCACTGGGGGATCAGCAGCACCTCTACTGCCTTAGTTTATGAGTAGCATACTTATGCATGCATGTTGAACACTTTACTGTCAGCCAGAGGCACTTAAACAGGAAACTGAATGCTGAGGGTTTTTTTTATTTTATTTATTTTTTTTTTTACTTAAAGGGCTTCAAGAACTCTCTCCCCTTATTCTCATTCATCCGTTGTGCCAGCATTTTGTCCAGGGTTTGGTGATCAAATGTGACACCCAGATTAGGACTCATAGCAGATTATTTTGGTTGCAAAATAACTACTAGGATAGCATAGAAAATAACATAGAAAGAGAAAAAGATAAAGAGGATACATGTTGATCCATTTTTAACTGTCAACATTGTCAGGTATGCACCTTTTCAAACTTTAATTTGCAATCAAAAGAAAATTAGTTAAGTAATAAGACACTTATTGAACAATATTCCTAAATTATACTTTGGCCTATCCTGTTGCCTGACGTCTGTGTTTTGCACCTTTAATATGTACTTAACATGTCACTCAGCTTTTGTTTATTTTTCAAGGGTAAATGTGTAAACCACTATCCTGTAAACCTGTTCTACTTTTAGCAAAAGGCAGCGGGCCTCATTCACAAACCGTGTTTACACACAAATCTGTGCTTACAAACATTTGTGATTCATATCACAATATTTTCTCACCTGAATTTGTTCGTAGTCAGCAAAAAAATTCAGAACTGCTTCACACTGTACGTACACACAAATGATGATAGCCTGGATGTCTTATCAGTGTTAACACACGCCTTTTAACTAAATGTATAGCATATTACAATAGGCTGAAATAGACAACAATATTTAAACTATTAATTTACTAATGCATTTGCCAAATGTATAAAATAGCCACGAAACTGACACCTCGCTGTCATCGTCATCAATTATTGTCATAATTAAAATGTTCAGCCAGTCCTAGGTTACAATGGAATATATGAGAATGTCCATACTGAAATGTAACTGATTTTCTTTGGTTTGGTTTATGTTGATAGATGCAGGACATCAGTTGTTCTGAGTTTACATTGGCTAAGATCATTTTCAGCCTTTGGTGGAAAGAAAGAATAGTCTGTTCTATACTAAGCTGTGTTTGGGAGATGACAGAGGTGTGAGAATCACAGCACTGTCAGGGTTCTCAGCCACTGAGTGCTACGCTCAGTCATCAGCAAGTCATTTCCCATTGAGCTTTGCACTTGTGCAGTTGGGAGAGAGCAATTGGGGCATGTGGCTCTGAAAACTGAAGCTGCCTCCTGTCAGAAGGTTGTCATTGCTCATGTCGGCTCGACATCACAGCAAGTCAAGTCAGTGTGTGTTATGGAGAAACCAGCACTGATTGATTATGCGGAGGTCTGGCTTTTCTTAAACAAACCCTTTATCTTGGGCTCTAGTGTTAGCCTCCAGGGAGGACACAGTTGTTTTTTGCTCACTTAATCTTGTAGCCAAGCACCTCTCAATTAGACCATTACATTTGTGCCTTCTCCAGTTGGTGGACTGTGTTCTGGTGTTTCACTTGTGTGTTCCTTTTCCAATACAATATGTTGCTTGTGCTTAAAGGGTACTTCTGGTTTAAAATTTTGTTCATCACTTGCAACAAAGTCTGACAGAGCAAGAAAGCAGCAGTAGAAGACTCCAAGTCCAGTAGGTCAAAGTTCAACCAGGAAGTTGGTCTGTAAACTGTGACTGATGGTTACAACTGACAGTTTGTTGCAGTTCTTAGTCTCTTGCCCCATCTAACCTCTTTTCAGCGATATCATCATTTTACAAGATCGCTGCAAATTTCACACTTTTCTCAGCATTCTTCATGATGTTTTTTGTAACGCTGTTAAATAAAGGCCCTGACATTTAACTCCAGCTAAAGTACATAATGGGTATCTTACATATAATTTAAAACATAATTGTGCTAAACAGCCTCTTCCCCATTACCATGTGTATCTCTTTCAGCATTCACTGCTTCTGCATAATTCACGATATGTCAACAAATACAGTCCTGAACATATTTTCAGTCTGATGATGCAACATTTATCTACTGCAAACATAATTAACTCATTAATTGGAAAATTAAGTCCTCAGGATCAAGAACACACAACACCCACCCCTTCTCAGTATTTTTTAAAAGACTGATTCTTACACAGCTGACGTTTCTGTTTAATTTAGCATTCAGTGCAATGGCTTTGAAGATGTAACACAGATGTTATACTGCAGCTCCCCCAAGTGTGAAATGAAGGCAACTGCAATTAACAAATACTGCTTTACTGTGTGGTGATTGTGGAAAATGAATACAAAAACTGGAACAATTTCACTTTACACTATTTTAATTCTACATTTTGAGCTATATTGTGCAACGCTCTAATGTTCTAATGCTCTAGTGTTTTTTCCCCCTAAATGAGTGGAGGGAAAGGGTATGTTGGTAACATGGGTTAGGAATAATTTTGTCCATAGCACTATCTCTCTGGCAGAGATATATATTTAAAAGTATGTCAGTGAGCATATTCTAGAGGGTTCCACAACCTTGTTTCAAGCTTTAGCTTGTTCTGCTGAGTCTTATCTGTATTAAACTCTGCATTTTCCTGACTTTAAGTAATTCTCATCCTTGTTGACTCAAAGGTTGAGCTTGAAACTTTATTCATGAACTTGGAACTTGGAAACAGCAGTATGACAAAACAACCAAAAAAAAGCTGAAGTGCTAAAAGTGCTCCAACTAATGGAAAGTTACATTCCATCTACAGTTCAATAACACATCAGCGAATTCCATCCATTGATGATGACTGTGTAATACAGTTGAAATCTCCAGAATAAGCAAGTAAGTTGACCTTGAATTGAGATTATTTTCTCAAACTGCTGTTTCCAAGATGAAGAACTTTAAACTATATGGTTGTACTTTATTATCCTGAACTCATGCAAACCTTGAGTCAGAAATTGTGCACATAGCAAATCACATTTTTAACAGTGGTTTATTTTAGTGTCCATATATGTTTCACCATGACACTGCCCCTGTGTACATAATGAAATGGAGGGACTTGACTGCACAGAGCCCTGACGTTATCCCCATCCAACATCTCATAAGATGAATCGGACCTTAGGCTGCAAGCCAGGCCTTATCTCTTATATCAGGACTGACTTCTCTAATGCTCTTATGACTAAATGGGAGAGAATCTGTGTGGCCAGGTTCCAAGATCTTGTGGAAGGTTTTCCCAGAAGAGTGGAGGCTGTTATAGCAGCAGATTAATACCCATGGTTTTGGAATGACAAGTTCAAGAAGCACTGTACTTTTAGTTGAAAAGGTCACATTTTTGTACTAAGCCAGGATGTTGGGTAGAATTTAGCCTTACTCTCTCGTGTTTTTGAAACAGTGAGTCATTTTCGGTGTATGACTTAAAATTGAATTCAATGTAGCAAGTTGTGGGGAGAATTGTAAAATAAGTCTACCCTGTTTTCAACCTTCTTTTAAAATTTTGGCTCTAGATAGGGCATTGATATCTACAGTATTTAATCAAGGAGTCTTCAAAGGGTCACACTGAACACCTGATCAAATCAACACTCTATACTCACAGCACAGGCATGCAGAAAACAGCCAACTGCTTATCCTGCACCACCACCTAGAGGAAATCTTACAAAACAGCAGCCAGTAATTTAGAGCTGAAACACATAAATGCATTTATTGGGTGACGACAGCATAATAAAAGTTTCAAAGATAAAGAAGTCGATGATGGAACAAAACAAACGGAAACGGACAACATGCAGCTCCAGGCAGAAACAAATACCATAGTGTTCTAAAGAGGTTGTGGTTTAAACCAGTTGAGTGTCTTTTCCTTGTGCATGTTTAAGAACACAGCTACTATTTAAATGAAGTGAATGAGTCTGAAAGCATTATTAATATGTAAATATTAACTTTCTGTTCCCCTTTTTCCGCTCCATCAGCTGTCCTTTTATATTAAATTTCCACATATCTTCTTCCTTTTTCTTCCATTTGCAGAATACAAAAATTGATTATGTAGTTATCCATTTCTGTATCATTTCCGTCTGAGTGTCAATTTGCACTTTGCTTTTATTGCTTACTGATATTTAAGCTTCATGGCCGTCAAAATGATATATGATCAGGACCAGTTCAGCAGAATATGGACTCATATTGAATTAGGTTCATATGGTAAGGCAGGCGTTTTCTGTCTGGGCCTCCCCTCAGACAAAGCCTGGAAAAAGGCAGCCCCCTTTACTTTCGCTCAATTTCTGGATGCCTATAGGGTGATTTCTTATATGATCACATAGACCCTCAATAATAGCCTAATGTTACTATTGCACATAACTACAGACAACACCAAATATATAAAAAAGCATTTAAGAAAGGCATTTATTGGTTACCTCACTCTGATAAAGTGGGGAAAACGGTAAAATTCCCCTACAATTACTGTATCTATGAACTGCCTCTTTAACCAAATAACACTATATGATCTGCACTGTAACTTTAATGATACACTGCACCTGTCAGGGATTTTGTGGCTCAGAACCCAGATGCAGACAAGAACAGAGCTCAGGAGAATATTCACACAGATGCAGGGGATGCTGATGCCGTGTTGAATTGAGCCTGCAGGGTGGTAACAAAAGGTGGAGAGGTTCTTTAATTCCTCCATGACTCCTTGGAGTAGCTCACTGTGTTGACTCAGCACGGTTCCTTGACTAAAAATCTCCTCCAGAACTGAATTCAGGTCGCTGGGTTCATTTTCTGGCCGGATTATTTTGTGGCTCAGAACCCAGATGCAGACAAGATCACAGCTCAGGAGGATACTCAGTGTTCATTGAACACAAGATATGGTTAGACAGGCTTGATGCTGGGGGTAAGGTTCCTCCGGTGTGGCAAGTGTGAGTCTGCGGTGGGGAAATCTCCAGCCAGGCATCCTCCGTGACGGCGGCACGAGAGCAGAGCAGGGTCTCCAACAAACACTAAAGCAGGGCACAGGGAAACGGAGTCAAAACAGGTGCAGAGTAACAAGAGGCAGGTAAAGCTAGTCATAGTGTACCTACAAACTAGACTTAATAATCCAGTGGGGAAGTGAGGCGATGGCTGGGTATATAAGCCAGTCCTGATGATCACAGAAGACAGGTGTGTGAAACGCCGATTTCCTGCAGCTGGGGGGAAACGCCCAGTGTTCCAGAGATGCAGCCCACAACCCCGCCCTGAGGGAGAGTTAAGGAAAAGACGAGCGAGAGGGAGAGAAAGAGAGAGAGAGACACCACACCTGGACAGACAAAAACTAAAACCCACCAAGCACCTCTCACACGCTCAAAAAAGGACAAAATAAACACATACACACAACACACCAACTGTCACCTCCCTGCTCCTGGCAGTGTGACAGCACTTTAGCTGTCCTGTTTTATCCTGTTTTTATTTTCCATTTCCATTGTATTTCAAAAAGAATTGTTTTAAAAATTGCATTTCAATGTCTTTATTATATTTCCCTGTTGCTTTTATGTTTCATGAAAAGCAATCTGAATTATGTTGTTGTTGATATGTGCTATACAAATAAACTTACCTTGCTTTGCCTTGATCTCTGGAGCATCCTGGAGAGGCCCGCCTCACACTTTGAAAACCTTTGTGGTAAGGCCTTTGCTTGACATTTGTAGCCCCTATTTTTAAAAAAAAAATTTTATTAAATGTTTCCTGAATGAAAAAAATAATAAAATAATAACAATTTCAAATAGGGTATATTAACGAAAACCCTAAAATGGCGAAAGAATAGCTGGAATACAAGTTATATGAAATGAAGTTATTCTTTAAATCTGAAGTTTCACATGCAGAAACACAGCGGGATCTTGCTAATTGCTTAAAATACATCACTGTTATTTATGTGCTAACAGGAATTCAAGTATTGTTTTTAATAAAATTGAATAGTGCCAAAGTGCCATTTAAATGAACAAGATTTGGCCAAAATTTTAGCAACATTAACATTATCAACAGCTGATGAAGAAGTAACTGTTGTCCAAGACCTCAAGTTACACAAGCTCTCTTAGCTTTTTTAGTCTAATAAATAAACTTACAAAATGTCAAGAAAGGAAATATTCACACCTATTTTCCTTATCAAACTTAAAAATACAACCATTCACTTTCTGATTTCAAGTTTCTTTCTTTCACCAAACTAATTTCCTTGTTAACTCATCTTAAAGGAGACCTTGTTCAAAGTTGACAGAAACAAAATAAAACTCACCACAACCGTTGTGGTTAGTATATTCACTGTACCAACATTCACCAGCTCTGGTTTGGTTGAAAGAAACTCTTAATTCACAGAGTTAGATGTAAAAATATTTTGGCTCTACACGCTGTTGCTGCCTCCCGCTTGATGCCTCTCCTGTACCCACCCAGCCAATGTAAATCCCCTCTGTACTGTATTCCTTGTCTTCAACTCGTCTCTGTTGGTCTCGGAGGCTGTGTTTAGTCTCTGTCCGGTTGTGATCACTGGGAGGCTGCTGAGCTGATATGCTGCCCCTTATTTCTTTGGAGTATGAATTTGACAGGTGGAGAGTATAGTCTCAATTCTTTCTCAATTGTCATAGTACCTTTTAAACCAAAGTGTATCTCTGCCCTAAGAGATCACTCCCATGCTTTATTTTTGCCCAAAGTCAGCCCGTATAACCCCTCGCCCCCCTCCTACTGCCTCTGTGGTCAACTCAACCTGAAAGTTAAATGAATAATAAACCTTTACGGTAGCTAACCTTGCGTCCGGTAGAAGTACCTCCTCTTTGTTGCCACTGCCCCTTAGACCAGGGGAGTCTCAAGAGTTTGAGCCAGTCCAAGTAAAACCCAGCCTGAAAGACTGTTTATTATCTAATAGCTATTAAGGTATGATACGTGTTTAGAATAATCTTACAACTGCAATCACACTGAAATGCATTGCCTAGTCGTTTCATCAGAAAATGAGATGCCTTCAGCTCCTGTCACAAATTCATCCTCCCCCCCTTTGCCTCGCGCAAAGTACAATCTGATTAAACTTTCACCTGCAACATAATGAGGCTCCGGCATCCAAGCGATTTGAGAGAAAGGATGGGACTGACCTCTCTTTCAGGAAATATTGATTGTTGTCATTTCTTGTTTGTGTAACTGCCTGTCAAAGAGATTCAGCAGAAGAGTAGGAGGGATGCTGTGAGTGTGGTGACAGCAATAGAGGATATGCATTTATTTATACAGAATACATCAACAGTCACAATAATAACAGATGAGGCTTGGTGTTCATATTGCCTCACATTCTAAAATGCCTTCATTCAGAGTCTAGGTCTCTACAATTAAACAACAATGAACTGCAGATGGTGGAACTGAGCATCTGTTTTATGTCGATTTCAGCATTTAAGGGTGGTGAATGAATGACAAAAGTTAAGAAATTTACAAAAGCAAACAAATGGCAGAAGTAGACAATGAGATAAAATAAAGGCAGCATGCCCCAACCCAGGCAGCAGATTGTCAAAAATGCAGGCAGCCCTCCTAACATTCCTGCCCCCCCCTGGGTGTTCCTGTGCAAAGTGCAAATTACCAGAAACAAAACTGCCAATTAAATGCGAGCACACATTTTATTCATATTGCAGAACAATCAGTATTAGAAAAAGTGGTTGTACTTATAACTTTTAGTAGTGTGTTCTTGCGTATGTGTGTATGCAACTCATGTAACCTGTATTTACAATACATTTTCTTTTACAGTGCTGCAGTTGTGTGATAATGACTCATATCAGTCATCATCATATTTATTTCATCTCCCTATGAAAAGGATTTTCATGAAGTATATGGTTGGCAGATAGTTTAGTATTTAGTGAGTTGACCCATTTTGAATAGGCAAAATAATATTCTGGTGATCAGAAGAGTACACACTTACCGTAATAAAATTCAATAAACTGTTATAGTTGTGCCACATTTGTCACTGGTGTCACTCAGGAGTCAACGATGAGCAGCATCCGATGATAATCTTTTAAAATCTAATTATATCACAGAGTACAGAAAGATTCATTTGTCTGTGTCTGATACAGTTGTCATCTTGTTAGTTTAATTCAAGCAGATGACTTTTGAGAGTTGATAGTTTTTGTACTTTTATTACATGCCATTGGTAATTATATTTTCCTTTATAGTGAGAGCAAAAGAGTACCATGAACATTCTAGCTGACATCTCAATATTTTCTCCCACAAGCATAGCACTCCCTGTTGTCTATCTCAATCCTGTGTCTTGCTGGGATACTGCGAACACTGTCCGGTGGCGTTAAGAGCCTGGAAAAACATAAACAGTCACACAAAATGACGAGTAGTGTGACTGCAGCTCAAAGATGTGAAAGATGTGAAGGCTTGCAGACATGGATTTCTTAGCAATGATTTGTGAGAAATTGGTGTTTGGATGTGTCTGTGATATCTGCATTCAAAGTTCAAATAATATTCTGCTTATGCCAGCGCATTTTATTTACAGAAATTTCATAACCATGACCGAATAACTCAAGATACCTAATAACTGTTTTGATCTTCACTGAGTTTTTTTCCCTTCATTATCTGAAGATAACAAAAAATGCTCACTGGTTATCATGATGACACAATTTTTCCTTTTAAAGCTGTCCTGCTGTTGTTGCTTTGGCCAGTATACCTACAAAACTCCCTGTTCTCACCAGCATCCTTGTAGAGATAGTGGACATGACCATCCAATGGAGCAAAGGACACACCAGCCCCAGAATCCAAAAATGAAGCACAGTAGCAGTTTAGGTGTTTAAACAACATGTGTAAGTCTTGTATTCCTTTGGCCTCATTTGACTCAGTTGCAAAGCCACATCCAGTTGAGCGTTCTTGAACAGTCTCCACTGAATTAATATAATGCCAACCTATAGTAATAATATATAAGACCCAGCTACTTTGCATCCAGCACCCTGAATTCTTCAAGCCATTTTTATCACACGTTTTTTTTTCAGTCTTGAGAGAAAGGGATGGCACAGATGCACAGCAAAATGGAAGAGACCTAAATAGGCCTAAACGTGTTTCTGTAATGACTACATACTACATACTACAAATACTTCAACGTTGTGGCTTGGAGCTAGTCAATAAACTGCCAAAGAGTCTATCCTTGGTCCACTCTTAGGGTCAACCTTAAGCATCAAAATGAGGAAAGATCAATAGCTTTCTCCTAAGCTGTTAAGACATTTAAGACTCTATCTTTCATTTGACCTCAGCTTTTCTTCAGTGTTCGTAAAGGCTCATTTCGTATCTCATCAGGTCAGCCCCTCTTCTGCCAGTAACGGCTGAGGTTTGGGCCAGCTCCGACTGCGACCCAACACCATAATGAACCTTGGTGGTGATAATAATGGGTTGAAGAAAGAGATAAATTTTTAATGAATCACTCCCCAAATGATAATGGTTTCCTGAGGACTGTCATTAAATACTTTAATGATAGCTTTGACCATTGCCATCCACAGGGCACTGCCGAACATTCCCTGGGGAACGCTGTCATTGTGGCCTGATTTGAGAAATGTCCTTTAAAATTTTGGTTTTGTAGCAAACAGTGGTATACCATTATGCTAGGATCACATGTAGATGGTAAAAATATTAAGTGATACTTAGCCCAATGTGCGGTAAAATCGTCAGATTAAGTCAGACAAAAAACATGAAAATTCAGCAGGTCAATAATGTAGATTACTGAACAAAATCTATAATGATAATTTCAGGTAATTACAACCTAGGTTTTATAGCTTTGGCCATTTTTTCTATTAGTTATGCTAACAACGTACTCACAGTAATAGAGTAATTGAGATCTGGGAAATCAACGACGGACAGCACAAGAAACATGAGTCAGATAATCAGACCAATTGTAAACAAGCAGTTTAGCCAGATTTGACTTCCATTTTCACAGCAAAACTGAAAGTGAGCGCACCAGAAATGTCAGTAATAAACCATCACTGCACAATCGATCAGGTTGGATAGGTAACAGTTAAACCACATCATTCACATTTTTATCTTTGGCAAAGTTAGTTCATGTAGTACAGCTGATATTTTGGATAGAAGCTAAAGGTGAACATGACTTGGAAGCAGACACAGAGAGAAAAAGAAAAATCAAATCTGTCAACGTCTGACTGTAAGGGCGCAAGTTAACCACTTAAGACACAGGGTAATCCGGACAGAAACAAATGTTAACCTTCTCTCTGGGCTTCCATCACCTCCTGAAGAGAGAGTAAACACAGCCAAGGAAACCTATAAACGCCCCATGGAGGTTGACACTAGGAAACTGAATAGCAATATCTTTCTTGTAAATAACCTGGACGCCCTTGTCAGCCTGACTTAGATCAGCACCCGAGGGACGTCTCACAATGTGTCTGCATCTTCGCCCGATGCCTACATAATAGAGGGCACATCAGACCAAGGGACTGCCTGCCATTCAGTGAAGTGGAACTAAAAGGGGAGAAGGCAGAGATTGAGTGAAGGAGAGGGGTTATTTTGAAGTGCAGGCAGAGTGAGTTACTGACTCACATTCCGCCTCCATGACAGCTTGTTGACAAGCTTCAGCTGCTGGCCGAGATTCCCCTGCTGCTCCGGGGGAAGCTGCTGGGTGAGCATGGCTGGAATCAACAACACTTTGAATTTCATCACTTCCTTGTCTGCCATGATGTACAGTTGGTTTGATGCCTCTCCAAATCCTGCATCCCAGTGTCATGTTGGAATTTTCTCCTTCCTTTTTTGTTATAAATATGTTTATGTATTTTTTGATGTTTGCTTGACCTCATATAGAAGTGACTATTTACAAATTGCCAAGTGGGTATACTGTAAAAAAAAAAAAATCACAAGTTACATGCACTCATATTAGCTGTCTATCACAACCTTTCCTTCTCCTCTGTCTATCCATTTTGCCACAAAAGTAAAAAACTGGTTTCAGCTGGGAGACTTAAGGTGCATCCCATGTCCCTTGTTTCCCATCTTCTCGCTCCACTGGTATCATGTGAACCACAAATTGATCAAATCAGTCAACATTAAGGACACTTCATTTCCTTATATTCTTCTAAATGGGATGAGAAAAGACAACACACAAGACAAACCTAAGGAAAGTCTTGGTACTTTCAATATATTTTGAAACAAATAAAGTTACATATGAAAACACCCTTTATACTGTATTTACACAGACACTGGGGTAATGAGGAACAGCTGCTGAGGCAGGCAGCGGAGAGTGCAGAAGAACACGCCGAGGGCACCTGGTTTATAGGTGAAGTATGGGTGACTGAAACCCCACAGGACTGACATGGCTTCCCTACAGCTCTGATGTGCTGTAAAATGGAAGCGCATGACGAAAGTGCTGTGCAGACAGTGGGTGCAAATTCAGTTTTGTACATAATACATTGGGTGTCTATGTACATGGATAAGTTACACAAATGCGCACAAGAAATCACAATGAAAACCTCTGAATACCTCTGGTGTTACTGGTGACCATTTCTGGTGTTATACATCTCTATCTGGGTGTCCCAATGCCGTTGTATGAAGATGAGCAAACATCCTTCTTCTCCATCTGAGACTTCAATTCCATTCAAGCTTATCTTCTCCATATAAACAATAGGGGGCATCCGATGCTTCTTGCAGTAATTTTCTGCTTAGTAAGCACACTGTGCTAGAATCACCAAAACTAGTGGCCCAGAGTTAATTCATGTAATATATAAAGTAGGTCTTTCTGCCCCAGTGCAGTGGAGCAGTTCTAGCATGTCACACGTAAGGTTTGATTTGTTCCTGTCTCTGTCCCAGGCTAACCCGTTATTTTGCTTGATAGCACTCTTAATCTGTCTTAATTTTTTGCATGTATTAATCACCTCAAACCGAATCAATCTGCTTGAAGAAAAGCTTTCATCTCACCTCCTGTGGATTAGCCTATTTTCTCTGTGTCAATCAATAACAGCTGCCTCTTGCTGTTAGACTGACAGTTCTAACGCCCTAGTATTTTTGATTTCATTGCAGTTGTAGCGACAATAAAAGAACAGTAAAGAACAGTGCATTTCACATCACCTTGTTTTATATGACACTAGAAATCACACCTGTCTCACATCTGCCTGCAAGTGTGGTTAATGTAATCTTTTTAAAATGTACAAGATATCTGTACAAAGGCTGTAAATGCAGGGAGAGTAATTTTATGTGCAGGCACTGGATGTGGCAGTGGCCATTGGCCTAGTACCTTTGTTGTTTGTTACATCCCCTGATATCGATGTTATGCCTGTATTTGATGTGAGCTGTATGATATACTAAAACATACTTTTAAAAGGCTGGGCAATGCACCCATGCACTTCATGGAAATCTAATAGGTAACTTGTGTTTGGCACGATTTAACATGATGAGATGCCGACAACACAAACTTATTCCCAACAGCCTACACTTAGGCTCCATGGTGAAAGGACACAGAGCCAGATTAATCCTGGAGAAAGCGTAACACCAGGTACTGAATGACAGAGTGAGACAGATACATTTTACCATTGAAGCCCTGAATAAAGAATTGGACAACATACACCACAAACTAGAAACATATCTGCCCAGTACAGCACTGGAAAAGGTCATGGCATAGCTATCTCAGCACAACAAGAGCAAAGAAAGACAGACCCGGAAATTCCAAAACCTACAGTCCAGAGCGAGCAGTACTAACAAAACAGGAGAATTGTCTTGGAGGAGAAAAGACAACAACCCCACAACACATGAAACAGACAACAGATGGGTGAAAAACCTGTCAGATAGGAAACTCACCCAACCAGAGAAAGGTGTTCTGGCCAAAGGATTAAACTCTGCCATTACACCACAGCAGCTACCTATAGTGGACCTCATCACGGCAACAGAATTAGGATTAGGAAAAACAAATTAACAGAAACAGAAGCGGAACAGCTCAAACTAAAGGTATCTGCATCCCTTTCTAATGCAAATGCCCCCCCTTCCAACCTCACCATCCAAGAAAGGAAGGCTGTGACATCTCTGAGCAAGGATCAAAACATCACTATCCTACCTGCTGACAAAGGAAGATGCACAGTAGTCCTTAACACAGCGGACTACCAGAACAAGGTCAACACACTACTAATGGACACAAACATATATGAGACACTGAGATGAGACCCAACCAGCGGATACAAGAAAAAGGCCATAGAATGTCTACAACAGCTACAGAAAGACAACACCATCAACCGTGAACAATATTACTGTTTGTATCCTGGAGAAGCCATTCCATGCATTTATGGACTACCCAAGATACACAAAGAAGGAGCCCCACTCAGGCCGATTATCAGCAGCATTAACTCGGTCACCTACAACATTGCCAAACACATTTCTACCATCTTAGCTCCTTTGGTGGGAAACACTCCTCACCACATCCAAAACTCCACTACATCTGTAAATTACTCAACCTCTGTCTAAACACCACCTATTTCCAGTACAACGGAGGATTCTACAGACAGAAGCATGGCTGTGCCATGGGCTCACCGGTATCCCCGATTGTGGCAAACATCTACATGGACGACACCTGGGTCAAAATTAAAAGCCAGGAAGTCCAAGCCTTCACAGAACACATCAACTCTGTGGACAGTAACATCAAGTTCACACAAGAAGATGTTCACAACAACAGTTTGGCCTTCCTGGACTGCGCTGTACACATTGAAGAAGACAGGAGCCTGCAAATTGGTACACAGACCAATACCTACTCTTCGATTCCCACCACCCACTGGAGCACAAGCTAGGGGTAATGATAACACTGCACCACAGAGTGGAAAACATACCAACAAGCGCCCAAGCCAGACAGAAGGAACAGAACCACCTGAAGGGGGCACTTACAGCCTGTGGATACCCTAAATGGACCTTTGTGAAAACAGCCACAAGATTCAAGAAGAACAAAACTACAGGGGATGAAGAAATGAAGGTCAAAAGCAACAACATTGTGATTCCATACGTGTCTGGAGTATCAGAGAAACTCATGAGGATTTTCAACAAACACAACATTCCTGTGTTTTTTAAACCCAAGAACACACTAAGACAGATACTGGTACACCTCAAAGACCGCACACCCAAGCACAAGAAAAGCAGTCTAGTGTATGCGGTCCAATGCAGTGAGGAATGCACAGATCTGTATATTGGGGAGACTAAACAACCACTACACAAACGCATGACTCAACACAGAGGGGCCAACTCCTCAGGTCGAGACTCTGCAGTCTACTTTCATCTGAAGGACAGAGGACACTCGTTTGAGGACCACCAGGTGCACATTTTAGACAAAGAAGATGGTTTGAAAGAGGTGTCAAGGAAGTTATCTACACCCGGGTTGAGAAGCCATCATTGAACAGGGGAGGGGGTCTACGCCACCATGTAACCTATTGGCCTCAGGTGAAGATGCCAACGATGGTCTTCAGTCTTGGCCACGGGTAGTCCTAACAACAGTAACCACTGTCGTTACAACAACCAGGAACACTAACCAACCAGTATCGACGATCCTGGCAAATGACCCCACTGAGGTTAAATAGCTGAGTCAGTCAGAACTGAAGAAGTCCCTTGGATGAGGGACGAAACGTCTTCCAGTATCTTCAACCAAGTCCAGTTGCCCTTGACTTTAACCTTCGCTGGATAACTATGACCTGGATGACTGAGAATCTTCACAGACAAATTTCCCCCATCATCATATGTTAGGTTACTTTAATTCTCCTGTCAGTGCCCTGGACCATGGCACTGTCTGAAAACTTGAGTTGGTGCCCAGTGGCTGCCCACTGCTCCTAATACTAAGGATGGGTTAAATGCAGAAAATGGATTTCACTATCTATTGTACTGTGTATGATTGTTTATGTGACAATAAATGTTATTTGCTCAATAAATGTAGTTGCAATCTGCTCATACGTCACTCACAAGCTGTGTGTGTCATCCAAAATGTACATTTGTTTAAAGATGAATTATAAAGAAGGAAGCGATGCAAACACTTATGGTTTGGACAGACAGTAGCTATCTGTCCAAACACAAACTCCAAAGCAACAAAGTGGAAAAGATGCAAATACAATACAGAAGTTGTTAACATACAAACAAAATTACGTGTAATTTCTGGCACAGATTTTAGCTTATGATGGAATTTTAGGATTTCTAAATCAGTATAAAATGTGTAAAAGTAAGGGCCTACAGCTGTTTCATTGTGTCAGATATACAGCGCAGCCAGACAGTATCAGAACAATTACACATTTTCTGTCATAAAGTATAGGATTCAATAACACACATGCTAACATACAGAAGCTAAATGAGTTAGAGGTGGCAGAAATTTGGCCTGTTCAAAGTACCTGATGGAGAGTGCTTCCGAAAAGCTGTATTTTAAACTGTGACTTGTGTGAACCGAAGGACACTGCGGAGAGGAGAACATGGGTTTTCAGATTTAACCAGCTTAGAGTGAACATGGTCTTCGTTTCCTCCATCACTTCTGGCACAGAAACCCAGCTCATCCACACCTGTTCAGCATGTGTGAAATCATGTGCGTTTGTGTGCATGTGTGTGAGAGGGAGGACGAGAGTTTCATAACTTGCTAAAATGCTATATTATGAGAAATAAACTTACAAACATTTGTATGACAGACCCCTAGTATATATTACTGCAATGAACCAGTCAATTCTGGCCATAATCCCACAGATGGAAGATTTGAACCTTTGACTTCTCAACCAAGCACATTCACCAAAACCTCTGACTGAACGCCTCTGAGAACTGATGCTACATCACTTAGATGACCTCATTCTTCTGCAGCTTTTTAGGTTTTCTCTTCCCTATTCCGCCATAGACAAGAGAAATACTTTTTGTAGCGCCATATCTCCAATTATATACAGTACACACTCATTTATAGTATTATAGTAGTGTCATCCAGGTTTTTATTGCAGTTTATTTTGTCCAACTCTCTGTGTCATTCTTATAAAGATGTTAAAGCATTCAGTGCAATTTGTTAGCACCCCAAAGTGCTTGTGCTCTGAAGACAGACCATTTTGCTGTGTCCAAATGTTCACTGTTGTTAAGATTAAAAAAATGAGGAATATCTTTTTTATCTGACTCAGCATTTTCTCCTATTTCCTTCATAGATCTCAGGACCTGGCTGTTAGTGTCCTGTAGCCAAAGTGTCCAACTGGATTTTTAAACGATTAAGATGTTGATGTTAAATGGTCATTGCAGTGGTGTTGGATTTTTATCTTTTATTTTTTTTAATTTAACCTTTATTTAATTAGGAGAAAAGACCCATTGAGATAAAATCTTTTTTTCAAGGACACCCTGGCCAAGAAAGGGAGGAGGACATCAAGTCTGACAGTGAAAACATAAAAAAACAAAATACAGTTAATAACATTTACCCTTTACTTCAATTTGCAGTTAAAATACATCAATGTAATGCCGGCTTATTAACAGTTACATTCATCTTTAAAAACCTCTGTAATCAAGAATTTGAACTTCCCAAGAGGTACCAGTACCTCTGGCCGGAGGGTCCTTTAAACTGCACTTTGAAAGATATAATTTAGTAAACAAACTTTTGTGGCAGAACATGTTTATGAACTGCTGTCAGAAGACAGACAATATTGGGTCTTATTACTGCAGATTCTACGATTGCTTCTACAAATGTTTCATTGGTTATTCTGGGCTTATTTACACACTCAATTACCTTTCAAGGGGTTATGCAAGTCTCTTAATTATAATATTAGATTAATGCTTAATTAGTTTTGTAAGGATACTGATGTTCACTGTTATCTTTTTTGAGTGTAGTATTTTAAAACTCCTTGTTGAGCCACTTAAATTGTACACCTAGTACGTAGTTCTTTCTGGATGACATCTTTAATAAATGCAATTAAAGTCATTATCTCTTTTAAATGCAAAATCCTTATCGTGGCATTAAATAGTTAAACCAGGTTTTTCTTTTTTGTATTGAACACACACGTAATTAAATTAGGATGGATTTCTTACCAAGTCCAAATGAATCCTCATAGGTGACCCTGGGACTAACACCTGGGACCCACTGAAGATTGTCTGACTGTACAAGTACATGTACTAGATTGTAACTTATTTTTTGGTATGTAAATGTTTAATGGTTTGACTTGGCTTGGCTTACCTTTAGAGCATTTGCCTACGGTGCACCTTATCTCTTTTTAATTGTATTATTTACTTGCTTGCTGTATTTGTTTGTCCTATGTATTCTTTTTTATTATGCAGGGTATTGGGACCATGCTGCATGGTGATTCTACACTTAAAATTCTACAATAAAATTTGATTCCCTTCAATATATTGCCTAGCAATCAGCAAACAAGACCACTAAGTCCTATTTCAGAACATTTCTTGGCCCCTTATGTAAATTAGTTGCAGCTAATTTAATTAAATGCTAATATTTACCTTGTTCTTAAAGAGAACGGAAATTCATTTAAAATTCTAACTCATTTGCATTTAGTGAGTATTCCATTATATTTGTTGAATGGCACAACACTTTTGTCAAACCTAAAATTGCTCAACTTTTCAAACTTTTCAAACAAAAGACCTGCAGGGAGTACTTCTCACCCATATGGGTAATCAATCCCTGCTGTGAAAAATATTTTTTTTGTTTGATCTGAAGTTTGAACCACATGTGAAAATAGTCCCATTTTATCCAATTGAGTTATTGTCAAAAATCTAACTATTTGTTTTGGTGACCTGAATTTCTCCATGCTAGCATTTGTCTAAGGTCACTCTCTCTCCACAACATCACCACAATCTTGACTTCACTCCACTTACCTGGACGATGGACAGTACCTTGTCTGCTAGTTCAGACCCTTATATCCTTTTGAACCCCTGGATTTCCATTCCTTGGTGTTCAGAATCTAAGCTTAAAGGGAGAACTCCAACATAAACCTAGGCTTTGAGTATCAAATTTAGTTGGCTTGCTCCACTGCAGAGTCACTAGCATTATCAGTCAAACAAATGATGGACAGGGGGTGTGATTCTGCTCTAGAAAGTCTTGATCTGGGCTGGCTCGTGTATATTGTTCCATCATATTAAAGACTGCATATTTGCTGCATATACAACTTTTTAAATGATTGCTTCCTGTAGTTATCTTTGATATTAACATACAGAATCTGCAGCTGTTTTTAGTCTCCTTTGAGGGAAGTAGAGATAAACTGTGAACTTTTTAGTTCAAGGAGACTTTGGTATCACAATGCAGAGGGTGTCCTATTTTCAGAGGAAGAGCACTAATTAGGCTGTGGATTTAAGCATATCTTGGAGCCCATATGATGAGACTAATTTCCTCAAGGCTCCGGCTTGGTTTTATACCCCAGAATGAACGGAATCAGATTTATCAGTTAAAGGTCTCTTATACGAGAAATGTAAAACTGGTTTTGTTTGTTTGTGCTAGTAATGCTTGTTTGTTTGAACTGCTATAGCTTAATGTTTAAGTTAGAGTTGATATAACTGATTCTGCCTCCCAAGGACTTGCAGCACTGTTAAAGCCCTCATCCTCAAAAATGTGTTCTGCTTATTGTTACTTCATCTGGATATTTGAGCATCACTGTGCAGAATTATGTATTTAAGTTTGAGAAGAGAGATCATCTGCTGATGGTGGAATACTTTTATTATATATTTTTTATATAAGTTTTGAAATGAACATTTTCATATTTCTGAAATCTGGATTTTTCAATGAGGGAGATAGATTTGATGTAATTTTATGAAATCTTTAACAAGGTAATTGTAACTTCTTTGTGGAAACCATATCACACCCAAATAATTATTTCAAGGATTATATATGTCTTTAAACTGAAGCGGATTTAAGGATTTTTAACTTCTCCATTTAAATATCTTTTATTAACCTACAACCCTGTTTCCCATAGCAGCAGGCAGTTTTCAGCCAAAAAGCTCTGATAATTCACTGTAAGCTCTCTGGCCATCACCAAAAGTAAGCGACTAGCTGGTGAACACCGCGGAGCATTTAGCTAAGGACCCAGATATTGTTTCTCAGGAGTTAGTGGAAACAGAGCTAAAAGGGGAGTTGATATTAGACCTAATCTGTCAGGTGGTCAGAAGCAGGACTTCAGATTCAAGCTAATGTTGATCTTTGTCTGCTTGATTTGTTTGCTTAAAGGACACAACAACACAGATTTAAACGAGGCATTCCACCCCATGGCTTTGCAGTTACCCTGACCAGTGGAAGAGCAGAACCTGCTTCCATGCTAACCAATGCACATGCTTGCTTTTGAGTCAAGATGGCTGAAATGGAAACTGTGTATTTAACCATACTTTATAACAATATGCGTGTCTGAAACATACTGAGCATACAAGCCCGGTCTCATCCCAGCATGTCAAATACCGATGCTGAGAAAGCCTGACAAAGCATTGGTATTTAACGCACAAGGTACCCTACAGCATCCTTATGAGACACCCTGGACATTATTTATTCATTTATTTTTCAGAGACAAATGCATGACACGTTGCTTTGTACACAAAGTAGATGCCCGACCTGTCCAGGGTGTACCCCGCCTATCACCCGATGCCAGCTGGGATTGGCTCCAGCCTCCCGCGACCCTGTAAGCAGGATAAGCGGTTGACAATGGATGGATGGATGGACAAAGTAGATGCCATGCATACAGGTTTTTAGCCAAGACTAATTTGCATCCCCTGTCCCTGGTGGAGTTTAAAGTTACTCTAATGTAACCCATCTGCCGTCACGTAATTTACTTATTTCAACCCAAAACACAATGTTTTCCATAACCTAACCAAGTAGTTTAGGCGCCCAAACCTAAGTATAACCATGATCTTTTCCTTAACCTAACCAAAAGCACAATATTTTACTAAACCTAATCAAGTAGTTTTGGTGACTAAACCTAACAAAAAACATGTGTTCTTAAACCTAACCTTATACTTCTGGGGATTAGACTAGAAACACATGTACAGTCCATAAATGAAACAGAAAACATGTCTTAGACACAATGAAGCCACTGTGAATTAACTACAGTAGGTTTTTTTAAAACATCAAAAAGTGAGTCAAAGAAACACTGCTGCTCTTTGTGATGAGGTTATATAATTTTCTCATTTACCTTTGCAAATGACAATAGAAAGTTGATTTCACTTTTTCAGTTTTTGAATTCTGTCTGATTTAGCATGCTATTTTAGTAATCTCCACGTTTTAACATTAGAACGGTATATTTCATCACTTAGTTCAGCCGTCCTCAGCAGAAAAACAGTGTGCAGCAGCTTGTTATGACCCATATTTATGTTTATTTTTAGGCTACGACCTCTAGTAGCAGTATGATGGGAGCACATGAGAAAGTCAGGTAGCGTTGTGTAAAGAGAGACTAAATGCATGTAAAGAGGTGGTTGGGATTGATAGATGGTCAAACAATTTCAGGTCTTTAATCCAGGACACCAGGGTTTGAGTCCTGTGTGAAACCAAGTGAATATTGAGTTGTCTTAATTTGAATAATAAATAATCTTTGTAGAGTGACTACACTGTAAGAAGTTCAACAATTCAACTGAAGCTTGAGTTAGTCAAATCGAGTGGCTCCAACACATACAAAGTGCGAGCCAGTGCGGTTTTGAAGTAGGCTACTGACAGCTGCCAAGTTGTACTCATCTCAGGTTGACTGCTCCTGCCAGTAACTTTGCCATCAGAGCTCATCTATTTCTTTGATCAGCAGTTAGGTTTGTGGTGTTATTGACATATTTTATGATACAGTGGTGCAATTTTAGCAGATTGCAAATTGGAAGGTTTTCTTTGAGAAAGCTGATTGCTGGCAGCAGGTATGTGATTGGAGAGTAACTAGCTAGCAGACAGAGAGGAGCAGGTTGCACATGGACACGCACACATTAATTAGGAGGAGCACACAAAAATAATTGCTGGTGGTGCTGTTTTTGACAGCCATATCCAGTTCACACTGTATTTGGGTTTCATTGTGAACTGCAGTTTCTGTAGCAGCTGTCAGGTGTTTTAAGCAAAAAAATCTCTGATAGTATTACTGTACGCTATCTGTCTAGCACCAAACAGCAGATAGACAATGTTAGCAACTAGCAAACATAGTTGAGCATTTGGAGCGAGAGAGTCAGTGGAGACAAAAACAGACCTAGGTGAGTGAATATGGACTCAACAGGTAGGCACAAACACAACTTCAAATGAATGCTAATGTTGCTACGTATTGATGGAGTGGGTAAATAAACCACTTTTTGTAAGTTTGCCATATTATCTATAGTGTGATGATATGTCATTGTTGTGTACACAGCTTGTTCTGCTGCTGGAAATTCCTCTGGAAGTCAACAACAGCTTATAAACTCCACATAACTAGGCTAATTAAAATAAAAAGAACACTCAGAACACTCCGTAGCTTTGTTTCTCTATTTAGTATCATACCAAATTAATAGTTCCTTTTAAGGAAACTTAAATTATATTATTTGAAAATAATGGACCCATAACGGTAATAATGTTACCTTGAAATATAGCTTATATGTCCCTTACATTTTGGAAATATGTGATTTAAACAAAATAATGATGTAGTTTAGAACAATAGCCTATATTCAAATGCTTTGGTGTCTTTAATCAATCAGCAACGGTGCAAGGTAGATTTATAACTTTACAACACATGGTTGTATAATGAAAGCTGTAGTTCCCTTTATGCAACTCACCAAAACAACTGTTATATACAAAAATGATATATGCTACAGTAGATAGGTGAATAATAAGTCATAGACATTGACAAAGGCTATTAAATATTTAAATTTTAAATACATGATTTATTTATCATTATTATTTTATCTGAATTACACTTTTAATTGGTCCTCAGTTAATTGTATTTAGCTTGTTATAAACTCAGTAATCCGAATTAAAGCCCCTGGCGACCATCTGCTGTCTAAACTGGCAGCTCCGCGCACTACTTTGTTACTGCATTCACCTCAGCCCGCCCCCTCCGGGTGTGTGTCTCTGCGTGTGTGGGGGTATAGCCTACCGGGCGGAGTAATTCGTGCTGGTATCTATTGAGTGCATATGTGTGTGTATGTGTGAGTGCGTGCTACGGCTGCTGCGCTTGTCACTCATTGTGCCACGAACACGGGTAGCGACAAGGACCAAAATTCCGTCCGGCAGCAGTTGTTGTCACTGGAAAGGCTGATATCTTGTTTCCCCCCCTCAGTAGAGACACCTCGCTTGTTTAAAGTACGGCTGCACATCAAGGAGAATATCTGTGACACATTACAATGTTTCAAGTAAGGGACATCATCTGGGGATTGCTATTCATTGGCTGTGCAGGTAAGAAGCGGAGTTATTTGTCATTCATATTAGGTTATGTGGAGATTAATGCAGGCCGAGCTGAGTCTGGAGCAGCATCCTCTGGTCCCGCCAGCGGCATCCTTGCCACTGACTCCGGACAGTGGCGTTAGCTGGTGCGGTGCAAAAATCACCTCTATTTTATCAGGAGTTTAACCAAGAAGTGAGAGTTTACGTTTCTTTGAGCCGAATAAAGCGCAAAATAACAACCGGGACGCCTTTTATCCAGTTTCGGGATATTCTGTTCCTAGTTTCGTATCAGGAGCCGCTTGCCTCGGTGCATTTTTGAATATCTCCGCGCAATACAGAGGAGTAGCCTATGCCATCACAGGTCCGGCTGGCTAACTGTCCTCCCTTAGTTAATGTATACTGTAGGTTTGTGTCATTTCAATGAAAATTACCCACACGTGCTGCGTTTTATGCTAGTTATGCTTGCGAGTTTATTTGTGCGGGTAAAGGTTAGTGGATGCTGGCAGAGATTAGGCTATAGGACTGGTGATGAAGGGGCGGCTTTGTGGTCCCCTAATGCCTGCTTATACTCATTTTAGCTGCTTGTAAGCCATCTTTTCCCCCTTTCAAACATTAAATAACCAAAACGACATATGTTCATGTGCACAAGTCTACCTTGGCTTTCTCACTTCTGCTGGGTCAGCCGTGACGCACCGAGGATGGAGTGTGCGGAGCGTCGCTCGCTCTTCGCGGGGATGCTTTGTTTCAGTCCACCAAAAACAGGGTTAAGGACATTTTTATCAAGATGAAATAAGAGTTTTGTTCTCATAAGCACGCGCTTAAACTCTTTTTCGTTGAATGGATTAGACGCCACCGTCGGATTTGGCAGACAAGCAGTATTCTGCGCGGATGCGTCAAAGTAGGATTTTAGAGTTTAACATCAGTCTGATCATATAGGTTAACAGCCTTTGACCTTCTTTATGTGACATAACCTCTGTTTTGTCGTTTTTTTTTAATCTTGCCAATTAGCACACTGGAGTTTCCAACTCAATAGAGCGGTGCGCAAAATGATGTTGACATACAGGCCCGGGCTGATTTAATCATAGTTTTTAATTTTGTTGGTTTGGGGTGGGGGGTCGGGGGGGTAGGTTCGGGGGGATTCGTCATCCATTGAGGGCGACTGAATAGTCTTTCAATGTATACAACAGGGTCCAATCCCAGAGCTACCATGGTTATATAGGGCGGGAGGGGGACCCATTTTCCCTCTAAACCCCCACCACTGCTGCTTCTCACATCCTCCTTCCCTCCCTGCATCTGTCCCCTCCTCCTATACACTGCAACTGTGTGGAGTTTGAGGACCCCCACGGGTCCTTAGAGCAGGGAAGAATTGTTTGATTTATTAATACCTGAATTTAGTAGACACTATCCCTAGAATGTACAAGGACGATTTTTTATGTTTTGATTTCAGCATTCTTCTTCTAGGTCTACAGTTTTCCTGTTTTTATACTCATTTCATATTCTTGGTTTCAGTCTGACTTTAGTCAGAAAAAGGATCTAAAGGGTTATGTGGGCACAATGTGTGTCAACTTGCAGAACTGTGGCTGGACAATAATTTTCAAACCTCTGCTACACACACACTGAACAGATTGCACTTTAGCACACATTGATGAAACTGATGGCTTTCTTAGTTTTACAGAATGGGTTTTAGGTATTTTAAATAATGTATATATTTATCAATAATTTTTGCCACCTTTTACACACAAACACGGTGTCAGCCTGTCACTGTTAGTGGTGTAGAGGGCGGTGTGGTACCGCCTATATGATTCATGATCCTGCCGAAATATTCTGACGCCCCCGCAATTTACTGCACCTCATATGGGAGTGAAAGTAAAAGCAACCAAGAGGGAGATAATTAGACAACTGTGCATTAGCCCTGTTGCAACAGGGGAAGAAATTCAAAGAAAGTGATCACATTATTTGATAGGCCCGGGATACGTTAAAAGGGTAATGACAGTATCACACAGTTTGAAGGCTGAGCAATTTAATTACATTTATTGATTTCCAGTTCCTGTTCCACTTCAGTGATAATTACAATTTCAGAAAAGTAACAAACATTAGGCTTGGAAGCCACACCACCTTTCGAAGAAATAACTGAATAATGGAAAATATAATATGAAAAAGAGTATGAATATGGACACAGACGGTGGCCTTTCTTGTCTAAGTCTGTCTGCAACCAGATTAATTGAGTCTAGTCTGTATTGTCAGTTTTGACATGGTGTCATTGGAGTGCTCTATCCATGGTCATCATTCCATCAGGTGATGGAAGGCAATCAGAAAAACCAAACTATATGTTGCACCTTTTCCAGAGTGAAAATGAGAATACCTCAGATGAACTGCTTGAAGGTTTGCTCAGAAGTGATGTCCTGTGCTATCAGCTGTGGTCAGACAGACATTAGCACTGTTTGGGAAGAAAAAAAACAAACATGACGCCTACTCACTTATTTCATTGAGACCACTGCATTGGCACAGAGTTCTAATGCAGAGAGCTCTGGCAAAGAAATAGGAATGCTGGGTCATCTGCCAAAAAAGTTTAACCTGGCTCAACTTTTGCCACACTGCAATACATGAACTTTCCACCAACATAAAATCCTTCCTTTATTATATATAAACTGTATTATAAACTGCTGTGCAGTGTTTTGGTGTCTGACAGACTTAAAAACTCATGCATCTATTACTCAAACTGGACTTCCCCCTATTGTATTTCTTAATTTCTTGGTACCTTTAACAATAACCCCCCCCCCCAAATGTTGCTTTTGTCTGAATGCCGAGTTACTGCTGTGCACCTGCCATTCAATATTTCAGCTTTATGAAACTCAAGATACTGAATTCCAGAGCAAAGCAGATCCATGTGCTTTTGAATCTTAAGACAGAGTGAAGTGAACTGTAAAGTTCTTTTAATGATCCTCTAGATCTAAAATAATGATTTCTTGCATCAAGCACAGAGCTGCTCCCAAAAAAGAAGAAAAAGTTAACATTTTAAGGGAGAAAAAATACACAATTCCTAAATCGCTAACATATGGGACTTTAACTGCTGTGGTGAGTTCAAAGCCACTATGAAAATAATACAGGCTATTTCTGACTTAGGGGAACTGGAAAAAGCAGCCAAACAAGGGAAAATTATAAGGCGTTTTTAGTCTGCTGTCTGAATAAAACGGGATTCTGGATCTTTGCTCTGTAGTTGCAACAAGATCCACACTGCATTCAAAGTGACATGTACACATTTTGTACCAATTTATTACAGTGTATGTGTTGATCAAATTCTCAATAGGTCAGGAGCTGCTCAGATTACAGCTGTACCCTTTTGGATTCAGCTCATTTTCAGCTGTAGACGGCATACTAGTGCTACAGTA
The DNA here is from genome assembly GCF_021292245.1 of Micropterus dolomieu. Classification (NCBI taxonomy): domain Eukaryota; kingdom Metazoa; phylum Chordata; class Actinopteri; order Centrarchiformes; family Centrarchidae; genus Micropterus; species Micropterus dolomieu. The sequence continues at coordinate 11,387,504 of NC_060172.1, forward strand.
CAGTTATTATAAAAGCAAAAGACAGCAACAGAAAATTACTTCTCATTGAGTCATAATTGCAAGTGTAGTTGATTTGCCAGATGTGAGTTCTACACTGCAGCTGAAGTTTACATGAGCCTCATTCATTCATTACAGTGAATTTATTCTTTTTCCATATACTTTTTCTTCTTCTAGCTCTAACCGTTTGTCTATGTGTATTGTTTAAAATAATGCATATCTTAATTTTTACATCTTTAAAATTCTACATATTACTGTTTTCTCTCTGTAAGCCAAACTGAACACACCTGGACCTATCTCTGCAATGGATGCACAGATGAAACCAATGAATTGAAACAGATGAACCAACTACTTTGTGTATTTACCAAAATGTTGGAATGTACAGTTTGGGAATTTAAGGTATTTTTGGATTCCTTTTCTAAGACAGAATAAGGGACCCCTCACATCTGCTAAGGGCCCTAAAGTGATAAATCTACACCCAAACCCAACAAAGTGTAATTTATGAAAATTTAAATCACTCAAAGAGAAAAGAAGTATACTACAGTTACAGCTCTCAAAACCCACTCCCTGTTTAGTGTTCGTTAGAAATGCCGCCAAATTCTTAGATTAGGTACCACATGCCTCAAATTGTATTTCTTTATAATCCCAAAATTTTCCATTGAGTCAGTGTCAGTTATAATTCCAAACAATTGTTAGTTTTATACTGAAATTATAACAAAGAGGAACACAGGCTGTAATAATTATAGACTAGTCAAAATGTTATTAGTGGCTAATCGTAGATCTGTGGATAAAACACCTAAATTCTAGAGAATGAAAATGAAACATACTGTAAGGCAGTGGATTTTGATTAATTATCCACAAATGCATGTCATCTCACAGTGCAGCTTCATAGTGAATCAAAAAGTGCAGATAGTTTTAAACAGATGAGTTCAAAATGACTCGGCTGGCTGTAATATTTCTTCTCCTCTTCTGTTGAGGACAGATGAGGATGGGCTGTCTTTGCATATTAATCAGTGCATGAATAGGGGCCGTGAGTGATTTGCATTGTGTGAGCAATGAAGGCGTCCTGTAGAGATTTGAATGTGAGGGGAAAAAACGGGGGGAAACAATTCTGAAAAAAAGAGATGTCGTGCAGAATGTGGACTGCTCCCCTAACTCCCCAACACATGAATGAGTTTGTTTTTCTTTATCAGCACAACATTACTCTGCAAAACTCAATACAGCACACACATTGTGTACCTAACTGCACAATTGGTAAACCAACACACTATGATGGTTTGCATTATGCTAATGTTCCAAGAAAATTAAAGTCAATTAAAGTAAAACAGAACTCAGCATCAATTTCAGTGGGGATTTGCATGTAAGAACTGCAAAGCCTTTTCCACAAGGTGCCTTTCCAATGCACAGTGTTGCATCTGACAATTTAAGATAAACTGAACCTGTATTGGTGGTAGAGGTGAGCAATATGGCTCTAATATCAAGATTACTCAGTGTATTTCTGCGATAATTATATTCTTGACAATATGACAAAATACTGAAAAATGTTTTTTGTTTAGAACTCACAAAAGCTGCTGAGCTCTACTCATGGGATTTTGGGCTCTACAAAACCGGGTGCTTCTGCTTGAGGTGGTGAAATAAGTTTGTTGTTTTGCCCTATTTTGTTTTTACAGTCTATTTGCACTTCCCTGTTTCAATTGCATTGGCTCTTATACTAAATAACTCTTCAGTTCTCTTCAATTAAGACTTAGACATGTCAGCACATTGAACTGGTTTCTGCCTCTAATGGATTCAGATAGACTGTGCTTGATGTGAATGTGCCCCAAGATCACATTCAGCAAGGTGAAACCTCTCCAGCAGTGGTTCTGATTCAAAACAGTCTTTGAAGTTGTTGGAGCCTTAAGGCTAATACCCACACTGGTCATGGAGAATATGGATGGTGGATGCTTAGTGGTTTGCAGTGACACAAACTATCTTCAGCAGAGTCCTTTAGCCGAACCTCACCAAGTTTTGTACATCAGCACTGATGATCTGTGCTGCTTTGGCACACAGTGTTTTTTCCCCCTGAGCTTTGTTTAAGTGAGGCTGCCAAGTCTGGTGAGGGTGCCTAAGGTGACGATGGACTACTTTAGTAACAGAATCCCAGCATGATGTCCCTGTCCTCCTTGAACTGCCTTGAGAACTACAAGCACCGATTTTATTTGGAATAGATACTGTTTGTATCGATGTTCCGGTTTTTATTATTGTCAGCATGGGGCCCAGTGTTATTTATAGTCTGTCACTATTCTAACTTACTTCCCCCAGGACTGGCACTGGTGAACAGATGGCGTCTCTGTCTGTGAAAGTCAAAGACACTTGAGTTGTCTTGCATTAATATATTTTATATTTTTTACATTCTTTTACTCAACAGTTCACCTATTTCAACAACACCACTAAATCTATTTAAAAATAAAAACCTTTTAAAGAGACTATATGTAAGTTTTTCAATGAAACCAATCAAATTGTCATTGCCTTATTGTCAGGGGGCTCAAAACTCACTTAGAAATGAAGCACACGCCTGTTTTCTCCATTGCTTGCATCAGCCACTATTCTGCTTTTAATGTAGGGTCAGATTCAGCCCTGTGCGCGCTCCCGAGCCTCTCTCGTACTGCAGCGTCAACACAGCAGCTAACGACATGCAGTCCACAAACACCATAAAACAACCGGCTCACAGCAAAACACAGGCTCCATGTAAGGATACAAAACAACAATAAAGGTTTTTGTGCTGAAGCCCATCAGACCAAACAGATTCAGATGATGTCGAGTAAGAACAAAGTGAGCATTAGTAAAGCTGGAGAAACACTGAGAAAGTCATGTAAAAACGGTAAGAAACGGTAACGGTAAAAAGCAAATGTGGAGCGATTTGTTTACTATAGTGATGCAGCCAGGAGCAGCCAGCTAACGCTACAGTAGCTCAGACCTGCCGCTGTTTGCTTCGTAACATTCAATTTAGGTTTATTGTGGTTTTACCAATCCTCAGGTACACAGCTTCTCCACCTCTCCGTTGCTGTAACTAACGTGACCCACATAATATACAATACTGCAACTTCACGGCGACAACAACCCAGAGGAAGAGCCATGCACTAACACTACAGTAAAGTTACTTACTGGGTTCTTATTATTATAAAGTGTGACCCAATCTCGTTATAATATTCAGTCCAGCTCACTACCCGTTTTGTTATCATCCAATACATTTAGCTGTGCTGACATTGCTGAGCCTCCGGTGAAAGAAACACAGATGGTTACTGAAAAGCAGCTGGTGAGCTAACGCTGTAGCACGTCGGCTAAATGCAGTAACTGTAACGTTATCATGTAACCAGCATGGATTAGTTCAACCTGCTAAAACTATTACTGTAACTTTGCAGTAGGGGTTCACCTGTGTTTCCAGTATATTGTGTGAAGCTGTCTCCATGCATGTCAATAGCCGCTGTCACTCTGCCTTTTTTCCGGGAGGATTGTGCCAATATGCGGCTCGCTGCGCTGAATGAAGTAACGTTACAGAGCTGGTGCTGATCTGCCTCTGAGATGGGAACGTTGAGTAAAACAGAGCCTGAACATGTCTGAGTGAAAAGCCATAGCCTGCATGCTGGTGTTCCTGCGTTTATTGCAGGATTTCTGTATGAAAGTGGTTGTGTTTCGGATTATGAGTTCCAGCGAGCACGCCTGGTAGCAATCTTAAAACCGCACCGCTAGTGGTCGCTGGAAACTCCATAGTGCCCCTTTAATATAAAAAAATTCAGCCTCAGCTATAGTAATCTTATCAGGGATTACACATGCGCACGTCATCACAGAATGAATCACAAGTGCAGAGAGTGGGAGGTTTTGCTTGATTGTTCCTTTCTTTAACTAAGTCTTCAAGTGATGAAAAAACAGTTATATTATCCATGTGCACCTTGTACTGTATATTGGTCGTTGGCAGGTATTATCTCCTGCAAAGCTAAATTATTAGAATTGTAAAATTATATGTGGCTAAAGTCTTGCATTTTTGTATGAGGAACTGTTGATATTTGCAGGAAATACAATATATTAGACTTCCATGTGCCAACTCCACATGTGAACATACACACACCCAATGTTGTATATACAGAACTGCTTGTGTGCCTGCTGTCCGTCCTGCTGTCTGTTTCTGTTCTTAAGATGTTTAAACCATTTAAAACAAGGGGCCCAATGTAATTTTTTCCCCTCTACCCCCAATTAAATGCTCAGTTCCCCCACAGTGTAGTCCTTGTCACTGCTTACCCCATGGTTTAATTTTGAAAAGAGTAGACCAGTGTGAGTCATGGTAATATTGTCACTTTCCCAGGTTGTATTTGGTTTGAGATGTGTTTCATTACTTGGCAGGACTGCATGAAAATATTACATTTTAGTCACCATCAGTAACCTTTAGACACAATGTGGACTTCATTATCCATCTTTGGTGTGCATCAGTTACTCTGACATGCTGGGTAACGTAATTGTCACCACAGTTCTTCCTTGATGTTCATAGTTTATACTGAGATGGAGAGTGCCAGTTCTCTAGGATTTTTTTGCTACTTCACTTGTGATGCAGCTTAGGGACTCATTGAAGTAAAAATATAAGACAGTCTAAGGCAGTTTGTTCCAGGATTTCAGCAGCATAGCTGTTATCACACCTGCTGTATTTGTCTTGAATTCGGGGAGGATTTTCTCTGAAATCCTGCTTTTCAAACCACCTGGAGAGGCAGCTCATTTTCTTGTACACCTGGTGTCTACAGGGATAATTGTTGCTCATTTAAGATGCATGCAGTGATGATTTGTTCCACTCAATTCATTTTGATTGTGTCTCCATTTTTGAGACATTTTTCTTCTTTTCTCACTGAATGTCTTTTTGTTTTGCTTGATTATCTTATTATTTTTCTGTGGGGCTGCTCCATCATGCCATTATCTTCACCAGGCTCTTGTTTTTTTTAACACATGAAGTGTTTTAATGTCCAAATTAACCTGAGGTCACACTGTGTCATCACTGAAGCCAACATGGCCTTCTTTGTTGTCGGAGCACACACATGCTTGCTCATACCGGCCTGAAATGATGGCATGTTCAGTAAGTAAACACAAAGTACATGAAGGCCAACTACATGGCATAGCAGAGACGCAAACACCTGCAAGTTTTCAAAGACTGTTAGTTTGGTATGACTGATAGTTCCATAGGATACCCTAACGAGCATAGTTTAATACATTGTTGCCCTGATATTAACCTCTTTATATTTTACCTTTTTTTAAAGTTTTAAAGATTACAAGTTATCTGAAAAGGAACTTACAACAATATGTGCCATATATTTGCCAATACGATTTACCGTTGATAAGCAATTATAGCCAACACATAATGGGATAATACCCATTAAGACAGGAGAAAACAACATAGTGTCTTATTTTGTATTTATTTTCATACTGTAGCAACAATAAACAATACTGTAATTATTATATAAAATAATTATGCTAATTTCCACCAAAATGTATGAAAAAACAACATAAGTTAATTTAAAATATTAAGCTAGTAGACTAGTAATATAGCTTGGGGTGTCACCACATGTGGGTTCTCTATTTGCTGGCTGGCTATTTGCTGATATTTAGGGATGTGTAGGTGGCCTCAGGCAATGTGGGAATTTTGTGTTAGTGCATACGTACGGTGCTCCATTTTATAAACTCAGCATCCTTTTGGCACTGACATAGTTTATCTGAGCTAAAATTGTGCAACACCATTTAACTGCTGCAGCACAGAGACCAATGTACAGATTATTCTTGCCCCTTATTTTACAGACCTCACTTCCTATATGTTTCCTACAGTCAGAAATTTATCATCTCACTTAACCTTGGCTGAGCTGTCATGGAGAGGCAAGGCCATAGTGTATTTGGGCATGTGTTTTACTGTCTCTTAATCCCAGGGAGTGAATCACCATCATGATGTAATGCCTAGCAATGGCAGTTAGCTCATCGCAGGGACACTGTGATTGGCTGGCTACCTCAGGTGCCAAGCCGCCTCAGCCTTTGTGTGAAGAAAAAAATTTATTAATTAAAGTGCATCTTATGGGGGTGAGAACAAGGCGAGATCTGCAGTATTATGTGGACTTGTTTACTTTCTAAATTGGCACAATTGTCAGTGAGCACATTCTTGAGGTGAGTATCCTCTGTGGCCCTGTGGTGTTTTCAGACCATGCCAGCAAATGTCCAGAAAGACTTATTTCACTGCATACTGTTCACAAAGCTCACGTGGAACAAACTGTTTTCCCAAGCTGCAAAGTCTCTGATATTTTATATCCTGTCTGTAGGTTTCGTCTAATCTTAATGAAAATATGGCCACTATAAGTAATGTGGAAGCGGAGCCCACAATTCTTATTCAGTAGTTGCAGAGTTCTTTTTAAACAGCTTTGCTGTGCATTCAAATAGTTGTGGATACAGAAACGGCACACTCAAAAACAAGAGCTGAATTCAGCTGGAAAGAAAGAAACATTAACCAGTGTCTTCATAAAATGTTTAATTTTTTTGTAAAAAAAAAAAGAATATTGGGTTTGTGTTTCCAGATAATGGTCTTGTGATGGGAAAGTAGCCTATTCTTTACTGAAATGGAAAAATAGCTAAATTACTTCAAACAGAAATGATATACTTTGGTTTCCGGTACTGTTTAATGAAAATAGAGGTGCAGTATTAGCAATTATAACACAGTGTATGTGTATGTGTCTGAGTATGTTGCTGCAAAATCTGTGCTGAGGTAATGTTATAGAAACAAGAGGAGACACAGAGAAGAAGAAGAAGAAGAAGTTTTATTTATATAGCGCCTTTCCAGAGCTCAAGGTCGCTTTACATGGTACATTTACAATACATTTACACACTAACACAGAGACACATCTAGGAGCTGCTGATTTGACAGCGGATGCAGCACAGACTCTGTGGACCGTTTGATCAACGGGTTTGTCAAATATCATCTAATTAACTGGTGAAATCCTGCCTACAATCCCACTGCTGCTGCACATATGGAAATCACATGTGAACATAGATGAGGTCATACTGATCAAAATAAATGGTGTTTGTGTCTTGTTGGTAGCAGGTGGTTGCAGGCTAACATCATGTAGGTGCTGAGAGAGAGTGGCTGCCAAATGGGAAACAAACTTCACCTGTAGGACTGGGCATCAAACCTCCAAAATGTTTTGGGTAACATGTGAAATGTTGACGTCACATGTTTGGAAATAATCTTAGGTTTGTTCATGATCTAAATCAAGCAACTATGTAATTTTAGATTATATTTATTACAGTTCTTAATTTAATATTTATGCATTAAACAGTATGGAATATTGTGTCTGTGTTAAAAGTGTGTGTGTGTGTGTTTCATGTAAAAACATGAAACACACACACGCGCTTTTAACCTAAATCCACACAAACCGATAGGGACTTGTGTCACCATAGGGACAAAAAATAAGGTCTTTTGAGGGCTAAGACATTGTTTTTGGATTCAGGATACAATTGGATTACGGTTGGGGGTAGGGGTTGGGGCATTGTATTTTGAACATTTTCAGATGACTCAAGAATGGCAGTGATGATGAGAAAGAAATAAAAATAAGCAATTTTCTTAATGTACAAATTGGGAACAATTTCGCATGAGATCACTTAGCAACAATACAATAAATAAAATATAATCTACAGTATAAGATACTTCTTAATAATTCAGCATATTGTACTGAGCCTCTTGGGTGTCAGATGGTAGAAAAAAACAAAGATTCAACAGATTCATATATTGTGCACTCAGTTTGGCAATCCAAATGGGGTGGTGATGGCGCATAGATAAGATAAGCCTACCTTTGCTGTGGGAGACCTGGGTTTGATTGACACTGTGATCCATCCACGATTGTGTCCCTGAGCAAGACACTTAACCCCTTGTTGCTCCAGAGGTGTGCAACATTGACATGTATAGCAATTGTAAGTGGCTTTGGATAAAAGCTAAATGAAATCCATGACTTTTAATATGGACCTTTGATCTTCACAATAAAAGGAGTGGTGGTTTAGATAGTATTAAAGTTATTTTAATTTGGTATCCAATTAAATAAAAGCACAGATGAATAAAAACAAAAATAGAATACTTTTACATGTGGCCTCTCCTGTGTAACATCAACTACTCAGAGTAGGTACGTAGTAAAAAGTAAGTCCTATTTTATTATTGATACCTAATTAACTAGTTCCAAACTAATCATTAACTAATAAGTGCTTTAACAATAACAGAGAAATTGTGCAATGGCTAACATAATGTGATTGGCTTGTTTTCCACAACATGAATATGATTGTTTTTCCCCTTTTTTCTGGCGTTATCAGTCTGAATGCAAAATGCAAATTCTGAAAGCCTTACTCCAAAATTTCCCCTAAACTGTGCGCTAGGATTTCTATGCCAATGTTTTACACCGTATGGTCCCCAGTGAGCTCTGAAGTTGGATAAATGATGTAAATGCACTGTAAATGCACGGCAAATACAAACATAACACATACAAGATTTGACATCTTTCTTTTGGATGTTTTGTTTTTAGAGTTAAGAAAGCACACCCTAATTCATCTGAAAATTTGAAGACAGTCACCCCGATTTGACCCAATGCAAATCCCAAGAGGGTCTCTTTCACTATGTGTTTATGGTCAGGCTGTTGTGTCAGAGATCAGGAGAGGTCTGTAATTTATTAGGCTTTCGCACTAACAGCATTGTTGAAGAGCTGCCCGTGAAGAAAAGCCCAAGGAGTGGCTCACTGTGAGCTGGAGAGGCAGACAAAGGTGGAGGATGAGTGGGAGGTTGGACAAAATGCAAAGTGTTGTCAAGGAGGAACTACTGGGTCGGCAGGGCGCTTCAACCTCTGGATTCATTGTTTCCCTTTATATCACAGGAGACCCATTGCATGTTATGTAGCTCACTGAGTACACCAGTAATAGTGTTGGACATGGATAGATGTTTTTTAGTCCTTAATTTATTGATTTAATTTTGAAAAATGATAGCCACTTCTACATTATTTTGTTTTCTTATTATATAGCTATAGATGCTGGCAAGTCTTTACATTGCAGATATTTTCTTTACTTCTTCTTGTTACTATATTAAATACATTCGCATGAGTTGAATGAAACCTCAGATGTCATGAAAAGTGAGATCTTTGCCTTGGATGATAAGCCAGTGTGATGTGCGTTTTTCTTGTTTTTCCTCACACAATGTCTAAAAATAAGACGAGGCTCTGACGTTCTGCTGGTACACTGAGTGTTATAAAAGGAAAATTGTTGCTCATGTATCGTGGCCTGATTATGTCTCTGGAATGAATAGCCGCTGTCCTGACTGACAGCTGTCTCATTTTATCTGTGAGGCTTCTCTGCATAATGCTCTGCTCTGCTGCTTAAAAAGCTACTGTAACTGCAAAGTTCTGTAGCTGTGTAATTATTTTGCTCTATTGACAGTTCAGAAATAATGCCTGCACATGAAAATGGGTACTGGATATAAGACTTTTCTTGACTGGTTGGAGGATAGAATTGTTTCTGTTGATGATACATGAATGTTGACGTGTGATGAAGAAACGCTTTTAGTTTTTTTGGCACCCTATCTTGGCACACTTGTTTTGTAGTTTCTCTTCGGTATTATTTGGCAACCTGCAGTGTTTGTGCAGCATGACTTACTGTAAATGCTCAGAATTTTGAATTTGAAATATTGCAACTTTGCAGCCTTCACTCATTGCCTTATGTGATGTATTCATGCCAGCAGCGTCAACTTTCACCCCCTGTCAAGGAACACAAACAGAATATAGGCACATCTAACTTTACCCTTGTGGTTGAAATGAGGAAGACGGACCAAATAATGTGTTTTTATGCTTTCATGCCTTCATATATTTTGATGAATCCTGAAGCTTAAAAAAATATTAAATTATGTTTGCAATTAAGTCACAAGCTTACCTAAAATGTTTGACGCCTTCATATGTTTATATTACACGTTCAGACATTTAATGAGGCTGTTTTATTAGTTTTCCTCCACTCTACTCTATCTTTTATTACAGATTGGGAGATAAATGTCAAATGAAGACCAGTGTGCTGTCTGAACGCCAGAAGGATAAAATATGTTTACATTGCAGGAACAAAAGGTCTGTGTCATGTTGCATATGATTGATACTGGCTCACGATGCGAGCAGCCAGATGGGCTGTAGCTCAGACAATTCAACATGAGGGGTCGAGGGCTCTGTCTTTTTACCTGACCCAACAGAGGCCTCAGGGATTGTGCTGCCCAAAGGCTCCAGCTCACAGACTTGTAATGTGCTTGGCATGCTTCAGTGGCACTCTCACCTCAATAGGCATTTTCAGACCCAACAGTTCTGGGGAGTCCCAGAGAGGCTCTGCCCACTGGGGAGCTCTCTACATACCTTGACGCTGAAGTGATGCAAGCCGGCGGTTAGTTTAGCAATGTCACTTCTGCACGACTTCCCTGTCAGTCCATTTGTTCGTATCTGTTTTTTCTGAGGCTAATATTACTCGTTGTTGTTTACAAGGCCAACATTTTTTTTGTAATGGCAGTTGCTGGTGCTGCATTGGCACCATGTGTTGGCATGTGTTAACCAGTCATTGTACATTTTTATCAAGGTTCCTCCTCTACTAGGAAAGTAGTAGCTAGTAGTAGCGGACCAGTATCGTGTCAGACCAAACAAGCAAGATTGAACAAGCAGGCCTCATAACTGGGCTCAGCAAAGAGAAAAACACCAAGCAACACCGAGTGACCGAGCAAGAGGTCACCCTAGGGCGTCACTTTGTGTTGAAAAAAAGTGGTGGGGGCACAGGGGCTCAGATTAGTGGTGTGAAGAGACACTCAGTTTGCGAGATAACACGATACGCAATATTAGGTTCACCAGAACATGACGAAAAGATTCTTAAACATGCCAAGATATATGAGCGGGGGGTCTGGGTCTGAAATTTTGATCGTTAAACACTTCATTTTCTGCATTCTGGTGAAGGTTTCTGCACAAATTTATGGCGGAAATGTTTTTATTTATTTAAAAGGAAACACAATATATATAAATATAATAGAATACACTGCAGTGCAGTGCAGCTCTCAGGCATTCTGTGTTGCTTTCAGATCGGTTTCTCCTGGAGATCAACTTTTGTCATCCCATCATCCATGCTGAGGCAACACATACGTAGGCATGATTTAGTCTTCATTCCTTTTTTGTCATTTTCACAGGGAGAGAATGAAAAACTTGGCCAAAAAGAAACTGTGTCAAGAAGTAGTTAAAGTTACTGATTGGTGAATGCATGTTTTTGGGTCATTTTATAATCAGTAGCTTGCTAGTAAGTGACTTTTTTGGTAATGCACATTTGTTTCTTCTATATTTTAATTGCATTGCATGTTTTCTTTATGTGCAAATAAACATTTCTAAAGGAATTTCAGAACATGTATTAACAAATTAAAAGTGGTGGGGATAAAAATCTGCCATTTCAAAAAGTGGTGGGGACATGTCCCCAGCGTCCCCAGTGTAAATGACACCTATGAGGCCACTGTAGAAAAGTAAAATTGCTGTTACAAGACTAGTAAATAATATTAGCTGGCTCTTGTATGTCTTGTTGTGCTTCGTGCCTTTGCAAGTAATATATTCACAACAACGGTGGGGCGACAAAATATTAGTTAATATAAGTTCAATAAACAGATAATATTTGACAGGAATTTCTCCCATATATCCAGCCATTGTCCAATGGAGACCAAGTTGGACACCACTTGCCTTTGCACCAACGTCTGCTCAGCTGTGATGCATGCTCTAATACATGTACAGAGAGTATTTTAGCGACAGCCCACATTTCCCATTATGCCTTCTGCCTCTTTTGAGAGTTTGCTGTTTTATGTTCCAAAATGCAAATACTTTTTGTTAGTATTTGTAATGTGTCTGTTCAGAACAATGTGGTTTATGTTGTCATTTTTGTGCTGGTTTACAGTTCATTTCTATTTTGATACTGCATTTTTAAGTTGTTTTCCCGTGTTGAATGTCATTAAAGGGACGATATCGCTGACAGCTGCTTTTTGTCTCTTTTTAATTGGCCAGAATGTCTCATAATGACAAATGCCAGGCCAGTTAGTTGGCTTAAAATCAAACCCCAAGAAATTGTTAAAATAAACATTGCCACAGAACCTTCAAAACATTTGTCATATAACACATTCTGGGGTCTTGCCAAATTGTCCAGTTTCAAAGTTATTACCGGTGATCGGGTTGTGCAGATCATTGCACTATTATCAGAAAATAAGACTTGATTCTTAAATTTTTCAAACAAGACGCTTTTAGGATATTAGTAATTGGTGACACAATTTCACACTACTGGCAGATTCTTTTAAAACGCTTTAAGAAAATAAGATAAGACTTACAGAAGAAAGTCTTATCTTATTACTATTTTCTTTTCCATTTCTGCCTCAATATTTAACCACAATTTCATAACATACCCAGCATTTGTGTGTTGTGTATGTGTTAAGTACAATGTGCTACTGCTAATGTCTCCAGAAGTAGCATTAATGGCAAAGCAGGAAGAGGAGTGTCTCCAATGAACTTCACCACTTGGAAATTAATATGGCTATCAAGAATCTTATCTTCACTGTTTTATTAATAATATATTTAGATAGCATGTGCTTTCCCTCTGGTAAAAAGAGGAAAACATTTAATTTTTATCATGCTGATATGAAGTGGATCTGTGACCAGATGTTGCCTTGCTTGAGTTTTAATGGGTTTGGGCACATGTAGCTTGGCCAAGTTGGTAGAGATCAATCAAGATTGACTGCTTTTTCAAGAAATGCAATAATTGTGTTGGCTGAGTTATTGCTTAGCTCAGACAAAGAGCTAGGCTCATGAAGGAGTCTTCATCTTTCATTTTCTAAAGACGACCAAGATACCTAGACATAGGCTACTGCAGAGAGTATCATGAATGTTGGTCTGAATAGGTCCACAAAGGATAAGTTCTGAAGTTTTTGTTTTTGAGGTCACTTTTGCACGTCTACAAAATAATTATCTAATTCAAATTTGCCTTTATGATACTTTCATAATATGGGTCTAATGAACTCTGTAGCCTCTAATGGCTCCTAGCAGTGCTTTAAACTACTAGTCCTTTCCTAACTGTTCCATTTGTTTTTTATTATTTGCGTCACCAGTATTGCATATGTAGCTTATCTGTACTCATTTGTGGAAAATGTCACAGTATTATTTTGTATCTTTGGAATAATGATGATTTATCTCACAGTTGCTGCTTTCATTCTTCAGAATCACTGTGGCTAGTGAGCCATAGGTAGATCACTTATCAGTGTCTGACCCACTGTCAGCTTAAAAGAGCAACTCAAAATGCCACATCTTGCTCCCGTTTGCCACTGTTTGTTTCGCAGCAATGTTTCTCTCCCTATCTCAAAGAAAGCATACTCTGTTATGGCCTGCTAACACAATGAAAGCCCACTGTTGTTTTTGACTGTGCTGTTTCATTCAGCTTCAATGTGCTCTGTAGCCAGCCAAGCAGATCACTTAGTTAGCCACCCTGTGCCATAGACACCTCCTGGGACTTTGTCGACTCCCACTTCCTTGGATGCAACCCGAAAGGAGCAGAGCAGAGAGGGAAATCTGTAATCTTCATTAATGACTGTGTCAGATATTCACCGAACAAAGTATAACTGAATTGACTCTGTGTTTCCTGTCAGGAGCTAAAGCGAACAATAATTTCCATGGGAAGTAGAGTACAGAAAATGAGGGAACAATGAAAATGAGGAGATTTGAGGACACAAACGAGCCTGGTGAGAATGGCTTGGTTGTTAGTCCTGAGATGCATGAGACTGGGTTTGGATACAGTTTTAGCTGACATGGCCAGCTTCCCAAGGACAGAGCCCTCTTACAGAAGCATTTGCTCATTAGAGACCACATCTCGCATTGTTTATGGACTTTAATGAGCCTCGCCGCAACCAAGGGTAGAAAAACAAAGACCAGAAAATACGGACTTTGCATTCAAAAATTTAACAGGTCCACTCGCCCAAGAGAGGAACAGAAAGAGCTTTAAATCCTGCCTCCACTGTCTCCCTGTTAATCATTTTTTTTTCTGAACAGTATACCTCATCCTTGAGGATGAGGTCTAGACCCCCCCCCCCCGCCTCGTTTTTTTCCTCCCATGTTTTCACCATTCTGTCTCTCTTTTTCTCATTACTGCTATTGCAGAGAACAATCTCAGGGCACCATTTTGCAGAGGACATTGAGGAGCTTAATTAGTTCATTCACGGATATGGCTCTTCTTACTAGCCCAATGGCTTTAGTGCCTCTGGAGGGCCTTAAATGCCAGCTCCCTCTTGCAGAAAAGCCTCAAACTGTACAGAATATAAAATATCTGTCAGGTTAATAAGGAAGAACCCCATCAACCCTCCTGCATTTATTTATAACATTTGCACCTGCTTTGAAGGACCCACAGTGACAGTCACTTTGCAGTGTAATGGCAGAAGAAAGAGGAAAATACCCCTTTAGTCGAATCTTTTTATCATTACTGTCTTGATTTGCTTTGTACACAACAAGGCTAAATTACATTGAGGGACTAGCAATAGATCATGGGCTTGAAAAAATTGAGGTTCATTGCTAAGGAAGGATGTTTAGTTTAATGAATACCCTTATAAAACCAATAAAGTTACAGAATAAAGTTGAATTTTTCCTTTGGCAATTACGTATTGCGTGCCTTTTATTTTCCCTTAATAAAATCATGGATTGCTTACATTGTTTCATAATGTTAAAATGTTCATATTTATTCATGATCCTAAAGATTAAAAAACATTTTAAATTGATGTTAATAGCCTAATCTTTGGAATTACTTTTGTTTAGTTTTTCAAATTGAGGGCTTGAAAGGAGCAAGAAAGCCATTTTCCTGAACAAATAGCCTGCAGATGCATTTGCTGGAGTCCTTTTTGGCTTCAGATTGACACAAATATCTGTTAGCAGGATTCTTGGTAAGACTCTCAAACTAAATGAGCTGCATCTGATAATATGATTTTAAATTACAGCGCTCATAACTCTGTGTGCATTGATTGAACAGAGGTTTAGGTCAGTCTCCAGTGATGGAAAAATGATACCAAAAACTCAATAACAGCGAGGTGATCCTATAGGAAAGGTGCAATTATGTAATTCTTTTCATCCTATCCTCACAATTTCAATGACATCTGAACTCTCATTAGAGACGGGCCCCAGAAAATGGATGCATGGGAGCAGTATAGAGTGCTCTGACTGAAATGAGAAAATCAAGTTTGGAGGCTTGGGCAGTTTGCAGTTTCCTGTAACACTATCCTATTTGTGGAATGGGGGGTATTCCTGAAATGACATTCAGTTTCTGGGCAACAGAGCAGCAGCTGTGCATATCTTTGTATCCAGGGGGGGTGCGGTGTGATAAAAGCCCATTGATGCAGCTGTGTTTGAACAGGGAGATTGCAGTTCGATCAGTGGCTCAAGGGATTCTCTGACCAACAGGGTGGAGGGGAAAAACTTTAAAAGATTCCTGTAGAGAGTTATTTTTTTTTTTCAGTTAAAAGAGGCGCTGGCTAAAATATCTTTGGACATAAGAGCGGACCAGAAAGTCTGAATGGATGACAGTTTTATGTTGCATGAACAGTGGGGGCTAAAAAAAGAGAGCAATGTTGGTTGGCATCATGGGATGTCTGTTAAGTGCAAGGCCAAACTGGTTGGCATGGCAAATTTGAGAAACTAAAGCAGTTAACTCATTAACTAAGCATTCATACAATATTTATGTTAAAAAAAAAAGTTGATTCAGAATTCAATTTTAAAATGCATATTTGGCCACACAATATCAAAAGATAAAATGATTTTGAATTTGTTTATGTTTTGTTATATAATTTTATCCTTGACTTTGAAATGGAGCAACAGAGGTAGAAAAATATTCACACATTAATCTTAGTTGGAAGAGAATTATCTTTAATGGACTTTCAGTGAAATCATATTGTGATTATATGATTGTATCATGTTATTGTTCCACAAATGAATGGTTTCAAGCAAGGTATATTTTACACATAACAAAATGCGTTAGTGAGGTTTTGTATCACACACAGTGATGCTGTGATTTAAATGGCATTGGCATATGACATTGATGTCACTGCCATGATATAGGAAATTTCATAGTTTTGGTGATCATACCCAAAATATATCTATCTCCAGTCCACAAGTGTGTCCTGTAGGAGAGAGCCCTGCTTGTTTTTGGTGTCAGTTATTGCAATTTTTATATATCTCATAGTAGAGTCTGTTACTTGACCCGGACCCAAATGCTTCCAAGAAAGTATTGGGTTTTTGGGTTCAGTTTGGGGAAGTTTTGCTGTGTAAAGCTTTAGGCTCAGGTCAGGGTTTTTTTTAAATTTATTTGCAAATTGCTTGGACCACATGTTGACACCATAGAGTCGGTGGCAATAATGTGACTCAGTGCTTGTGAACACTTCAAGTTAAAGCCTTTCATCTGAAAGGAGCCTCTGCAGGGCATTGATTTGTTACGTAGTAAGAAATGTATCATTCACATCTTTAAGCCAGGTAGATACTGAGGGAAGCTGTGTGGACTTCTATATAAGAACAATTCTGCAATGAGCTAAAAAAGTTGTGAAAGCGACAATGTCTACTTGTTTAGAATAAATGAGGACAAATGCATGGGGACACTGAAGATGGCTATTAAGGGGCATGGTTGCAAGTTAACCTCAAGAACATCAGAAAGGGTTACATTTACATTACATTTATTCATTTAGCTGATGCTTTTATCCAAAGCAACTTACAATTGCTTAGTATGTCAGAGGTCGCACGCCTCTGGAGCAAGTAGAAGATAAGTGTCTTGCTCAGGGTCACAGTGGGTAATTGAAAAGCACACGTCTTACCCACTATTCCATCACCACCCTTAAAGGATTGTTAAAGATTGAGTGCCAATAGGTTTGGGATTCTCTTCATACTTTTCCTTTTCCAAAAAGAGAATGTATCATTAGGGATGGGGGGAAAAAGTTAGGTTAATATTCTATCAATAGGACCCTGAAGAGATGCAGAGAAAAATGTTAGTGTGTCTGAGAAATTGCTACCAAATTTTCAGTGGGGAGAGAACTATGGGATTACAGGTGAAACAAGAGGGGCTTGTTTGGAGAGAGTAGCAAAGTAGAGCAAGTAGCGATGTAGAAGTAAGAGCCTCTAGTTGGCACCATGGGGCTTCTGCAGTATACGCAGCCTGAGAAAGTTCATCCAGTTTAGCCTTACGGGTCTTGTTAAGATATGAAGAATAAGAAATAATTTGCCCTCTGACACTACAGAAATTTTGTGTCACACAGGGAATGAAAGTAGCACCTGCCACCCGCGTATAAATTGGTGGTGGTGGTGGTGGGTGAAATCGTCGGGCCATCCACCGTTTTGGCGGACAGGAAAAATGCACAACAGAAAGACACGTGTAGTAAAGTAAGCGTATTGTGGCGATCAGCGCCTGTGTCATACACACAGCCACCAGTCCACTCAGGAAATATCTGTGAAACGGTGTTTCAAACCAAACTCACAAGTCCGAAAGAGGCCCAATCTGTCCCGTGTTACAGCCTGGTTACAGCCAGTAACTCCACTGTTGTTAGAGAATTACTAAGCTTGTCTATTAAACACTAGAGGCGTCACTTGGTTTTATTTTCGTTGGCCGACCTTTGAATTGAACCTGCAACTGAGTATTTTTTTGTTTGCTTACTGGGATAGAGAAAGATGGACTCCGAGGAGTTCTGAACTGAGATAAGGACTCATTAATTCGTGGTTGAACTGTGGGTTTTGTATTGAGCGCTTACTGTAGCCTATAACACACTGTGGTAAGTTTACTTTTTTTGTTGTCAATAGGTAGGCCTACCTGATGATATTATATCATATTATTTAATGCTATGACTTGACTTTCAAATTATCTTTCTGATATTATTATAATTTGATACTTCTTTTCCACCATTGCTCATAATAATAATTCATGCATCACCTAATTTCATCATAACATAGGCCGGACCCACAAGAAAGAACAGTGTATGTTTAATCTATGTAATGTTGTGTTCGTCATACTATACACTGATTTATTGCTTGTCTGTTCTGAGTAATACAGAAGGTAAAGAGCTTAAAAATTAATCGCATATTAAATCGCAATATTCGTTAAAAAAAAAAACGCAATAAGATTATTTTCAAAAATTGTTCAACCCTAATCAGGAGGTGTGACTAGTTCCTCTTCTGTGCTGGAAGGTTTAGGTTTTCCCTGTGTTGCAAGTATACATTTCAAATTTCATAGCACAAGTTGGGTTTAGCTGGATCTGAACTATAACACATGGGTATGGACTATTGTTTGGGGTCTCACTTGCAGAACTATACGTAATAGCTGCAATTACAGGTATAAAACAGTATCAAAAATCCTACCTATTTTATGCTAACCTAGTATAAGATTACTGCAGCAGTGGTAGAATATATTGCCCATCCCCTATTGAAAAATTTTTACATCTAGTTTGCCTCTATCATGTCGCACCATCATGTGAATGTAGCACTAGAGGTGATGAGGAGTGTGATGTTTTCAGGAAATGTGTAACAGAGGATATCTTGGCAGTCATTAGTTACTTGTTGACACTCTTACTGCAGAAGCAGAGACAAGAGTGGAGGTGGAGTACAACGGAGGCACTCTCTACTGGTGTGGCCTCATTAATCACTGTCCTCGCTCGCCATGGGTGGAGGGGGTCCTTTGTCTATGTTTGGAGCATTCTGTGTTGGATTTGATGCAGTGCTCAGATGCTGTAGCCTGCATCCCAGTTGGTGTCCAGGAAAGATGGCTGAACAGCAAAGTGTGCTATCTGACATTTCTGCTTTTCTTTGGCCCTACAGCATGAATTCTCATCAAAGTCTAAATTAGGACTTCATTAGCCTACATGGACATTATGCCACATCAGATGTGAGTTTGTAGAAGGGGTTTTATCTTTCCTAACAGACGCTTTCTCTGTGTTTCACTCTTTTAAGATCAGAACTGCTTAGAGAATTATATTTCAGGGTGGAGAGATTGGTTTTCTATTGTTCCTTCTCCATCCAGACCGCTGACAAGTTTCTCAGCCAGTCATTTCTCAAGCAGAGGTTTTCATAATGGAGGCGAGTGGAAAAAAAACAAATTTCCACAAGAATGTCATTATCATTTTATGAGGCAAAAGTGTCTTTTTGAGAGAGATTAATTTAATGAGAGATACAGAAACTGCAGCAGACATGTCATTTTTATTACTAAATGAAACTTTGTTTCTTTGCAGACTTCACAAAGTATGGGGAGATTTATGAAAAAGTGTCTCATCTGAGCTTCATAGCTCTTAGTTCTTAGCTTTTCTCAGTGTATTTAGGGTAGTTATGAACAAAAGCTTTAGTGAGACAGATGTTTTGTTGGCTTTTAGTCCATACAATGGCCTCAGAAAAGACTGAATGTTGTGTTCTGTTTTTAATTGAGTATAGAATCAGGGCCTTAGTGTCCTAACAGGCCCATGTCACTGCTGATTTTTTGGTAGTTTAACCTACTTATCAGAGTAGTCACTAATGATGAGTATTAGGACTGAAGGGCCGCATGACAAGGCTAGAGCATGGAAAGTAAATCCTGACAAGCATGTAAGGCAACTGATCTTCCACGGTGATGACATTGGTACATCTTCGGGCCTGACCTACACAAAGTTGGAACTGTAAGTCTATTTGTAAGATTTTAACTGACATGCATCAGTGTTGTTATATTGAAACTATTCACAAGTCTGATGCTGATTACATTGGTATAAGTATCTGCCAATGAATTTTCAGTTAAAGGGGATTTTTGTTCCTTAACATGTATGGCTAAACGTAAGATTTAAGAGGCAACAATCTCAGCAACCTGTAATTGGTATCAATCAACAATCCAATTATCCCCCTGTAGGTATGTTATGGTTAATTTGCAGCCATAATTATAGAATAAATCTTCTAATGAATGAGTGCCCACATTGCAGGAGCACTCAGGAATTTTGATTGTACTTGATGAAAAGAGAAATAATGATAATTTTGATAATCAAACCACTATTGTGATAGCATAACATATTTCAACTCAGCTTCATCAATGTGAGGATTTAGAGATTATCCTCCTCTTTAACATTTGGTACTATGCATCAGTAAACTCAGTTAAGTTAAAAAAAGACAACTATAAGAGTGCAACTGACCAAGGGGAACAAATTAACATTGGGCCTCTTGATCCTTCCACACTAGCTAACGTCAGAGAGCTCTCAGGGGATTTGAGACTACGTCTTGGTTTTCACTTTTCTTTTGAGACAAGCCATCTGCTGCTTGTCACCAGTTTTATCAGGAGAGTTGAGGATTAGATTAACGACACTTTCACCTGTACTATCTTTGACATTGGGATTGTATTTGGTTCAAGTGAGCCCTTTTGATTTCAAAGAGATTGTGTTGAACCGTTGCATGAAGTTCAATCTGTTTTCCTGTATTAATACTGTAAAAGTTACAGTAAAAGCTTGTATTAATTGTTTTTTGGCCACTTGGGGGGCAGAAGTCCATCTGACATATTATCACCATATCAAGTTGTTACACTTCCCATGTTAGAAAACAATTGCCTATTTACACATCCAGCAGACACAGCAGCAACAATAGCATTCAATAGAAGTTTTTCTGGCCAACTGATGAATGAGCACAATATTCATTCTAATTATTGCTTTGTTTCTCCCACCAACTCCTGAGAGTCATCTGGTGCAGGGTAGGCAGTGAACAGCGGATTTATCAGAGCTTTTTACTGAAAACAGCTGCTGAAATGGGATTGATGAGATTTAGGGCCCTGTATGTATGTTGTTCCTCAAATGTAAGATGCTTTGGATAAAAGCATCTGCCAAATGAGTAAATGTAAACAACATTCAACCATATTCATGCATATAGGCTTATACCTGGTGCAAGTACTTACAACATAGTGAAAGCAAAGCATCTTCTGTAGGGGAGCCTCTATACGCCCATGCAAACCCTGTAATATGAATGGAATTCACATAAATGTTCTGTATTTGTAGAGCACCTTTCTAGTCTTTTTGACCACTTAAAGCACTTTTACACTACATCCATTCACTGAGCCTAAGTGCTCAAACAGAAACTAACATTCACACACAACTACACTAGAGGTAATTTGGGGTTCAGTATCTTGCCCAAGGACACTTCAACACACAGCCTGGAGGAGCCGTGAATTGAACCACCAACCTTCCAATTAACGGGCAACCCGTGCTACCTCCTGAGCCACAGCCGTCCCATATTGTACAGCTCATACAGTTCATACAGTTCAGCACTGTACATAAAGTCAATTCAAAATGAAAAAAAAAAAAATTTAGGGCCATAAAACCAAAACAATGAGCTAAAATAGGCACAAAAAAACACTTTCAGAGTGAGGTCTACTAAACATTTTGGTGATAATTTTCTCTTGGTTTGTCACTATGAGCGACCCTATTGCCATTTGATCCATAGATAATATTGATTAGTGGAGCTAAAATGGCCTCTGTAAACAACTGTAACTTAACCTCTGACTAGAAAGCCCACTGAACCCTCAATAGACATAGGACTAACAGCAGAGACACATAATATCCCAGCCTTGCATTTCTAATGTTGGTTACAGGAATTAATAATCTTGAGCAAAGAATGAGATAAAATGGCTTAAATACTGCATCAGTGTAATACGGACTATTATAACATTTATAGATGCTCATGTCTTAAATTACAACATTATTTGATGACAGTGTGATTAGTGAAATTGAAGCAGGCAGTTAAGGCAGGAGGTTTCCCCCCATTAGACTATGGGAGGCAACAGCACCAATCATGCTGTTGCCAGTGATCACAGACCCGCAAACAAACAGTAATTGGGGGTGGGGGGGATTGGGATTGATGGTGTGGGTGTGGCTGACTCTTGCTGGACCTGCTCGGCTCCAGGGACGCCACAGATGTGACGGTGTCTGGACTGCGTCTGGAATATAATATAATTCTGATGAATTAATAATCATAGAGAAAATGTCATAAATAATGAGGACCAATAACTGGTTTGTGCTGAAAGTGGAGCCATGCAGAGCTGTACTGAGCCATGCTGAGCAAGGGCGTCCCCTCCCCCCCCTTGTTGATGGTGGCAGCAGGCAAGGCGCCAGACCGATATGTGATGTGATCCCAGAAGTCCCACAGCAGACAGGGAGAAATAACGGGAATCCCTGAAGTGGGGCAGGGGAGGGAGCAGAGGTGAGGTGATGGTTTATTGTTGATGGTGTGTGTGGGAAGGCGGGGTACTGAAGGGTGGGGCAGCCATGTCTTCTGCTTGGCTTCACCTTATACAATGAGTCAGCCTGGCAGATTTGTGCCAAAGTGGGGCCAAAGGTGATACAGATCCTAAAGGGCTGAAAACACTGCAAACAAAAAAGCACACACCCAGACATTGCACGATGTATTTTCCACGACATATATTGTGTATTCTTAAGTGGCATTGATTGATTTTTGGTCACTAAGCAGAAGAAAACTATCAAAATAAGCTGACCGACACTCAGACCTAACACCTTGTAAAGTGGTTATGACTAAGATTGCCTTGTTGCACATCCAGCAGACACAGATCAACATTTTCATTAATATGAAGTCAGTCCTAAGATAAAAAGTGCCATAGTGATGCTTTAGGTCTCATTGTTTCCAAACTCCAACAAATTATAACTAGGACTAAACGAAATACAAATAAAAATAAAAATCATAGTGTGATTATTTTGATAGATTGCAATATGCGTCATGAATATAGTGGGAATGATAATTTTTGCATTTCATTTTCACTGAAAAAAACATAAAAATGATGATGATGTGATTTTTCCTGTGGTCTGTACCAAACAAGCACGTTCCCTTAAATCTGGCACTTCAGTGATTCATTTATAATTATATGTTCCATGTATTATCCCAATGACAGAAATTGGAGAAAAAATTCATTAAATATTAAAAGTACAGGATGTACTGGTACAGTTAATGATACTTTTATAATTACATTTTCACCCAAATTGTTGACATTTTTTCAGCATCAAAAGGTTCAAAAGGAACGAAGTCCTTATTTGAAGTCCATTCACAACAAACAGGGCAACTTGAATGGTCTGCCAGCTAGTCGAATATTTTCTTATTTAAATTATACAAAATTGTCAAAGGAAATAAATTGATTTTCCGCTGCGAATATCAATATGAGTAGCCTAGTAAATTAAGGTTCTTTGTCTATCAAGTTTACTGACATTACAGACATGACCATGACCTCTAATAAACATAGACCAACTATACTCTGAAAAATTCTTTCTTTTTAGTTTGCTTTTTTTCTGTCCTTCAGTCATTTTCACCATTATTTTTAAATTACACATTCTTTCTTTCCTTGCTTTCTTTCTGTCTGTCTTTTTTCCCTTTCTGAAATTCCCCCTCCACTGTAACCATCCCTCCCTCAGTGGCCCTCTATCCCTCTGTATGGTTCCCTCTGGCCATGGTCTGTCATGGTTCCTCCATGCTTCATTTCTTCATTAAAGGTTCTGAGCATTTCGCAGAATAGATTTCCACTATCAGGGATCCCATGCTGGTCTGGAAGGATGGAAAGTCTAGACAGTTTGGAAAAAGTCTGACAATTTACCTTCACACTGTGGACTGCAGCTGTTGTGATGGTGAGAATTCCATCTGGCAATGAAAGCACACTGGTCGGTTATGTGTGTCCTTCGGGATGATGAGGCATCCATCTCTGTCACATTTCCATTAGTCTTGATGGACATAGAGGTTAACCGAGTTTCACCTAATATGTCTGGACAGGTTGAGCCAATTAACATGAAGCTAGCATTACTAGGTATGTTTTGAAAATTGATACTGTCGGAGAAGGCCTAATGGATATAATGCACACCATTTCTGCTATTTTGCACTTTAAGTCAAAGGATTGCAAAAACTGTTAAAATAAATGTTGCACTTGTTCTGTATAGTACACTGTTGAAAGGAAAGCCTTCTTTGCATCCAGGGTTTCTCTCTTACTGTACTTATGCCACATACACCTATTGCATGTTGCCAGCTATCCATCAGAAAGAATCCTTACCCTCACCTATCTTAGCCTATGGGTAATAACATAAAACTACAGAGTTTCAGAATTTAGTAGTGGAAAAAACACTCAAGCCACTGGTACATTGCTGTAAAAGAAGGTTGTGTGAGTCATCAGTAGTTGGTGGAAAGGTTGGATTGTCCTTCTGTGGGGTCTCTGGCCTTGCCCGCTCTTTCTAACATCCACTGAATGTGCAATGCAAAATCTACCTTTCATTATTCTGCGTATTGTCCTTCCCTGTAAAAACCCTTTTATTGCTTTCAGTACGTCAAGTATGACAATTCTCATAGAGGCTAAGGAATACTAAATGTCAGCTATGGCTTGCTTACTTACTTACTTCAAGGTAAAAGACACTCATTAAACATGTGTATTAATCTACAATAGCATGTGTCCATGTATTTGTCTGAGGTCATTAGAACCAAAGTCATTAGCCCATGATTAGATTTTTATAGCCCAGTGAAAATAAAGAGGGTGGCAGTCACGATGTTGAATTGGTGGATGGCTGAACAAAAGTGTTTTAGTTGCCTAGACTTAATCATACCTTGGCCAGGAAATTATTTAGAATGCACTCACAAATAGTCTGACAAATGTATGACAATTTTCTGATACATTTTAACAGATGCACTTGGAGAATTATTGGGGCTTCTGTTATTGACAGCAATTGTTGCATTTTTGAAAGCATTACAGTGTGCCACTATACCTTATTTGACATTAATTTATTAATATGAAACCCCTCCAAATTGTTTTCGAGACATACCTGTTTTCATATCTGTCTCATACATGTTGCTCATATCTTTTGAATTAATTTTCTGTTGCTGCATCATTGATTTTTATCAGCCTACTCTGGTTGCGATGGATGTACCAGTGTTAATCCACACAATAAGCTTGATAAGACTGGGTGTGGTACTCATTTCCCAAGAGCTTTCACACCTCCACAGAGATATGAAACCAGGGCTGATGTGTGAACTCAGGGAACTATAACACTCAACAAGTCAGTGACTAAACTTGCACAGATGAATCTTCATGGGTTCTGGTGTCTTTGCAGAAAATGAGAGGACACTCTTATGCATCTGCACTGATGAATTTGAAGGTGTTTTCCTCTTGTAGCTTGATTGCATTTGGAAAATGTGATGCTTTCCTGTCATTTGGTGAGGAGTGTGGTTGGATCATAATTTAGACAAACAATGGCATTGTCTCAGAAGGGTAAAGCTCTGTTGTCTCTTTTTAAAATGATTTTGTGTTTCATCATAACAAACACACATGACAACTGATGCATTTTGTGAGACGTCTAAAAGAGTAAGTTGGCTTTTCAAGGGTTTTCTGCTTTATTATAATTTGGGTCTTGTTTTCATAGTTCTGGCCTTCACTCCTTTTGGTGATAATAATAACACTTTACTGACCAAGTTAACTGTTGAGATCAAGGAACACGACAACATCACTTAAAAAAATTATTACTGTCTATCACAGTTAGACCGAGTTTTCCACTTTGACCTTTGTTGCACACAATAATGTGCCTCCAAATCAATTGGTTTAGATGATCTGGTAAAACTGTTGCACTGCTTACAATCTGATCATCTGACTGCTCATAGTTTTGCTATTTAGTGCTTACTAGTATAGCGATGTCACCACGTTGCAGATCTCAGCAGTTATTATGAGTACAGTGTCGTCCTAACTAAATAGAGATACTTGCAAACTTATGAAAATAACATAGGTTTTAATAAACTGGAATAACCCTGTAATGTTGCTGCTATGCAGAGGTATTCAGCCATGTCTGTGAAGGTTAACATCAGCAATTTCGAAAAGCTCTCTCTAAATAGCATTTTTTAAAACACAAAATAAAGAAAAAGAGGTATAGAACTGGCTTATGGCAGGAAAACCAAAAACCAAAAACAAAATACACCTTTTTTATTTGCATTTGTGTGTAGTAGGCCTAGAGGGGGAAAAATCACAGGTTTTGTTTTAGTGTTAGTTGTCATCTCGCTAGAGACTAGCTAGAGTCATCTCCACACCTCTCCAAGCTCAAACAGCCAACAATGAAAACTTTCTTTTTCTCTCTTCTCATTGTATATTACAGCCCTCATGGTGCTTGCAGTTCTGACAGCTCTGACAATGAAATTGCTACTTTTGCTCCACTGGAGTCCCATTTCTTTGCGTCCCTTGGTAGCTCTGTATCTTATGACTATTTCCATCACTGTTTTTCTTTGTTATGACCAGATGAGTGTGGCATTGCCAGGATTTTGGAGTCCCCTGGCAGAAATGCTTTCACAGTAGTTCTCATTATCTACAGCTAAAAAGAGGCATAATTTCACCTCTCATACTCTCCATGTAAACAAAATGCACAGCTGCACTTGTATACTTGGCCAACGGATGGAACAAACCGATTGAAACATCCCTGTTTCCTTCTTCCTGAGTGATTGTAACTATTTGGGGACCTCATACAGTGTCTCATGTGTACTGTCACACTAGCTTACAGTAATTGCTTGTTCTCTTAACATCCCCTCTCTTTTTTGTGCACAAGCAAATTATGTGAACATACTGTCGGAGATTTTTACACAGTCCAGTGAATTAAAGGGATAACAGTCGCACCTCTTTACTATTAACAATGAATTTAGAAGAAAGACAAGCAGGTGTGCCCCAAAGAGTATAGTTAAAGTATGGGATTGCTGGCACCCCCTATCCAACAGACTTCTGTCTTCTGTCTTCCTGAAATTATCGCTTTTATTTACCACTGAGCTGAATTAGCTTATGAGCAAACAGCTAATTTAGCACCACTGCAGATTAAAAAAACAATTTTGTTAGGGTTTCTATGTGTCTGTCTGCTCTTTGTACATTTTCTTGGTCAATAATTAAAATAGGATCCCAACCAAATGCTGCATTCCTTTCACTGTGACACTGTACTCAGTCAAACATTAAGAATCTGGTAAGAAAATCCAAAATTGCCCTCAGAGCCTCTTAATTCAGGAGAGGTATAAGCATGAAAGTATGTTTGTGTAGGACCTCTACAAGCACACAGAGTTGGTATTCAAAAAATATCACTTTGCCTGCTCCGTTTGCATAACTGTCAGGAGCTGTAACAGGAGATGAGAGTTTCAGTTGGTGGTCCTTGCCATACGGATATGGGAATGAAGGCTATGCTCTGGGAACGTGGAGTCAGTGAGGAGGTGGGATTATGTCAGTTTTAGTGGCAGGAGTTCAATTTCACTGTGGAATGTGCTGTTAGTATATTTATGTTGTTGGTAATGCCAACAAACCTAGCCACGTACCCCTGTGCAGTTCCGAGTGCTGTCCACAGCTCATGCCATGATATAAACGATCAGCTTTTTTTGTTTTAGAGCTTGGCTTAGAGCTCTACACCAGACTACCATGAGCATCAGTACAATACTGCAATAATGTGGTGATAGGAGACATAACACATTTGAGCCTATTAATTGCTGTTTGTTTTCACCAATCATTGGTGAAGCAAAGTTTCACACTTGAATTGGTTTTGGTTTTATAGGCACAGTATTTCAAGGAAATGTTAGAGAAGGCATCAATAGATTGTACAGCACTTTTATTTCATTACCACAGATGGTTAACTCGATTAAATTCAATATTTAGTCCTAATAAGAAAACACCTGCAACCTGTTGCACCAGCAATACGTAAGTTCTACCTTAAGTTAGGGTGCAAAGTCCACACTAAACAATACGTTGAAACTAGTTAGTTTGAGACTTCAGTTGTGTCGATGTTTGGTTGCACCACAGAGACGTAAGGTGCATCTTAGCTACTCTGGCGTAAAGTCCATACTAATCAAAACAGTGTTGCAGAAAATGACGTTTACGCATCCCATGGCCAATCAGTGAACAGCACTATTCTTAACAGAGTTTATTACGGGTTTGTCATCTGTTTGTCTCTCTCTCTTTCAACGTTTGCAATACTGAAGAGGCTAAAAATAGCAACAAACCAACTAAAAGGGACCTATACAAGGAAATAATTATGATTAGGTGATAAATATGAAACCTTAATCTACAGCTAGTCTCACAGTGACATCGAGTGGTAAAACCGTTAACTACAACATAGACGTAATTTAATGGTGCCCGTAACGAACGGTAAAGTATAATGGGCAGATGAGACGGGCACATTATAACTTATATATGCGTAGGAGCCATTATCCCCCTCATATTTCAAAATCTATGTTTTGCCCCCCTTCACTTTTCTCCTGCGATTTCGGAGTTGGCTAGGTGAGAAGGTTTACTATGAGTGGTTAGTCAATCAATCACTCCACATCAGACATAATTAAACGGTTGAAACGCGGACAAAAATCGTGTAAGTTAGGCCTATAGAAAACATCCGACACAACGCAAAGGAGATGCTGAAAAGTTAAGGGAGAAAAAATACGAGTTTGCTGAAGGCATCTAAGTGCCTCAGTATTACAGACTTTTCTGTTATTACAGCATACCTGAAGACAGCAGTGAGGGCGCCTGCAGCAGGGTGGGATAATAACTGTTACAAGTAACTCAAATTTGCCAAAATAAATAAATAAAAATAAGTCATTGCCTTTTCACATTCCTTTATTATTTATATATTTTTACTCTTTAATCCAATATTTTCTTTGGGCTAGTAATCTACTCTTAATTTCGCTAAATTTTCAATTCATACCTTCATAACTTAACCAGTCTGTGATCTGCATTTTGCTTCATTAACCGAAATGAGCTGATCCAGGCTGTGTGCGCTCGGTTACGCAGAAGAGCCCGGTATAATTTGCTCCTCCTGATCCCAGTCACCCCACCTTTCACGATGCGCCATTACAACCACTTTACTATTTTATAGAGAACTTTACATCTATTAAGGACTAGGTGTAAAATTTAAGTTGTAACTCATGTCTACGTTGGACGTATTTCAGCTGGTGCAACCCTTAAAACGTTAGTAGCACGTAAACCCCGACTTAAGTTAGAAATTACGTTCAAACTAGGCTAAGTTTGAACTTACGCGTAGTTGGTGCAACCCAGTGCTGGGTCCCTTATGATCAGAATTGGGGGAAAATATAAGATGGCAACAAGAGACACATTATACAGTGCTCTAAAGCCTGGGTGGGTGTTTGTTAGTTCGGCCTCTCACTGCCCTCACTTCTGGTTAGCCTCCCTTTAGTAGAGAACTCTATCATACTGTAAGTGAACAGCCTTTACAGTTGTAGTGTGTAGAACAAATGGCAAAAGTCTGTTTGAGTTGCTGGGAAATAAAAGCCGTACTGAGCAGCCTCTTGGTGGTCCAGATAAATGGACTTATCTCTCTGCAGCTGCTGTCTTTTGTCTGACCATACGACGGCTGGAATTCCTCACTGATGATGATTCCTGGACTGTATGTCCAGAGCACGTTCAGATGAAGTCTTGAACTCACCTTAATCTTATCACCATCTTGACTAACTTGTGTCAGATCTGTCCAACTTTCCTTTCTATTATATCTGTAAAGAAAATGCTGTATTTTATTCCTTTAAACTTAAATCTGTAGTCAAAATACTCTGCCTCAACCTCAATTAATAGGATGTTGGAGGATTTAGTAGACCTGCAAATTCATCTGCATTTCAGGGAGATACAGAGCACATAGTCATATCTTTGCCTCATTGCCTGTTCGATTCCTTTCAATTTTAGGGTCGCCAATGATCATTTTTGCATTTGAAACCCCGCCCTCCAGTGAATTTGTGCTGTAGTTACTAATGGCTGTTGTCCTTAAAGAACCTCATTTATCAAGCATGGTATAAAATAGTCTTGGAAACTACCTGAGAACACATGTAATATGAATGTAAACAGTTTTTTGGTATATGAAACTTGAAATGCACCAACCCACAAAGTCTAAAGCACTGTAACTGTATGCCACCCTCTGCATTTTCCACTGCAGGCTTAACAGGAAAGTGGACTATTTTAATTAAAGTTCCTCTTTAGAAATTTAGCTTATGCTCTTAGAGCAAATTACAAAGAGTGCAACAAGCTTTCAACGTCTCTCTTGGAAAGCAAATGATTGCAAATCAACTCAGATTGTTATGAGTGCCTATGTAGACTTCACAGGTAGTCTTAGCTCTTAGTATGCCAGAGTGATAGTTGCACTTGAACTATATTACAGTGATTTACTGGTGTAGTGTAAGTGCAAGTAGAATGTGTCCTTTGTTCTATGGCTGTGATGAGTTTATTGGAACTAAAGTTGTGAGAAGCTTTGAGCTATGTATGTGCAAGGGTACAAATCCATTACAATATCAAGGAAATAGCAGATATTCCACTTATAAATATGTACTGCAACTGAATTTTACAGTTACACAGAACATGGGCAAAAGGCAAAGAGATAGATGAATGATGGTCATTGTTCCTGTGGAGATGCACTTTGCCAGCTGTCGGGGCTGGAAAAGACTGTATGGCAGCATGTTCTTCAGTGATGACTAGATGTTTTTCACATCTGCTCATCAACACATTCAACACTTCTATTTTCAGACGTGTTCATTTTGCAAGGAACATGGTAACTGCCTGAATGATTCATATAGAAAGGCCTGTCGTTCTGTTTTAATTATGACTTGAATTCACTTGTCAGACAGGCACTTTGAGAAATAGAGGACTTGGTGAGTGGCTTAAATGCACACCAGTATTTTCATATTGTATGCTTTAAGTATTAGAGCTCAGTCACGTAATGGATTAAAATAAGTCATATTCTTTTGTATGTGAAAATTAAATTGCTAACATGCAGATTTTTACATTCATATACAATTTTAAACCATACTTTTAAATCCAGACATTCTACATGAAATTATCCAAAATTCTACCATAAAAGAATATATCCATACTTAGACAGCATTTGTATCACTGTAAAATACTTTTGTAAGACCCTCAAGAGTGTATCATTGCAGCTTTGTTAAACAGCTAAATTCATTAAAGTAGATTCAAATTTACCCAGGTTGCCAAATCCCCAATGCACGGACACTAGCCATGACATTTGTATGATCAGAAATCCAGGGGAGTTAATCCCATGTTGTTGGGCTGAAATGGAAGCAGTTGAGGGCTGGAATTTGCAGTATCCGTGACGTCACCCGTTGGTTTCTGAAGAGCAGTTTTGAAGCCTGAATTGGGCGGAGCTGGCCGGCAACATCTTGGCAGTGTGTCACCGTGTGTCACTCCTGGATAACCAAAAATGGGCAAAGAGGCGGATCGTGGGTGGAGTTGAGGTGACGTGTTGCTAGCTCAACGTGACCAAGTTAGCTCATGCCAAGGAGCTAATGCTATATGCTACTCTGCGTTAGCAGGGGTAGCTTCTGCACCCCCGGAGCTGTATGGCGGAGGTTGGAACCTGTGGCCGTGTTGTAACTAACGTTAGTTTATCGTCATTACCAGCTCACAGTCAAGGTAAGACACCTGAAAATATTAAAATAACTCTCATATCTGTTATTGACATTATATTTCACAAGGTTTTAAATGCTTTTTAATATATAACATTACATGTGTTAGTTATTTTGCAACACTAACATTAACGTTAGATTTTGTTGAGACGATTTAACTACAAAGCAGTTATTAATCAACGTTACGTTAACATTTACATCTCAAACGAACAATTTGAAGCAAATCAATTAACCCTTTT
Source organism: Micropterus dolomieu (assembly GCF_021292245.1). Classification (NCBI taxonomy): domain Eukaryota; kingdom Metazoa; phylum Chordata; class Actinopteri; order Centrarchiformes; family Centrarchidae; genus Micropterus; species Micropterus dolomieu. The sequence goes on from NC_060172.1 coordinate 11,419,200, forward strand.
ACATAGGTTACCATTAGTTACGAGTCGTTTATTTGGATGTCACCTGCTTATGTTACTTGTAATAAACGTAATAAGCTAGCAGTAGAGTCCTCAGTTACATGATGGAAACGGTATAACTTGTAAAATGTTAGCCATGGCTGTTATCATGTTAATTAATTCCCCACACCCATATTTTGAGTAACGTTGCTGCTGTCGGCAGGGCCGTGTGAGATTATTGTCTGGAATAAGACACTTAAGAGAAAAGTACTTTTTATATTTATCACAAGATTTTAGTGATCAGTTCTAGTTGAGGATCTGATGCCTCCACATCTGTTACTCATAGCTTAAACTGTAAGTAACATTACTAGGACAACTTGGCTGCAGGACATTTGACAGTGATATAAAATTGTCAACACAAAAACATTTAAAGACTGTCTCCCTTGTTCCATTTTCTCCCACGTATGTGACATAACAGTGCTGTCAACATTAAAACAATGAGGCCTCTTTTAGAGGACCATCTAAAAAAATTTGAATACTGTGGAAAAGTTCATTGTGAGCACCAGAACCAGACTGAGAGATTACAGACTTCAGAAACCTTTGCAGGTGTTTTAAGTTAATAAGCTGATTAGAGAGTTCTTCTCCAGTTCACATTTATGTATCATGTATAATACAGAAATGTATTTATTCTAAAATGTTTATACATTTTGAGATACTGGAGTTTTTATTTCCATGAGCTGTAAACCGTAATGATCAAGATGAATACAAAAAGGGTTTGAAATGCTGCACTTTGTGTAATGAATCTAGAATATATCAAAGATTCACTTTTTGAATTGTGAAAATACTCAACCCAACATGTTTCACATAAAATGTTGAAAAGTAATTGTGCAGTATATTTCTGTGTGTGCAGGAGTATTTTTACTTTCTACCTTATACTTTACAACAAATAAGGAGACATACACCCAGTAACAGAGCCTGAAGTTTCTGAAGTATGCTTTTTTTGCTGCTCTGATATAAGTCTAGTTTAAACACAGAATAATGGGGGCACATCCAAACCATCCTGTGGGTAAGTGCTGAAACAAAGAATGACCTGCACAGAATAATTATGAATCCCACTAGGTGGTATTTATTGTGACATTGCAAACTCTGAGTTCTCAGAGCTGATTGAATGTACTTGTGCATTCAATACAATGTAAACCACACAAGACCTTCTTAGATGTTGCAATAAATGACACCACCTGCAGGGCTTCAAAACTATTCAGTGTGCAGATAATTCTTTGTTTTTTACAACAGAGTAACTTCTCTGTCAATGTCACATTTGTCTCTTAAATAAATGTCAAAATAAAACAGTATATAACATCAAACTTTCATTTTGTAGTTTCTACAAACATATATGCAAAATATTAACGTATAAATACCATCTTAATATTTTCATTTACAGCTGTTAACTATAATAAATTGTTGAGTTTAGATCGCACTATTTACAATTAGCATAGGAAACTGATGATGAATGAAGAATGTGATTTTATTTTAAGTATAATTAGTCTGATCAATTTCATAACAAAGTATTCCTAATACTAATCCATAATAACAAATTAAACTCTTGTCTTGAGTTATTATAATGATAGAATCTGTTGATAAGAACCCAGTATCATAATTTAACGTCAGTAGTGTTCAGGTGTTGTGAGTAAAAAGAAAAGGCTGAGCAAAGCAGGAGCTGAAGAGCTGGAAGCTGGAGTTGTTATTTCCTGTAGAGCTGGACATAGCAAATCACATCTGGAGGGTTCTGCAATCAGTTCCTCTGGTACCTGTAAAGACAACAATGGGTAGACAGTAACTTCTTCCCAACTGCCATAAAGCTACTGAACTCTGAGATCGCCTCAGCATGATAAGCTCTCTGGCGTGTGACAGTAATTAGGGGTGGCAGTGTGACAAACGCAGTTATCACCTCAGATTGTTTGCTGAATCTCAAGGAATGCTACATCTACTAAGTGTAATAACTTATTGATGACTCTAAATGTCCTTAAATATCTACTTCGAATCAATCATCCCCACCGATGAACCCCACAAATAGTAAATGTTATCGTTTTTAAACAGTACACTTGGAGTTGCATGGCTCTCCTCGTCGAGCAAGCAGAACACTGCAGCCGCTCCCCCTTCAGCTCTCTGCCTTTAAACCCTTCGTGTCCATCGGGTTCAGGTGCAGCCACTTATAATAGTATCTGACTAGAATCTAACTGAACAATGACTGCGTTACAATACAAAGCCAAATCTAACATTGCCCGTTTGCAGTTAACATAACGTCAGCTAAAAGATCTGAGCCAGAGGTAACTTTACTTTACAACTTCACACAGACGCCTTTTCTTCAAGGCATTATCACCCTAATGTCTAACACTAAGCTTAATCTAATACATTTTGGCTTCTCTCTTCTTGCTGACTTGTCTTTGACTCCTTAAAAGCTGCGGTTAGAACACACTAACTCCTGTTAACTTAGCATCGTTTGCAGCTTGGGACTGCTCGTATCTGGCTAATTAGCATAACTAGCTAAGCTAACAAGCTATATGCCGACAGCGATACCTGTTACATATTGTTGTTAACACATAAATAAAATACAAGAATTTCGCTCACCAACTGGAACACAGACTTCCTGGAGGTTCTCTCTCCAATAAACCGCTCAGCCTGCCATTATTCATCCGGTATCTGCATGTAGAAATGTCCAAACGGCTCCAACAGGCTGAGCCTTTGAGCTCCGTGTATTAGCTGAGAGAGGCTAACAGACGGCAGTCCCTCGGCTAGGAGTTATAGCGGCCAGAGACACCTGTCAATTAAAGCAGCCAGGCCCCTAATAATACAGAACTTTAAGACTTAATATAATTTAAACATGTAAGTTATAAAAAAATTCACCCCTCTCACAAAGGGCAAAATTAGCGATATGCACTAAAACCATTTTTTGAACCAGGCTGTAAACATGTTTTATTCTGCTGTAAATTTGGGCATTTTAACATGGGGGTCAATGGAGTTGACTCCCTTCTGCAGGCAGCCTCAAGTGACCACTCGATGAATTGCAGTTTCAGAGACTTCCGTATTGGCGTCAGCCCGGAGACCGGAAGTTTGCCGCTTGGTTTTGTCACCCCAAATGTGAATGGGGAGGCTAAGGCAACATGGTCTGAATATCAGACTGAATTGACATATACATTTTATTTTTATTTTAGTTTTTTAGTGTGTTTAGTAGTAGAAAATAATATAATGAGTCATGAAAGTGGGAATATGTCTTGGCTGAATCATGCAACTTGTATGAAATCAGTGGTTTTAGCTAAGGTAAGAGTGAATCACAGTTATATAGGGACTTATCTCTGGAATGTTCCATGACTCACATCGTTAGTATTCTCTGGGGAGGGATCCTCCTCCTCCCCGGAGAACTTGGTCGACTCCATCTCTGATACAGTGAGGTTGTGAAGGCTGGCAGGTTCCGACTTTTCAAGGCCATTATCACGACCACTGCCGCATCACTACCTTCATCCACACTTCATTCCCATAAGTGTGATTGATGGGAATGTCCTGCCTGGCCTAGCACCGTGTCATGGCATACAGCCAAGGGCAAGGACTCCTGTGAGAGCGACAGAGGGGGGGAGGGGGTAGAGGATTTGAACTTTATTGGTGCCACTGCAAATCAGTGTGAGCAGAGTTTACACTTACACAGTATATAAGAGCAAAGTCATCACCCTTAACAACATGATACCATGCCAGCCAAGGCTATAATAGCTCAGGCACTCTGGGAAAGGGACACTTCTAAAATGTAAATGGGGATGTTAAAAAATACATTTAAAACACTGTAAAGTTTAAGTGACAGCTGCATTTCCATTTGCACTCATTTTAGATGGACTTGTGTACTGTCATCTAAATTAGTGTGGGGATATTTTTGGCCCAAAAGGTGTGTGCAGAACCACACAAGACACATGTAGAACAGTCCGGAAAGTCTCGCTGCAGAAACTCCAGCATCGATTCAAACATTCTACAAGGTTGTATTCTGCTGTGGGGGGTCATGTGACTCACAACTGTAAACCTTGATTACACGCCATCACTTTGGGAGGCACACTTAACATGCATAGCCTGTGGGAGCAGTACCTGAACAGTGTGTTCCCTAACTCCATGGGCGGGGTCACCTTAGACCAAAATGCACAACACAAATGTGGACTATTACAACTTAATAACAGCAGCTATTTCACTCTGATATTTTATTTATTGCACTGAACCAAATGTGACCCAAAGTGTCTTGGCTAATCTATGTATTAACATAATTTGTTCCCAAAGTATACCATGCATGACACTGTGAAGTACATTTAAAATGTGTCATTTCATGTTGTTGATAGCAGTAGCACAGCGTAACTTTGTGGCCTTGTTTAAAGTTTGGGGTGTTCAGTTTCAATAAACTCGGCAACCTCAAAGAGGTTGACACTGGCATCAAGTAATTGAAAACACTTTTCAGGGTCATTCTTCTTATGGATCTGAGGAGTAATTCTAGCCAGTTGAGATGACAGAAACAAAAGTCAATGGGCGTTATTACCCTCCCAGTGGAGAGTTCATTGCTGAAGATCAGAAAGGAGACGAATGACAAAGCAGAGACATCCAACTCTTAAACCCTCGCCCACCACTATGGCTAGGTGTAGAACCACTAGTTTTTTGAGGACTGACTGAACCATGTCCTCAATGGCAAGTTTGTAATTCTGTAAAATACTGAAAATTGACACTGAATGCGTGGTCAGAGAGGCTTGTTTACTTGTTGTTTTATTAGATGTTTCCTGGTAGAAATCATCAGCTCTGTTAAGTGGACATACAAAACATCCAATGGACACCAGTGCATGTGTATCAGAAAAAGTATTTTTTCCATTTAAGTTTACAGATAATATATATACTTATTTCTAATTTATCACAACTTGGGCCACATCACCATCATTGTAATTTGTTATATTACTCAGCAAAGTAATTGTTGATATCTGGGAGCACAGCAACATTGATTCAGAATCAGTTGGTAATTCAAAATAAAAAGATAATTAAAAAACATGAGTAGCCAGACAATCAGATTGGTTGTATGAGCCAGATAATATAAACTGCTCTCATTGCACCGGAAACATCCTCCAGGAAGTCAGCCTGTAAACTGTAATGGATGTAAATAATTTAATTAATTCTCTTTTTAAATACATTTTGGCACAATGTATCTGATTGCCTTACTACTTCTTTCCCCTGTCACACTTTAGTGTTAATTATACTTTAAGCATTCTTTTTAATCACTCACAAAATTACTCTCTATTCTCTATTCATCCCTCCGTTAAATCTATTTGTTAAACATCCTGTCATGTTTTGTTTTCTCTTTATTTTATTCCTGTCACAGTCATTTTTATGGCCTATTGGTTTGATTATATGCTGTGTTTCTTCTTGCAAAGTACACAGAAAAAGCTTGGTGCAAACACAATGCATAATGACTTTATTTAAGGCAGATGGTTTGGGAGAAATAGTATGATTGCTAAACAAAGCCAGACTCTCATGGGGTTTTCTCAAAATACTACATTCAAGGTTCATTTCATCTAATACCTCCACAGTAACTTTTTTCCCCCTTTTCATCCACAGAACATCAGTAGTTTTATGGTTTTGTGTATATTCTGGAATAAAATAACATATTCAGAACTCTCTTGGGTTGCCTGCAGTTAATTCTGCCGGTGATGGTGCGGAGATCAATAAATAAAACTGGAATAAACAGAGAGGATCTACTGTCTGCCTTACCAAGTCATCTATAATGTGTTTTGCTTGGTCAAGCTCTGAGCACATGATCTCTGAAGAGAGGGATTATAGGAGTACAAGGCTTTCCCCCCCATCTTCCATGGCTCTAATTAATCAGGGCAGGGTTCTACCAAGGGGCATAGCTAGCCCCTTGTCAATTTGCAGCTATCGGCTTGCTTTGACAGGCCTCAACAGCATCAACCCAGTTGCGATCTACAGTAGATGGCAACCTTTAATGGGAAAAACTTTCACAAGCTGATTAGATGCTGAGCAAACAAAATACAACCTAAGAAGAATTGAGGTTGCAAAGGGAATAAAGCAATGTGTGCCTTTTAATGAGTTCTGTAATTATAAAACTGACTCATATATTATAATTGTGAAATTTGCCTGCCCTTTTATAAGGTTTTACCAAGGAAGGTTTAGGTTGTGGAACCCCCCCCCCCCCCAGTTCTGGGAAATTCAGTTTTATTTTTAATCAGGACCACAGTGGAAAATAATGTTAATTTTTTTTATCTGGTGGAAAAGGGTTTACAAGCCTAAAGTAGTGCATCTACCTATATCTGATTCCAAGTACTTTTAAAAAGTCAGAGGAAATCTCTGTGACTCTTGGTTCTTTATATTTCTTATTTCTTCTCTCTAACACAAGCCAAATGTCAAGGTTTTTGGAAGCTATATAATTTAACCATAATGCTTGCAGTTTTTCATTGTGGTCGTGGTGGTTTTGGTTATTAATAAGCATGTTAACACAACAGATACAACAGATTTCAAAATGACTTGAGTTTAAGTAAAAGCAGTTAATAGAAGTGAATATTTTATTTATTTATATTTATTCTCACTGTGATTCACTTTTCTTTATGCTTGGGATACATGTGTCAGGCCTTTTGAGAAGCTCCATTATCTTTGTCATTTAAAAGGGGTCCATTTAGCTCACTAATTGTTTCTTTTTAGTAGGGCTTCAAGCTAGAGCCAAAGAACTGTCAGCCATGCCCTACTTCTATTATTGTTTGGTGAACAGTACTGAAGAACTGAGTCACGTCATAATGCATACTTTTTAGTGTTAATTCTGGTAATCCACAGTAGTCACTGTTGAAGGACAGCATGTCTGTGGAGAAATTCATGGAGTAACATATATTTATGTTGTAATATTTGCACTTGCACGATGTGCATGTACATCAAATTGTCAAAGCTAAAGAGATGAATATCATTGTCTTTTAAGCGACATATTTAGTCCCAATAGTACATCATGCTCTTCAGCCACTGGCTAAACTCTTTGTGAAAAGTATTAACTCTATCTTTCTAAGGGTTTGTGGAATGTGCTACAGTAACTTGGGGGAGTTACTAATTGTGAAATGCACTGAAGCAGAAGTGAGCCTTGATCTCATTTTCTATTATATTATCACTGAAGCAAGGTAAGTTTGGTTTGAGAAACCAGGAGCTACTTTAAGCTTTGATACATTGCATCAAAAACAAGATGTAATGGAATATACTGTAACCTAATAACAGTGAGTGAACTGAGTTTATTTATCACCTGCCGGTCATTAATTGGCTTCTGCACTAATACATCATCGTGCCCATACAACTGCAAGCATATTTCAGCAGTTGCTTCTAAGCCACTGACTTTGATAGCTCATTGCAAATGTTATATCAAATGGTGCGTGTTGTCTTTGGCACCACCTGCCTCAGGATTTCAGGCTCTATTGACAATCCATTAGTATGTTTCAGATTTACTGGTCCGTGTCCAGCAAACCCTGTTATTTACAGGATGTTGGCTTGTGGGATCTGAGGCGAGGAACATCTGTGAGCAATTGAGACAAAAGGAGGACAGAACCTCATCAAAAGCACCACTGACATTAGGCTGCTTTTCTACTGTAAACCACTTTTTGCCATGAGGAGTGTGCTAACAGCTAGCAATAATTATTACGTTTGACTGCTACCAATGACAAAGTAACAGAAAATTGCTGATGTACTGTGTATAAAGAAAGAGAGAAGGTTTGAATGTATCACAACATTACATTTATTCATTTAGCTGACGCTTTTATCCTAAGCGACTTACAATTGCTATATGTCAGAGGTCGCACACCTCTGGAGCAACGAGGGGTTAAATGTGTTGCTCAGGGACACAATGGCGGATGGGTCACAGTGGGGGATTGAACTTGGGTTTCTCACATCAAAGGCAGACGTCTTATCCATTGCGCCATCACCACTCCCAAACACAATGCTAATACTAGAGCGAGAGAGAGAGTAATGAAATTTATACATTTCTAAATTAAGAGCAAGAGATGCAAAATTACTAGTTTGATTCCTGACATGGAAGCTTTTGGTAGGGCGGCCCCCGACTAAAGATTTTCTTAGTCAACTAGTAGTCAGTTGGTATAAGCCGTTAGGCGACAAGAGCGCACGTTTATAGTATTAATTTAATTAATGATTAATTATATATGTTTTTGGGGGTCATCAGAAAATGGTTAGACTTCCACGGCTGACAAAGAAGTAACATTATTAATACTGTGCGACATTACTGAAAAAAAACAACATAATATTGAGCCGATGCCTATGTCGAACCCTGAACGCAACTTTAGGTCTGCTCAACATCCATGCTCCCCCTGCATTGGCACTATGCCTCCCCCATTTGAAAACCGAGTTATCAACAGAGCAGTCCGTGCCGGTAAGTGACTTCTGTGTTACAAGAGAAATGTCCGTGTTACAACACTCCCCTGAAAAGACTCTTCTCATCGACTAACTGTTTAGTCGACAATTGGGAAACAGCCCTAGGTTTTTGCTTTTCATACTTTGATGTTAGTGTCAAATATGGTCGGGCTGAAACTACTGTTATAGTCCTTATAGCGATAAATCTGTAGATTCTTTTGTAGATTAATCATTTAAAAATGTCAGTAAATACTAAAAAAACGCCCATCACAATATCCTAAAGCCTACTGTGATGTTATCAAATTACTGGTTTTGTCTGACCAACTCTCCAAAACTCCAAAAGATATTAATTTTCCTGTCACATAAGTCTAGGAAAAGCAACAAATGGCCCAAATGATAATTTGAAAAAGCTATATTTAATTCTAGTTTTAAAAAATTACTTGTACCAAGACAAAGCCCCGCCACAGGCAGACATATTATTTGGCGTCTCTCCCCAGTCTTTGCCAATGTGCATCTTTGCTGAGTTTTGGAAGAGTTTTAGAGGGTTGTATTAGCTGTCAAAGCTTTGCAGACTGGCAGGAGGCTCTATCTGTTTATCGGCCAGCTGGAAAGGAAGAAAGCAAGGTTGTGATTAAGTCTGCCTATGAGGTAGAAGGCATGAGATAGTTTAGCCATGATAAGCCCAGGGACCCAAGCGTTGTTGTGTACCAGATGGATAGAGATATTGCGAGAGGCTTAAGACGGCGTAAAAAGATGAAGGGATTATAGCAGCCAATCTTTCTGTCAATAAGTGGTTCGGAGGCTAGAAAAATTTACCTACCACAGTGTTTCCAAGAGACAGGGGTAACAATTTAGTTTTCAGTTGGGAAAAGATCTGGCAAATGTGTTCCCGTTACAGTTTATCATAATGTCTCAAAAATGTGCAGATGTCCAGAGTTTGTTATCATTCACTGTTGATTTGCCAGAGAAATACTCGTTTATTACTCAAGACTGCAACTGGACCTCATATGTCATTAATAGTGACAGACAGGTTGAAACAGGATGGGAAAAAGGCATGTCCTCAACAGAGTTTGAATGATAGAATCCACACCAGTCTAAACCAATTTAACTTAAAAGATGTGTGAAAGCTTCCTTAAAATACATCTTCCACAAATAGTGGCAACATTTTCAGTTGGACACTACTTACGCTGGAAGGCACAAAGGAATATTTGCTAATAAAGAACTAAGTCTTTGACATTCTGTGAACAAAAAATGTCAGCGTCGTGTCTCATCATATTTTTCCATCAGTACTCTGCTGAAATGATTGTTGTTGTTTACATTTCCAGCTCCAGCAGCAAGGTGTTTGTCACAGTGAAACCAGTTGTACCAAAGCCCAATGACTGTGTACCTTTACAGCGACATGCCATTAAACGTGACAGGTGTATTGGAAATTATATTAAATCTAGGCTTCGAAGCCATCACTCACTGTTTCCTGACAGGTGACTGATGAGAATGATAAAAAACTATTGCCTGTCTTCCCCCCAAAGGGATATGTTTCTTTGGAGAGGAGAGGTCAGAGTAACCCAGAGTGATTGTGAAGGTGGCATTGACAAAGATCATTTGTTTTTGCTGTTGAAAACAAGTGGTAAGGTAGTACGTAAGGCCTCTCCTTTGTTATTTTGCCTGTGTTGTCCTTAGCTATAATATGAAAGTCTTCTGAGTTTGTGGCCACTATTATCAAACGGGAACAACACTGGTGTGTTTTTGACCTGTAAATATTCACCACATCTGAAACCAGTGCTGTTTATTTTCTAACTCTCTTCATTTCCTGAACATCCTGAACCTTCCACAATAAAGTCATTTAAAGAGCAAGCAACCACAGCATATTTCAAGGGTCTCAGGTAACATTAAAAACATCCTGGGTTTCTGTACTGTTGCCTCAATATTTGTGAACACTGCTAGAAAATATTATTTTATACAAGTAAAAATAAAAGATAAGTATTTTATATTCTCACAATAACCAGTTTTTCCATATATAGACTTTATGGTCACTCTGAGCCACTCAAGTAGCACCTTAAAGTTTGCATGAAAAATGGCCATCACAAGATTCCAGAATGTCTTTAACCACATGGTCCCTGACACCTGTTTCCAGGAAAAACACCTAAAATAACCAACCATATACATATATATAACCTAAATAAATCAGTAATATCTCCTCAACCATTAGGCCTGGATGCATAATTCTGGTCTCCTTTGAAAGGTCAGAAGCTAAGGATTATAAATCCATTGACATATTTATTTTACCATTACAGACATGATGATATTTTCATCCTCACCTGGTAAAAAAAGCTATATTTTAATGCAATAAACCATCAAAACCATCATAAAGTAGATTATAATGCACCTGAATATCTTCTAATACACCTGGAATACAACTGTAACTATAAATTTGATGAAAAGAAACTGATTTACAACAGTTACGACACAATCTTTCAAAAATATACCAGGCGAATGCCCATGTTTTGGCCATATTTACTGTTTATACGTTCACTTTTATTGTCTTCAAAACATTATTTCTCTCCATACAACCACGTTCCAAATAACATAAAACTTCCAAAACATTGAAATATTGATAAAGAAAAGTCAATATATATGACCAAAAGCACTCCCTGTAAAGACAGGCCACAGCTTGAGAACAGAACAGCCTCCAAAGCAACTTACAATTGCTAATTAACAGCGGTCACACACCTCTGGAGCAACTAGGGGTTAAGTGTCTTGCTCAGAGACACATTGGTGGATGCATCACAGTGGGGATTTGAACCAGGGTCTCTCACACCAAAGGCATAGGTCTTATCCACTGTTCCAGCACCACCCCAACATATGATACTGAGGGAACACATTTTTCCCCCAGTGTGTACTAATAAACAGTGAGATTTATTTTCATCACTTGAATTCCTCTGGTGCAGAATGTTTGAGCAGATGTCTGATTCCACTGGGAAGCAGTCTTATTGTTCGTTGCTTCCAATACAATGTATTTCTTGCCTGATTCAGTCATGTCAGGACTGGAAGGCTTACTGCAGAAATGAAGGCCCAGTGGCAATGCTCAGTCATCAGCACTTCCAATTACAGGAGAGATGTGGGCTGGTCTCAGAGTGGTACAACACAAATACACACTATCCCGTCTACAGACAGGAACAGTAATGGAAAATAAAATAACTGCAGATCTTTGCAAGGATTTCAGATGTCTTCCGCATTTTCAACTGAAGCATTGTAGAATCTGTTCAGACGCATTTGCAATTAAATGGTAGATGTGTTTTGAAGCGCTGTTATGACTGCTGCTTGTTTAATTTGGAAAATTACAACTCTTAACACTGTTTTGGCTGAAAAATTGGTCATGGTAGTAATTTTGTTTTGCGCCTTGATGATAACTACATTGACCACAATAAAAGATCCAAACCTTCCTCACCAGCTTGATGAATGAGTACATTTCTGAGAACCATCCTATCTGGATCCATATCTAGACCTTTTGTGGTGCACATCCTATTGTAAAAGATAAGCTCACACGTAGGATGTTCCTATAATTTATCGGAAGACATAGGGGTCATTGCCCCCATAAAAGCCACTAATGATGTTACAATTGAATTTGCTGGCATACAGGACAAAAGACAGAGGTAGAGATAATAGAGGTTCGGATTCGGCATCTGGCAGTCCGGGGTGTAATGAGATTGCCTAGGTATGAGTTGATTATGCTGTCATATAATTGCATTTTCCATAATCCCCAGGAGGGCTTGAGGTTGGGAGTTTGGAACAGTTCAATGAATTGTGGTGTATATCCTCTCCTCCCAAAGAGCACCACAGACCTGGTTTGTGAGTTCCAAAGGTCATCGATAGAACTCAGAAATTAACACTGGAGAATTATTTGAGGATGTCTGATTTACGTCTGATGAAATCTGTGAGCAGTGTCTGCAGCATTTGAGTTAGATGAACCATCTTTCACCCCATCGATGACACAAACCTCTAAGAGCTTGATTGTGTATGTTTCGGAATACGCAACCTGTTAGCTACCTCATTGTGTTTTATTCTCAAAGGCAACTTTGTACGCTCGAAAATTCAGATGCAAGTCATGTGAAAGTCAAGATAGCAGTAATTCATTATTACAGATATTCTTTGAACTGTTTCCTGGCAAACTTGAATTAGGAGACATTTAACGTATTTAGTTTAGTCACACTTTCTTTTTGTTCATTGGGCCTGTGTGTTATCAGTGTGCACATTCATAATGCTCTGCTTACTGTCACTCATCAGCAGCACACAGAAATGGAAACCTTCCCCTGAATATTGACCCTACAAATATGTCACCTTTCAAAGTCTACTCAGCCATGTCTTTTTATCGACCTGCTGTCCCAGATTACAGCCTAATGTCAGGCTAGACAGTATAAAATTTTGAGTTTATAAATAAATAAACGACACACTAAAATATTTATTATGAAAATATAATACATTTAAAGTGTAATTGTAGCTCGTCCTCACCAGAAAAACGGCCATATCGGTTGTTTGCGTTGGCAGGTTATTACAACCCATAATTATGTTTATTGTTAGGCCGCAGCCTCTAGTGGCCGCATGACAGTAGCAAAGGAGGAAGTCCGGTAATGTAATATAAAGTCGTGAGTGGTCAAACAAACCCAGGACTGGAGTTCGAGTCCTGTGAAACCAACAGTGATTTATTTAAAGTTTTATGTTAAGTAAAGTTATAGAAATGGGACACAGGTCACATGACTTACGCTACTTACACTTACGTAATGTACTTATTTTAACCCAAATCACGATCTTTTCCTAAGCCTAAGCAAGTAGTTTCATTGCCTAAACCTAACCAACGTTAACGTTAATCATGTGTTTAATGTCATGTGACTTATATCACATGACATATGTAACATACTTAAGGTTCAGTATGCCTGTCGCTGGAATGGTACTTTCCAATGGTCGTATATGTCGCTTTGGGGAACGGTCATGTACATTTTGTCATTTAGGTATGATGAATAATATTTGTATGTATGCAATTTATTGAAATCTGGCAGGTCTGTGTAGAAGATGAAGGAAAAAAAAATCACGTTCCATTATTGTACTTATTTTTGTGGCCACTGGTAACTGAAAGTGGTTAACTATGCAAAAATAAATATTGATTTTATTTATATTATTGAAAATAGATTTCTAACATGAATGAATCTACAGACCTAAAAACCTTTATTATGTTTGGATAGTACTAGTGGCATACTATTAATCATCATTGTTTACACTAATGTGTCAACATGAGTCTCAAAGAATGCTTCAGTGAGGATGAAACATTTCACATTGAAGAACAGGGTGAGCTTTGTAATAATCGGTTCATTTGGTGTTTTGCTTTGTTTATTAAAAAAAAAAACACACAAATTTCCCAAAAACATCACACCTGGCTTGTTGTTTGAACAACACTCAGCATGGTTGTTTGATAGACTCCACTGTCCCCCCCTGAGTTATAGCAGCTAGCTCATTAGAGGAAAAGTTGATTGACTGTGTACGCAACTTGATAATTACATCTATAATTTGAGGGTGGCAAATTGTCCTCTCTGTATGAAAACTGTTAGATTAGATTGAATGTGAAGCATTAATGAAAGAAATGCTGAACGAATTAATTTGATGTATTCCTGTGTAGTTTCACAAAGTGCACTGTGACTGCATGACAGTTCTGTATAACCTGCACAGCAGTAGGACCGGTTGTAGTAGCAGTAGCATTAACATAATATTTGACTGAATATGAACACTTACCGGTGTGGTCCTACAGTATTGTGTGAACAAAAAAAAAAACAGCTGCAAATTACCTTGTTTCTGGACTGCACCATAAATTTCTAATAGCAGTTGAGCATTTTACATACAGTTAGGGGGAGCTCTAAGAAACACTGACAAGTAAATGGAGTAAAACAGAAGTAGCAGGGGGTTTGTGACATGCTCCTCTAACTGAAGGTACTTAATAAACAGCATTTGAAATTTGTCACTTTACCATTGAGACACATCAATATTTAATGACAGGCAATGTGCTTTCTACTTAGCACTTCTTTCATAAGATCTTGTTTCTCCTTCCCAGCAGACAGCTCTCAGATGTTGGACTTACGGGTTTCTTTTTCAGGTCGTATTCTGACTGAGCCATCAGATACAAAGCAGCTTTACCTATGGCTGCTCACTTGCTTCTGTCTCGGTCTGGCCTGGTATTACGCCAGAGGCTGGTGTGACTTTTGTCTGATGTCCAAGCCTCTACAATCTGGGGTCCTTCCAACTCCCTTGTAGACAAGTGAGCACATGTTGAATTGGGACATATAGCCTTGCACATATTAACAAGCTGTACAGGTAAGGATGAGAACAGTGTTTAGGAACAGTATTAGTGGCAAACAGAGATGCAATTGGTTGAACGGTATGTTGCTCGCCCTTGTTAGTGCACTGGCACTACCTGGATTCAGGACTTGAATCACAATCTGCAGTGTCAAAGCCATGTGCTTTCTACCAGGACAATGTATGAAATGGATGACATGTTGCAAACAAATACATCCTCAGAGTCTAGGTGAAAATAGAGCCAGCAATGTGCTTCTGTGGTTTTGTGCTGTATACTTGCATATTTGTTATGCTCAGCCAGAGAGACATGGTGCATCCAGGGCATGTAAGTCAAGTTAGAACAGTGAGGTTACTTAGTGGTCCGTGTCTAGTAAGACCTTCACTTGGAGCAGTTTAGTACTAAGTGGCTTTGTTGAAAGAGTCTGAAAAAAAGTTTGTGGTCTTAATACTTCTCAGTCAGTGCTTAATCCTGTTATCTGTGCCTGTGTGCTCTGCCACTGGTGCACACTCTGCTCTGTTCAGCAGTCAGATTGGATACCACTGCACTGTTAGTTGGAGCTGTATGGAGCAAACATGGTGGTGACTTCTTCAAATCACAAAGCAGACAGTTGCAGGCTCATTTTTATTGAAGAAGCAGCGTCAGTTTATATGAAGAATCATTTCCATACCTTTTTAATTTACCTGCTGGCAATTTCCAGCTAAGGCAGCAGAGCTGACTCATGACCAGTTGCTGTAAACACACACTTGATTCTTATGACAAGAGCTGGCAGCAGCTAGTCTTTATTTTGGCAAACCAACTAGCTGATAACACCTTATCAGCGCGGATTAATGTACTGGCAAAACAGATAAATAACCAGCCTCATTCATTTGTTCTAACTAGTGGCAACATTTACAGAAACTCACTCACATGGACAAATATGGATCCTGTGAAAGATATTTAATTGTCAATGTATAATCTTTTTGAATTACATAATAGTAATTGATAACAAATCACCCATTTAAAGTCATTACAATTGGGAGTCAATACAAATTTACCATTAGTGTGTCCATTCGAAATAGTTTACAGTCACTTTGTTACATCATGGTTTCCTGTTGAACTGACATCTGGTTCTCTGTCACTGGTGCAGATTACTTTATTGTTAAAGCTACAATCCATAAGTAAAACATACATGAAATGCAGGCATGATGAGTTGAGCTTGACTGTCGATACACTAGTTGCTCTTCAATTGCTTTTAGTAAACGTTAGAATGCTAGGCTGAAGACTCTAGACATTCTGGTGAGGAACAAATGCATAAGACTGGTATAAATGCTCAGACTCAGGAGGATAATGAGCAGCAGGAACGGAGCTAGTCGGGGACAACCGGGTGAAGGGAATGAGGTGATGATCAGGCAAGAGGAGGAACTGGAATCTGAAATGACAGAAGAGTTAGTGAACTAGCTCAAGATAAGAGGCCAACTAAAGATAAATAAAAAAAACAAGCAAGCTTTTAGTTTTGTCAAATATCATTGGTAAAATTGATGCAAAATAGTTTCAAATATTATAAAACCATGTTGATTCTGGTTATGTTGACATGTTCCGAAGGGGTTGTCCTAGCAATGAGAACCTCCAATATCTGCCACCTGGTCTGTTATATTGCCTAAAATCTCTCAGTGGCATTCAGTGAGCACACACCTGAGCCAGCCACTTGGTAGGTTAACACCACAAGGTGACCTTAAATTATAGGTTTGGCAGAGGCATGATCTTGGAGTATAGAACAAAACCTGCTGGCTTCATTCTATAAACTGGAACATCAGTGTAACTCAAATGCTCATGCTGTCTATTGACTGTGTTAAGTGTGGCTGCTAGGAAATTCTGAACGTGTAAAACCAAAGCAGTTTATACTGGGGGAGGACAAGTGTTGCACAAGTGGTTCCCTGTTATGTGGCTGTTGACATAGATGACAAGAGGACGTTTGTCCTAACATTATGGTTTTACAACTACAATTTACTTCTGTTTACTTCTTTAAAATAGCAGAATTAGTTAAATGACTGAATATTTGCAATCGTAATGAAAATTGCATTCTAAGCAGCATCTAACAGTACCAATTTATTTGACCGCTGAGACACGCACAACCAATTTTTAGACCATACACTGACCATTTATAACACATTCGAAAAACATTCACTGATTTATGTAGTTGTACTGACCAGCAATCTCTAAACAATTCAGATCTCAGTTTCACAAGAGTCCAGACATTACTTTGCCAGCTCTGAACATATGTACTGATAGAGCCTAACACTCATTCTCAAATTGCTCAAACAGCAAAGATCACTCTTCTCCCCGAGTTCTGTACATTAATCTTGTGGAACATGACTCACCATTTTCAGATCACAAACAGTGGTGGGAATCCAAGGTGGCAACACCAAGATCTTATAATACACACTGGCTTCTTTAGAACTTCTGACAACAGGTCTTTTTCAAATATTATGAAATAGCCTATCTTTTTCTGCCACCATAAATTTGCCCCTTAGATCTCTCTTCAGAGTATGAGGGATTGCCTTTTATTTTTATTTTTTTTTTTACTAGTATCAGTTTTCTACATTAAACTGATAAAGGGGTAGTTATGTTATTCAGTGAGGTGCTGTAAGGACAAAAGGTTGCATATTGGAGCTTGACTGATACTATGACTTACTGAGTAAGTGACTGCTGCAATAAATGTTTTGTCAATTTTTGATGATGCTCAACTGTAAAATTTTGGTCATTGTCTGACAATAGTTTTCTTTTAATACCTTTTAAGTCTGATGACACTTTTTTTCCATATTACAAGCAACCCCATGAAAAGAAATAACACAGTCACTTGATCCTGCTAACTTTAGTAGTATCTAGCCAAAGCCCAATATATAATAGACAGGCTATGCAGTCAATACCAGCGGCACACAAGTCAACAGGCGGTGACAAGCTGCCTGGAGCAACAGCTGGACTCTCCTTATGAGCCGGAGGTAATTAACGTGGTGATGAGCCATTGGTTGAGTGGAAAACAGAGGAACCAATGGGCGGTACAGATGTCAGCACCCCAGAAACCAGGAAGTAGGCGGGTCTTCATTCCCCAGGGACACAGCCTACTTGGTAGAGGTGAGGCAGGGAAAAGAGGAAACACAAGGGTGACAGCGACAGCCGTGACACTTATTCCCCTGTGAGTAGCCGTATTTACCTTTTATTGTTAAGCCACAACCCCTGCAGCAAACAAAGTCAGGTGTCATAGTAATAAGAGTGAGAAAGTCCATGTAATGAGGTGGATGGCTGGGTCAAACAAATTCCGGAGTTTCATCCAGAAAAATGGGGTTCCAGTCCCGAGTAAATCCAAGTAAATTTTAATGCAGCGCTTCTGGTGTGAGCATAAGCATTGACTAGAATGACTGGGATAAGCTCTGTTTTGTTTTATCTATTAGTGAATATTGAACTTTATCTGACAGAAAAATTTGCTATTAGATTTTTCCCCATATTGTTAAACCCTACTACAGGTTATGCCAAACTTACCTAACATCCTACCATAACCCTTCCTTTTGATAATTTTACCAAGTGTTCTCATACACAAAGCAATCACACAGTTTGAATCAGAGTAAGAGAGAGTCTTCTAGCAGGTTTCTTTTATTGCTGGCTTGGCATGACGATTGGCCAGCTTCAGAACTGTTTGTCCAATGAGCAGCAAGGTCAGACTGCACAGGTGCAAACCAATCACCCTGTTAGCACCTAGAGAGGACACAGGAGAAAAACACAGGGGAGGGAGAGAGACAGAAAGCAGGAAGAAAAAAACGAGGCCTGCTTGGCACGTAACAATTGCCTTTTGGGGAATGGTCATATATGTTGTTTTGGGAGTCACTGACAATCGACCTATTTTGTAATATAGGTATGAGGATGTTGTATAATGAACATGATGAGCAGGATGCTTTTATCTTTTCATGGGATTTACATAACATGACAAATATAGAATATCCCCAACCTTTTGTTTTAACATCCATGCATGCATTTGTGGAAGTTTAAGGATAATAGATATAGAACTTAACCTTAAACACTGTTGTTGTGTAAGTGTATGTAAAACATGAGGCATTTTTAGGCTTCTGATTCTGCCATTCCTCATTTACTACATTACCGTTGAGTGAATAAAAATGACTTTCATACGGGGAAACATCAGATGATTGATATTGCTGGTCTTTGCATGGGTGCTCCCTGTAGCACAAATTTTGTAGCAACCATACAAGAATATCATTTAGGAGGGTTAAGAGGGGCTGCAGATGAAATTGTGGATAGATGTGATCTCTAAATGCTACTTTCTGGATGCTGCCAACTGATGCTGCCAATGTGCCGTCAAAACTGTGGGTGGACTCTTAAGACATTTCACTTTAAATAACAATGACCTTTTCAGCCTTTTGCTTACACTCCTATCTCGTGAAAGTTACCTTTTCTCTTTCTCATTTGCCCTTTGTCTGAACTCCTTTTGTTGAGTGCTCGAGAGGGCTGAGACGATTACCACTTTAGGAAAGTAACAGGACAGATGGGCTTTTCTTCAGGTAGATTAATAAGTTGACCTTGGCATTCGCTTTCCAGAGCCTTTTGCCGATTGGATGGCTATTAAAGAGCATGAATGAGGAAGTGTTTTATGGTGATTTCCACTGGAGGAAATTACTGGAAAAGGGGAAAGCTATTGACCAACCAAGCCGATTCTGTTCCCAATACAGACACACAGTATTTTGTTAATAAGAACAACTATGGCTGGTTAATTGCATGTATTTTTGTATTGATATTGTCTTTTTATGGCCTGTACAGTATGTGTGCAATTCAAATAAATAAAAGGTAGTTTCAAAATGAGATGTAGTCTGGTAAACCCCTTTCAAATTCATTTGTGCAGTGCCTACATTTAGCGCCTGAGGAACACTGACCCCTAACCAAGAGAGAGCAAATATGTGTATTTAATGCCCTAAAGGAAGCCTTGATTATAGTGCGACCTCAGTAGTAAAAGGTTGTGATGTAACCTGAGACAGTGGTAATCCTTTAAGCTGACTTAAATTAAACAAGCAAACAAAACTACGCTGAGCTGCTGGGATTTTACAGTTGGAAAAACACTGCATCTCTGACATCACACCCTTCAAAGTCAGTTTCAAAAGGGGCACACCTTCATAATTTAACAATGCTTTTCTCTGCCCTGCCCTTGCTGATGTGTCATTATCATTAATGCAAAAACACGATCAACCTTGTACAAGTTAAAAAGTGGTGGAGGGTGACAATCAGAGCTGCGGTTCACTCTCAAACTCTGACTTTATTTAAAGGTCAGCTGAAAATAGCGATGTATGTTTTCTTTTTCTCTCTTCAGGAAGTGTTGTTTGTGAAGCTGTTCTGCACAAAGGCTTCTTGGCTTCATTCACCTTGCATCTGGAAGGCTTTTCATGTGTGACTTTGTGCACTGTACGTACTGTTTGAAAGTTGTTTACAGTGCAACTCATTTTTTTCTCTCTTCCTTCTCTGCTCCTTTGGATCACTTGGTGACTTCTTCACATGTCTTCTTTGGTAGGTGAGTTATCTGAGTACTTTTACTTTACCAATTAAAAAGCCTTTTTGGGACAACTATGTTTTAAAACAAAGGTGAAAAAAAATCCAAGGTGACTCTTTCTTCTGGAAATAATAGAAAGCCATTATTTATGACTGTTGCTAAAAGCCAATTTGCCCCTTTACTGGTGAGTCTTTAAGATGGTGATTGTGATCAGTTGCCTGTCTATCCAACTGTCTGGTCCAAAGCCAGATGTCTTAGTGAAAGTATCTTGCGAACTCATGGCTCCATTTACTTTGCTATTAATATTCACGGCCCCCAAAAGTCCTAATGATTTTCTGGCCAAATTTTGCAATTGTATACAAAAAAATGCAAACCAAAAGGGCAGCCAAGAATAACTGGTGTGGCCACCCAAAGAAAAGGGGTGGCCACGCCAGTGGCCCCCCCCCTGGCACGGAGCATATGTATAAAATGCTATATACTGTATACATTATGTAACCCCTGCGTTTGAGTTAAAAGGTGAACAGCAGCATACAAGTGTTGTCATATTAAACCCTGTCACTTTAAGAGGGTAACCTCTGACCCTGAGGTGTGACAGACTATGATGTTTATTTTAGGAGAGGCCTCTGATTTGTCCATGTAGATGGAAATCTCGTTTCTAAAATTGTGACTGGTTAAGAAGGTTAAACATCGCAACAGGCACAGAGCAGCATAACAAAACACTGCGGGGGCCACAAAAAGTCGGCGGACTGTCTGAAAAACTTCAGAGTCACCCTGAAGTTTGCCCAGAGGAAAAATCGCTGTGGTGGCCTTTCTGTTGTGAGTGAAAGTATCTTTTATCATCCTGACTCTGCTGCTGGTCCCTGCATGGGCAAATTGTTGCGCTGGATTGGTTGAGACCAGGCTACAGATTATGGTTGTTGTCATAATGTTGTTGTCATATAGCCACTTTCATAGTGGTTTATTATTCGTGATTATTAGGCCAGTTTGCTAAACTCCTCTCTCTCGCTGTGTTTTGTGGAGCCATGCTGTTTGTTGACATGTTAAACACAGTAGCAAGAGAAAGTATGGTAGTTTTACTGGTATCTATGTTTTGAAATGGTTGGCACCCCTCTATTTTTACATATAAATATGACACTGGTCTATGGTGGTTTAAAAGTGGGATATTTCAAGAATAACTATCGTAGTTTTTTGTAACAAGAATAACACCAAACTTATGAAATAGTATGTTAATAAATAATTACACAATTTTATACAGACAAATATTGTATATTTCAATTTGAATTGAAATATATATATATATATATATAAATTTTCTGGGGGCGCCACTGCTGTGCTCTTCCTCAGTTTGAAAGTGTGTACTTCTGTGAGGCAATCAGAATCAAGTAATATTGCTATGAAAACATGATGTCAGTTGGTAGGTGGTTTGCTTATGTTGCCAGGCCACAATCAAAGCTGATCAAACGATGAAATGATTATTTGATTGACAGTAAATTAGTCATATATAATCAATTCATTTTTTAAAATAATTTCTTAAACCAAAACACCAAAAGTTTGACCTAATGTTCTTTCCAAATAGAAAATAAAATATTTTCTGGTTTTAGTCTGATAGTTAATAATTTAGGAATTTAAATATGTCACCTTGAACTTTGGCAAATTATCACATTCTATAGACCACTCAATGAATCTATTGGTTGAATAAATAATCAGCAGATTATTTAATAAAAAAATTTAAAAAAGATTATGCAGATTAGCTGAGGTTTTGAGTGTTAAATTGTTTCTTCTTGATGCATGTAGAGTTTCAACCCTGTCTCTTAGAAATTAGCAATATAATACTTATTAGCAAATACATTTTTAAGAAAAGGTGTAGCTGCCCTTAGATTTTTATCACCATAAGAAAATTTTGTTGAAGTATCTGACAGGTGGCAAAGATGTTGATATTCAACTGTAACAGTAAAATATTTAATTTGTTTTCCAACAAAATTCCTTTCTCTTCAACAGGCTACAATATCCGCTTGCGGCAATGAAATCATGATGACCGTTTTTTATGGTTATATTTAGGCACTCCCAGCACCTGCCTTAGGTTAGGAAACCATTGTCTTTCCCTAACCTTAACCAAGGTGCTTTTGTTGCCTAAAACTAGGCACACTTGGGACTCAGGATGCGAATCCAGTCCGCATTGTCAAAGTCCTCCTGGTAAATAAACTTGCAGTTCCCTTTATCAAAAGAATGTTGCCATGGAGTATAATCCCTGCAACAATTATGTTTTCTTATAAAACATATTGAAATGCAAATTTGTAGTGTATAAATGTAATTTCTAGGAGACAGGGCTGAGAATATGGTCTACATATGGCAATCACATCAATGCAAAGGAGTAAACAATGCTGAAATGAAACTGTCAGCATTTCTGTCGTGGTTGGGTATGTTGTGAACATGACAGCTAGTGTAGGATATAGGACATGACTGTAATGACTTTTTTGTGATAATGTTGCAGATAATAAAGTGTAGTTACAGGACACATACACATACACAACCCCTCACACAGTTGCAGTCTCACCTTCCAAAGACCTCATAAATTTTACAAGCTTCCCCAGTTTTGTTTTCATCTTAAATTTCCAAATCTGGTTGTGATTAAGCTGCTCAGCGAGAGCTTCTGGATGCCTTCCAAGCCCCTCGCCACACGGGTCCCTCCTTAAAGACTCCCGTCTGCTGCCGGCAGTCCGCCACTGTGCATTTATTCAAAAGAAGGGGCCCCATCAGTCTGCTAAACCCACTGTCCAAGGGTCTAGGGTCTTCTCCATGGGGAGTATCAAATGTCAACCTCCTGTTCCATGAGGTGATCCATGACGGAGCTTTACTCATAGCACTAAGGTTTCAGATCAAAATTTATCATGGTCTACTCACAGCTTGGATTGCATGAAGCTCTCACACGACCACATGAAGGCTATTTTAAACTTAGCTTCCTGTCAGGAACACTCCGTGGCACAGTAATTGGAAATGTTAAACATTTTTACTTTGAAGGACCATACTGTGTTTTTTAAAATGTATTATTAGTATATTTCTTTTAGCCCTTTTAAAGGGGTCAGTTCACCAAAATTAGAAAACTGCTATCTTGCAATGCAGTACTGCCTTTAGTTTTTCAGGTGGTGAGATATCTGTCTTTGAGATTTTTGCATGCACACTAAGACATTTGAGGTTAATAGAGTCTCATTTGTGGTTCTCACAGCCCTAAACAATGACAAAAGAATGCTGATGCAACAGCTTCTGGCTCACAGCAGAGAAGTACATCGTTACAAGCGGTGGTATGTGCATGTGATAAAAAGGTAGGTCTAATTAGAAATGGTGAGCTGTGTGGGCAGCCCTTGATACTGATATCAAACAGAAATTTCAATTCACCACTGAGATCCATCAGCCTCAAAGACAAACAAATATCAGTGTACCAACAGCACCTGACAGAAATCAAGTCTATCACCCAGGCTTGGTATCTCACATCTTTAAGTGGCCTAATTAACCATTCCTGGTGCACATTAAAATAACAAGCCCAAAAATTAATTTATTTTATTGATTATGCCTATCATTTAATCAAGGTAGCAGGAGAGGTGTTATATTATTGAACAGGACTACATGAAAAATGAAAGCAGTATGTGGTTGGTAAATGCTACCAACAAGTACGGAATGATTATATCAGAAAACAATCTGGAGTACTATTGTAGACCCCGGATAATATTTTTACTTTCTACCAAACAAATAGTCCCTATGTGTAGAGTAATGAGACACAAGAGATATTGCTGGGGTTTGGAGAAATGCAGACATCTCAGAGATGGATCTCTCGAAATCAGGACAAATTAAACCAAAGCTAGAACATGTTTTTGTTTTTGTTTCTTTTATGGGTGAACCGACGTTTTAATAGAAATCATTAATATATTACAGCAGAACATTTTCCAAAGCACGTTTTTATTTATTTATTTATTTTTTGGTTATTCTTTTGAATGCATTTTTGCTTTACTCTTGGCCTTTTGTGATTTCCTTTCATTTTATATTGTGAAAATAAACTTTCAGACTTGAAACCTGCCTTATATGTGATTCATCACCACCATCAACTGAGTACCAAATTGTGTTTCTAATTGATTTAATTAAAGCACAACATTTTCCTTTATACAATAATTCTCTGTCATGGGTAGGCAACCTCATTGCTAAGTGATGCGCACGAGCAAGCTGACAAATGCAATTCTAATTGAATGCTGATCACTTGCCCCTGGCATCGCTGCATTCTGTCATCCTGGGGCAGGATTGACAGGTTCTTTTCAGGATTGTATCACCTACACATCACGTCAGCATGCGCCAATGTGTTCGGGGCAAGCTGGCAGACAGGATAATTGCAGAGAGGGTACAGCCTTGGAAGAGAATGTGTGAAAACTAAGAAAGGAATGAAAAACATTTTACTGCATCGAAACAGCTTGGCACTTTTTCCTGTCATGTTTTGAGAAGAACGACAAATGCATTGTTTAAAGGTTGTGATGGCTGACGTATCTGTTAGGCGGGTACCCTGTGATGTACCGCTAATGAGGAGATGTATACTAAGAAATAATAATTAAAGTAAAAAACTGCCCTATTATTCTGTGCTCTTTATATAGCAATTAAGGACGTTACAAAATCGTATTATGATATTCAGCAATCCTCACACAAACAAACAAACAAAAAAAACAAACACAAAAAGTTTTAAATGAATGGAAACAATGATTAGTGAGAAGTTAAAGACAGTAAAGAAGCACTTTCAGCACATTTTGTTCCCAGAATTACTGCCCTGTTACTCTGGACACCTCACTGTGTTTTCATTGGAACTACATTCTGCCACAGAAATAGTCCCTGTGAAAACTGTTGACAGTGTGAGCTGTGCATAATCCAGAGTAACAAGGGCACTGATTTTATGAAGAAGGTATGTTCAATATGTATCTAATATATATATATATATATATATATTCACCTTCATTTAATTTGATGATTAGATATCTCAAACCTGTATTTTGAATCAACTTTTAATCCAATCCAAGACCAACCTTTTCACTCTATAAATTATATTATTTTATATTCCTGCCTGTTGAATATATTTTTCCTAGTATTTAGGCAGCATTTGGTTTCCAGTCATTTCAATATCTTTGTTTCCATTATGATGACTGCTTAATGGCTTATTTGATGGCTTTTTATATCTGAGCTGTGAGAGTGGGCTGCTGAACAGTATTGCATTGATGAGTTACTGTATTTTGGGGTAAAGTTAAACACACACATTATGCACACATGGACGTTGTCATCATTTCACTTCTTTCTCCACAACTGTGGGTATGTATAAGTATAAATAATAACATCTGTAACCACTCTCTAATTTTCTTAAACTGTACCATCTCTGAATCATCTTGTTTTGTAATTCTGTACAATTGAAGAGGTTGCCTGCTAGCATTATCCTCTACAGCCTGTACTTATGTTACATTTATTTGATAGTGAATAACTCACAGTGGGTGACAAGGAGATATGGCTATTGGGGCAGCTGGGCAGAAAAGTTGCCTTTTAAGATGCCTTTTAAAGGTGAAAAACCTGAGGTGCCCAGGCAGGTGGTCCGCAGTCCCACCTCCTGCTTATGTAGAAGTGCTCAGAGGCCAGTCTAATCAGCCACGGTCACAGGGCCTAGTGAGCCCCGCCGGAAAGTGAGCGATGAGAATGTTTACTCCTCATTCCACATACCCACCGTGAGCTCTTATGGTCCAGCCCTGCTATTTTTGCACACCCTCGGCCTACTGGACAGCTGTGAAGGATTGTGTCGGCCACTCTCGACACATGGCGTTCCCTTCCATCTGTCCCTTCCAACTAGCTGAGCTAGTTTGCAAAGCAGGTCGCCTGCTTTCCAACCCCAAAGACATCCAAATAATTTCCAAGTCACTCCCACAAGGCTGGCACACCCATCCCCAGCTGTCAGTCAAAACAACAACATGCCAAAATGTTGTAGACATTCCGAAAGGCCTCATGTTTTCTAACAACATATTGCTAGGGCCCCTTTCTTGAAAGATGTCCACACTCACACTGCCCCTTCTTAAAAATGGAACATGGGCTGCTGCCCTCAAAATTGCCCCCTAAGGAGCCACAATTACAACCTTTAGAGGAAGGTGGAGCCAAACAGCATGAGGGAGGAGGTTGTATTTTTTTTTTTCCAGAAAGGGGTCCGATGAAATGCAGGGGAGTCAAGGATTTGACTGGTGTTGTGAGGGGCTTTCATCTTAAGTTTAAGGAACACATCAGTATACATACAAGACCAGAAAATGCTAACTGTATGAATACAAAGAACAGCAAACAAATATTTTCCTATGACAACCGGTCATCACTATTAATTTAATTTAAGCATTAAGTTCTAACTCTCACAGATGGTGCAAACCATGTTACAGAACATTCTGCCTAGTGCTTTTAGCACATGCTTTAGCGTTAATTATTTCACTATCATTATAATCCCTCAACTCTTGTAATGTGCTAAACTACTACAAGCCAATGCATCACCACTGCAGCGTCTTAGTCCTCACAGACTTGTCCTCTTTTGAGCTCTCTCCCTGTGACTCACACAAAGTGCCTCTTACTTAGCTCAAGTTTTTGTGACTGGAGTGTAAATGGATAATTCTAGTAATTTTAAACCTTAATCGTCCTGCTGTTTATCAACATAATGATTAATAGTTTTCAAAGTTTAATTTTGTTTTACTTCACTTTAGAGCCTGACCTAACTGCAATTCACCAAGAACACTGATGTGCAGTGTACACCCATGGGACAAAACTCCAAGTCTTTGTCAGCTATTCACAAAAAAACATTTCCAGGCAACACAAGCTATAAAACATGCCTGCAATTTCTGTTAAGAATGTTCTTATCAGCTTTACATTTCTAAATATGGATTTTTATGTGAATACTTTTATGGGCTCTGATTCTAGCACAAAATTAATGAATACATAGAACAGAATCTGCAGTCAGAAAGATAAGACACCACATTTGTCAGCTCTGTTTATATTTATGCAACCTGCCATGATAGTATAATTACAGAGGATTGTAATTAAAATGTGAACATGTATTTGTATTTAAAGCATTGGGGCACAATTTATAAACATGCCCATATTGCTGTTAATCTTTCACTATTCCTCATTTCTTTGTGAATTAAAATACTAAAATAAGAATGTGTCCAGCAACAGTGGTAGCCCCACAGAAAGGAAGCACACCAAGACATCTGGCCCCAGATGTGTTGACTCAAAACTGACCAGAGCAGAGAGCATGGCTGTCGAGATCACACCAGTTTCCTCTAAGCGTGGGTGTAGACTTTAATTGCATGGAAGCTAATATCAGACTAATGGAAAATAGGTGCCAGGGGGATTGACAGACGGAAAACCTGTACACAATAGCTGCATAGTCAGAGATACTCCAAATATTAATTTGAGAAGCAGCTGCTGAAGAGTACATTGGGACCTTGTCAGCTCTTTTTGTATCACATTACGTGACATGAAGCGCTAAATTATGACAAAAAAATTACAGGCGGTAGCAGAAGAAAGCCTTTTTTTAAATTCTTTTTTTTAATTTTTGCAATTAGTCTATTACATCTATAAACAATCGCGCAATACAACATTATCTTCCAAATTATAATGCTCAATGTTTATAGGATATATTGCAGTATAAACCTGTACATGTCTGGTCATAAGGAAGCACATGAGGAAGGTCAAATGGAAGCCAAGGCACTCTTTTCAGTTTTTCTTTGTGCTTATCCTTAACATTTTAGTATAATCCTAGAACAGTGTTTTATAGCACATAATATACAGTATAATTTATATTTATGCTTACCGTTGAGAGAAATAAAATAAAATAAATAAAGTCACCATGCGCAAAACAGCTTCAGCACTCATTGGCAAAGATTCTCCAAGTGCCTGGAACTCCACCGTTCTTCCAAAAGATATTCCCTCATTTGGTTAGATGACGGTGGTGGAGAGTGCTGCCCAGCACATAATTGCAAAATGATGCTGGACAGCTTGATACTGCGTTTCTAATGCAGTTGGAGTGAAGGGAAGCGAAAACTAAAGCGCCCCATTTGCATCTCTTGTATTTGTTACTTGGCAATCATGTAAGCCCTTTTTATGCCTGATGTAGTTTTGTGCTGTTCTTACACAGTCCAGTCAGTCAGCCTTCTTGTGAATTTAATCTAACGATGAGTAATTGAATTCTCCTTATCTGCTTGTTTAATTTGAGATAGAACACCCTGTTTCTTTCCTATCTTGAAACTACCTGACAGCAACTCTTGACCTTTCAGTTAGTGGATTTCTACCGTCTGTTCCAGAAGTTCTTAGGAAAAGACGTAACAGAAGAAAACATCAACTGAATACCTTGATGGTAGCAGGCAAAATTAGCTTGCTCTGTTTACTTATGAGTATGTGCTGTGAGGCTGGCGGGAGCCATGATGATAGCCTGCGCCATATGGTGCATTCAGACAAACTGTTGGAAATCCATGTGTTGGGGAAGCTGCGAGGCTGCAATCTTGCCCTTGCACCTTGGAGAGTGATGCGGTGGAGGGGGGGCGGCACCCAATCCCACCCACATTCATCATAGGGAGCCCAGTGTCTGCATCTAATCAGATCTCTGCTGAGAGCCCCACCAAAACTTGATTAAAGGCTGGACTCTTGGCGTTTTACTAGCTCTCTGTGCCACTTAACCAGCCTTTCACCACCTGCCCCTGTAAAAGTATCTGCTGCCATAATGTTTATTTATGTGTTTATTGGCTTTGAGCCATTAAGGAAGCTCTACATCTCTCTCTTTCTCTCTTACTCAACCTCTGCACTACCCAACATTTTCTATCCCATAAATGAGCCTGTGCATAGCCTGTGGATGAAAGAGTTCTGGAAGGAGGTTGTTGGGTAGCTGTTGCCTTACAAAAACCCAGGGCAAAGCTGCTTCCTATTACTTTTTACCGGGTGTACCTACTCCTATTTCCAGAAAAGCTGAGAATCCTCTCTTTTTCACCGTTGAGTTTAGCTTTTCTCTCCAGTTCTGAACTAGATATCTAGATATATGCACATTTTGTACTGTAAATATTTATAATATGATTCAAATGAACTGTATTAAGGAATTTTATTGACTGAATAACTAAAGTGTCTAAAAGAAAGCACAATGTACCTATCATTGCAGTTAGCCACACCTCCTCACTGACATGAAAGATATATTTCTGTCCATTCCTCACTCAGTGTATTACTTACAACTTTTCTGTTCCTGAAGTGGGATTACTTGCGAGGAATTTTCAGTCAAAAAACTCTGCGAGTATTCTCTGAATTTTTGCGAATATGGCCCTGGGTCTTTTAAATAATTGAAGGGAGCCAACTTTATTTTACCATTCACAAATTGTGTCCCATTTTGCGACTGACTGTCAGCTGGCTTTGGGCATTTCAGCATCAGTATTCGACAGTCTGGAAAGCACAGTTGGGTCTCTGCATGAGTTGAATTTCTTACGAATATGTGTAGGCCTATTAATTAGCTGTCAAGAGAAGGCCAATGGCGAGACATTTCAGCTTATTACAGATAATGCCATGGATTCAGTTAAAAATAATTATGATGATAATGTTCGGTCCAAGTCAGTGCCGCTATAAGAACAGATGGCAGATAATCTGCGCTTCATACAGTATAGTCAAATAGAGCATGGAAGAAAGAGCCAGTTGCCCTCATGCTGAAATTTAATTTGTCTGCCACTGTATCTGTAATGGCTGGAAGTCTCTTTGAAGGGCAGAAATTAACGGCTCTCTTCAAAATGGGCTTTAAGAATGGCTGTCTTTCTGCTGTCAGTGAGAAGTATTTCTGCGCACAGGAAATTGTCGCCCAGGTGTCCTGATATATGTTCTGTTAAATATTTGAATATACAGATTGAGGTGACAACAAACCATCTACTTTTGTTTGCCCCATTGGAGGTTGTCTCGGCACTGCAAAATCAAAACATAAGGAAAATGACTTCCATGTGCCGTGTATTTAAAGAGTTAAATATAAAATGCATTTCCTGAACACCTGCAATGCTCTGTGGCCTATAATTAAATACACAATGAAAATAGTTTTAATGATGATGGTGAAGAGCACTGTCTAAAATGTCATTCCAAAATCTCCCACATGTGTTAAATTGGGTTGAGATCTGGTGGCTGTGAAAGCCATAGCATATGATTCACATCATTTTAATTCTTATCAAACCATTCATTGAACTCTCATGCCCTTTAGGGAAGCACCTGTGTTCATTAAGTTCCTCAACCTATTTATTCAGGGTTTTTTTAATTTGTCACCCATCTGTGCATCCCAGAAGAAACTTCAAGAGTCACAACATGGAAATTATTCCCAAAAAGTAAAGCAAAATGTTCTAAAAACTGTATTGCTGCACATATAAACAAGCTAGACAACTCAATTGATGTCTCAGATCTTTACTTTCAAGAACCTTTGCAATTATTGATCTTGACAGTTGAGAAAAAAAATGCTAGATGCCAGTAGTGACAGCAGATCCCCAGGGCAACTCATGTCAGACAAAGGCTGCACCTGAGCTCTTGTGGAGGTGCTTGAGTAGAAAGGTGAAAAAGTTATTTCAAGCTGGAAAAAGTGCTTTAAGACAAAAAACCTGTCCCAGACTATAAATCAATATGTAAAAGAACACTTATCTTTTGTGAGATGGGAAATTTACATTCTACTTGGATAGGAAACATTCAGGACAATGTAGGACAAGTGTATTTAAGACATGGCATATGTTTCCACAGTTTCTGAGATCACTAATCAATCATTAGAAAGGCCTACACAGTTTGGATTGTCTACTTAATGTGTGCATTGTAGTCACTTTATGTATAATAATTATATAAAGATTACATATATTACATGCAGCATCTGAGCATGATAACAATAATTACCAAAATAAATGGGTGTATCATCACCCATCAACACTCAATAAATATTGTATTGTATTGTATTGTATTGAATGTCATAAAGTAAAAAACAGCTCCTGTTTTTTACTTTATGACATTCAATACAATAAGAAATTTAAGTGAAATTGAAGTGAAGAATGTTTTGGGGACATGTTTGCTTGACTGACTGGTCACTGTCACAATCTATTACCCTCAGCTGCGGTGGTTACCACTTGCTTGTTGATATACATTGATAGAAGTCCAAAATGTTTTTACTCCTAACTTGTGAAGTACTGCCGCTTGGTTAGTGGCCCTTGGCTTTAAAATATGACCCTGTAGATACTACGCTCGCGTCATTTCAGGAACATCTGGTTAGACTTTCAAAATAAAGCTTGTGTGGTTGACACAGTTGAACTTAGTTTAGGTTTCGGCACAAAAACAAGTTCCTTAGGTTTAGAAAAAGATTGTAAGTTATTTTACATACCTGATGTAACTTAAGGATATTACGTAAGTTACGTTGTAGGGCTGCAATGATTAGTCGATGTAATCGTCAACGTTGATAATAAAAATTTATTGACGTGAAATTTCATTGTGGACACGTCGTTACAAAGATGCAGATTAAGGGAGAGATAGCAATCTTATTAAGAACATTTCTGGTTGTTCATTTCTAACTGCAATGCTAGGGGCAGTATTGGTTCCACTGTCTGCCATGGCTGCTTGATTGTATGACTACTCACGAAGATGTATTCATGTGAGAAGCGGAAAGCAATGGAGAAAGAGGCTAACAGCAGAAGGTTTTTTTGTTTTTACAATTTTAGTTTCATCACTAAATACTCTTTTGAGGGGTTGAGAAGCTCCACAAGTTTGCCTGCTGGCCGGCCAGTCACATCCAGCTACATACAGCTTTATTATTCTAATAGACTAGATTACATTGTTAGTGTACAGTTGTGGTTATAGTATTTGCCCTTAATGTGCTTTTATTTTATATAGTTCCAAAACAAAAATCTTGCTTAAAAGTTAAACGTTTTAAAGTTTAAACCTACCTGGCAATAAATCAGATTGTGAGCTTATTGTTTTGGGTGATAAAGCCTGTCTGTTATATTGGAGCAGCCTCTCCATAGTTCTATGCACTTTATACTTTGACAGTGCACGTAGACAGAAATTATGCTAGAGGGCAACAAGTGGCATGATTTGACAATTTGGGAGTGAGACTGGGTAGATTATACACATTTTCATGGTGAACATTTTTATATATATACATAATTTAATTAATTGTTCATTCATTTGTCAATCAACACCATCCCCTTTTCAATATAATTACAAATAATTATAATTATTTCTTATTTTAAGACAGCTTGTTTAAGCTTGTTTCTCCTTAGATTTCTGTATGTATCTCAGTGGTAAACAGTGAAGTCCTGTTAAATTGTGAGGTTCATGATTTCAGCAGCTGTTAGTCACTGTTCTTTCCAACAGCAAGCCACGCCACTCTGCTGTGAAGCCCAGCTTTATGTTGCTGAAATGACATTTTAATTAGCAAAGCAGAAAACATACTTGTAATATATTTGTGGTTCCCTGGATTATTTTCATCCCAACAGTAGTTGTGTGAAACTGCTAGCTGAGGGAGTGTTTGTATATCTTTGTTTTGTGGCCTTGTGTGGAGCTGTGGGGATTCGAAGGTAGTTAAAGCTTTCCATCCGTCGTATGTGGTTAAGCTGAAGAATTGTAAACACTAATCCAAGTGCTTGCTTACTGACCATTGAATGTTTTCTCCTTAATGTGAATCACACACACTGAAAAAGCAAAGTCTCAGAGATCTGCTACAAAGGGAGAAAATAACAACCCGGTGTATAAAGAAATGCACTGCTACTGATTAGCAAAATATTACCACGAGCAGATAATTACACACGATTTACCTAGCTGAGTCCTGGGAGCTTAGGTGGAAGGCAAAAGGGTGATAGCTTTGTTAAGTGCTGGCTGGTGGGTAAAAGTGAAGGATTTTAGAAAAGTAATCTCTGAGACCGTAGTGTGAAGGATTGTTTCATAAATCAAAAAGCCGGTCTTGCAGCCTTGCCAACAATAATATCATCTATCCATCACTAAGGAATATTAAAAATGACCTTTGCTTAAACAAACTGCATTAATTTAACTGGCAGCCCCATGCATTCAATCATCTGTCTGCACCAAAGAACTGCTGGACTCTGTTCTACAAACACTCAGCCTCTTTTTTGAAGTTCCTGCGGTTTCTGTTCAGTGGTCATCCACAGTACATGTCAGTGAGATTGCATTAATGCTATTACACTTGAAAAGGGAATAAGATCTCTTCTCTTCCACACTGACGAAGACAAGCAGATGATTCAAGTCTTTCCTTTCCGCTGCTTGGCTCCAAGAACAAAGCAAAGGAACCTTAGCTGATTCCTAGTGTGCAGTTTCCCAGTGGCTGGGGGATGATAGGGCACATGATAAACACTCAAAATGACTCCAGAGCCCAGAGGACAGTTAAAACAAAATGAGCTGACAATACTCATTTTCACAGGCACAAATTTAGATTGTCATGATTTCAAAAATGATTTTCCCCCAGCTGTAGAAAATAAGTAATTAATCCTAATGAAAGAAATTGTAGGAACTCAAAACAGGCCTGCTTCTGGGCTGTTATGTTAATACTTTGTTTTAGATACAGGTGAATGTTTTGTTATCTTGAGCATTTCTATGCTAATGAGATAAATTAGCTAGATGCATTATCCACTTAAGCCTCTGGACTGCCAAAGCTGCCCAACTAAACTCTTTTATGTACATGTAGCTATTGAGTAAATGTGAAATTAAATGCTTTTTTATATCAACTGCAGTCATTGATCTTGCGTTCAGTCTTTACTGATGTTTACATTTTCCTCTGCCTTGTGAAGAACAAAATGAGAGGCACTCAAAATCCATAACTAATAGGATCAACATGGTAGTTTAGACTACATGTGGATAAGAGCCTGGGATAATTGAGTTTGAGCTCAAAATCGGAATGCAATCACAGGGCAGTAATCTCACTATCTATCGATCACTAGCCCTGACCACATAGTGTATTGAGATCATTAAAAATCTTAATAAAATAATAAACACTTAAGGCCTCCACTTAACATATTCTGCCTTTACTCTTAAAATAGATTTGTACCTTTGTTCCCATCTCATTATTTTTTTCTATCAGCAGAGAACATGCTGTTCTGTAGTTCCAGCTCACTGCTGCTGAGGGGGTTGCTGTTTTTGGGTTACATACTTAGTAGCCAGTCCAGTGTTTTGCTATTCCCTTTCATGTGCGGTGTTGTTGTTCACACAGGCTAGCTGTACTTCTCCATCCTCATCCAACCCCTTGGCCCCCCTGTACAGAAGGAAGCCTACAAACATGTGTTGCGGAGTAAGGTTACATTTTTAGTCTTCACGCCTCTACACAGATCCAGATAAGTCTTTTCAGTGCGTATTGAACTTTGCGTTAGGACAGCATGGCTATAGCTTGCAGGATGTCTGACTGAATAAAGGCCACATTT
Organism: Micropterus dolomieu; assembly: GCF_021292245.1. Taxonomy (NCBI): domain Eukaryota; kingdom Metazoa; phylum Chordata; class Actinopteri; order Centrarchiformes; family Centrarchidae; genus Micropterus; species Micropterus dolomieu. The sequence goes on from NC_060172.1 coordinate 11,453,902, forward strand.
GCCACACATTCTCAACATCGGCCACCATATATCCTCCATTTCCTGGTGTCCAGTTTTAACTTCATTGACTTCATTGGCTTTTTCCCTCCAAGTCTTGCCTGCTTTTGTCTAGACAGCTGTGCACTGCTGGCGTCTTTGTGCTCTTATCCCATACAAGCAGAGAAGGGGAGAGACCCCATATGCTACCAGCTGCTAGACACATTTGCTCTTACCGCCAGTAACTGAACCCACCGAGGAGGAGGGAAACCCTATCTCAGCTGCTGCCATAACTGAATTAAAGGGCCATATGAGCAATATATAAGAGTAACATTGGTTTGGGCAGGATTATCAGAATGACTGTAAAATTTGTTTTACATTGATTCATCTGCTATCTTGAACGTTGCTTCCACTCCTCACCAAAAGGTAAATTTAGCCTTGAGGCTTAGTTGTATTCAGTATATTGTTTGTCTAAGGAACCAAGCTCCATATATGGTTACATTTGTAACAAAGAGGGCCAGTTGCATCAACCACACTCTCTTTTAGGAGGCTGCTTGATGGTCAAAGACATCTCTCTAATTTATGTTCCCACGTGGACCCCTTAAGGAGCATAAGTCATGTGGGATGGGAAGGGTGTTCAATCCCCCCTCCCCAACCAATGGATTTAAGACTTTCCTCACTCATGGCCTGCAGGGATGATAACATTAGTCTGATCCAGATCACAGACAGGTTAAAAACAGGTCAAAACCAAACCAGGACTAAGACCAGAGCAAACAATATATTTACATTTCAGTACTTTCCCCAAATATATGAATTGTCTTTAAGGAGTTTCTTAATGATCAGCATGTTGTTATCTTCTGTTATTTTCAACAAGTTGTTCAACCTAAATGACGAAATGCTCTTTTTTAAAATGACCCATATTAGAGTTTTCTGATCTGACGTCCCTATAGACAGAAACAGTGCTTTCGAATTCATCATAAACCACAGTTACAAATACATACATATTAGTGTTTTCTTATCTGGTTGGGTTTAGGCACAAAACTACTGTTAGATCGTTGTGGTCATGGTTAAAAAAAAAAACAATGTTGACTGTTGGAAAACAAAGACCCAAGTTGTAAAAAGCCCATCTTTTGTGCTCAAGATTAGAGGTGAAAATCCATGACACGTTTGGAAGCTCTGAGGCTATTTAAACCATAATTATTTATTAGATATGACTGTTTCAGGTGGATTGGTTTATCATACGATGAAAACAAGGGAATGCACAATGGATAAAAACAAGGTATTCTGATCAAACCCTGCACATGGGGCTTTTCTGTTGCTTTTGTATGCTCTTTTCGCATGCTCTTTAATGATTAAAATAAAACCAATAATGTTTTACAATGACAGACATTATGATCCCAACAGAGAGAAGCTTTTATTAATAACCCAGCCACGATGTTCTCGTTTCTGCGGCAGCGAGAAAATGAAAATTAAAACTTCACTCCATTTGTTTTTAATATCACAGGCCATGGGCCGACATTAACAACAAAGTTATTGCCAGCCAGCTGTATAGATTTTTTCTTTGTGCATATCACATTGTGTTGGCACACAGATGGATATTAGTTGCTCCTGATATACTAAACAGCATACCAACATCTGTTAAGTATTGAACTATTTCTGGAGAGGTGTACCCTCCTCTTCACCAGAAGGGCTTTAAAGTAGATCCATTAGATTCCAAGCACCCAACTATCTGCATCCACTGTTTCATTGAATTGGTGGGAAATTACACTGTCAAATTTGGCATTACTGACAAGTGATATAATACTGTAACACCAAGGGGTGTGACTATGTATGGGTCACAGGGCTAAGTGTCTGTGGTGTGTTTCATGTGTGTACAAAAGTTTCTCAAACTGTTGAACTGGCCTTAGCAGAACAAATAAACAAATATCTATTTACATATTAGTCCACCGTGTTTTGTTGTTGTTGTGAAGAGCGTGATTATGCACATTGTAATGATTTCCATGTATATTGAAAGAGCAGCACCAAGTGGAATGCAAAATCCACAGAGGAACACAAGGCTATTGAATAAAAATGCCTTTGCTCTGCTTCTATATTGTGGCCACGACGGCTCTCTCATATAGAAACCAGCTGTGACCACTCTCAAAACCAGCTCGCCTTGATGAAAAGATTATGGACCCTTGGCTTTGATGTACACACTTCTATACTGTAGTCACCGGCTGCTTATGCTGAATCCACTGTTCTCCTAGCCGTGGTCGGCATGAAATACAGAGACTCTTATTTGAATTCCAAGAATAGGGTATTGTTTGCAAGATATTTTACATTTTCCTGAGCCTCCTCCATATATTTGCAGCTGTGTACACTTAAGAGGATCTTGAAAGATGTCATTTGTTCACCAGACCCCAACAGTCATGGTTTTTATATTGTGCATGGTAGGGTCCTATGGGATGAAATGCCTGAGAGAATTCATAGTGTGAAGTGTTTAACAGACGACACAATATAAATGAAATATGTCTGATCCACCGGACCTGTAAACTCGACTGGGAGTTGGAAGGGTTGGGGTGGGGGATGGTCTAACTTCATACAGCAACGCTTGCTACCAATTTCCATGTGCTTCACAGCGTTGTAGCAGACTGTCATTTAGTCAGCCATGTACAGACAGCATTCATTCCTGTCTATTATTCAGACAGGCATACTCTTCCACACTAATGTAATCATACAATTTTCCTTTGTAGTCATTTTACGAATCCAGAGTTAAAGATATTTTAGATCTATTACTATATGGTTTTTTTTAATCAGTTATGATGTACATACTAAGATAATTAATCTGGGCAAGCTCACAAATAGCCAGATAATCAGACAGGTTGTAAAAAATCCTACAGATAAAACTGAAAATGCACACAAAATGTTGATCATAAATTCTGCGCGTTCACAAGTCGGTCGAACAAGGAACTGTTTACACAAGAAAATTCAGGTAGTCATTTGTCTTTGTATTCTCCTCCAGATAAGATTATGGCTAACCAGAGTGTTGTCTAACAAAACCCTTTCTTTAAATTTTCCCTTAAAATCTGAAGAACTCAGCCAGCTCAGCAAATATCAGGGCACACTAAGCAACTAAGCATCCTTCCATATGCAGCCTTGCCCTTTTCACCTCTCCTGATTTGTTTGGAGCCACAGACACTTTGACTGATAAACTATTCATGGGGCATTGAATTTCTCAAGCCTTCCATTTGCCCACATGCAGGCCAGACAGATAACTGGTATGCAGCATAGTTTTTATGGAGTTTGGCAAGGCAAAGAAAAGAGAAGGGATCGCACAAATAATGGATGGAAAAAGACATGGGGAGGGGGTTGGTTCTCACTCCTTTGGAAGCACTTGGAAAGTTATTGGTTACTTCCTAACCTCTGTCTAGACAGAGTTAAAAGTTCTGGAGAGTCATCTGGAATATACATGTTTGCCACACAGTATCTAATTGGGATTTTAATATACTGCAGAAGATATTTAAAGATTTGTTCACTTGATTGAAAAAATGCTTTTACAGTGGCTCATTCCTGATGAACTGGATCACTGGTTTCCATCTGGAAATCTTTTAGGAAACTGAAATATTTTTAGCCTTCTTACACAGGGGAGTCTGCCTATTGAATTATTCATGTTGAAAATCGCTGCCTTACGCTGTGTGTTATCTTAAACTGTTTAGTTAAGAAATAGATTTTAAGACCAAGTCGCAGCAATGTAACCATAATCTCCATGTCGACTTCTGAAGAGAGAGTATTCTGTTAGAGAGGACTCCCCAAGGCATGCTTTCAAAGTCTTCCCCCTCTTGAAGGCATTGTGAAACAATAACAAATCAAGACACCCGAGAAGCGAACAAAGTTCCCATGGCCGATATCACTTGTCACACTTAACCTCGGTGTCCTGACAAATTTTCCTGACAGAGCGTTATCAAACAGCATGTGAAAGCTTCCCATTCTCTTTTGTCTAGTTGGCATAGAATTAAGAGGCAGCCATGTAAAAGCTCCCTCTGAGCCTGGAAGATGAAAGGTTGTTTGGAGGTCAGTGTGGAAACCTGCAGAGCTGAAGGGCGCCAACAATCTCTGGGAAAGTGGTACAATAGAAGCCATGGTCATTTCAGAGGCAAAACAATAGACCTGTTTGTCATCCCACCTTTGACCTATGGTACATTTAGCACCAACCATTTAGACCCACAAATTAATCATGTTGATAATGTGTTCTTTCATGCAGTAGCCGTAGAGTCAAATTCATGGAATTGTTTAAGTTAGTGTATGTCGTAGTAGTGTATGTTTTACAACCATTTCTCAAAATTCAAAATGTTCTGTTTTCATGGTCTCACAGTCAATGTGGGAAACTTTTGGAAATTATAATGCAGAAAAGAAACTCACAAAAGGGGCAACACTGCAGAGGAGATGCTCTCCAGACAGTTGTGAATGAGTAATCATGAGTAATCAAAACCAGTATAGATCAGTGTCTCTGAGCTTGACTGGTTTGATCTGGCCTTGTGATGAAGTGTCTTGTCAAACAGCTGATGTTAAACACGAACATACTGTGATTTCTATATATTTATAATGACAGATACTGATATTGTAATGTTAATGGTAACGCATTTGAATGATCAGTCCTATTATCTCATTCTCATGCCAAAAGTTTAACAACATTTAAGCATTTAAACTATCCTGGAATCTTTACCCTTGCAGGCCCTCTGATTGCCTTTGTACCAGTAGTGTTCAACCTGTAAGCCAGGACCAAGGGGTCCAAAGATAAATCTGAGGGTCATGAGATGATTAATAATATAGGAAAGGTACAAACACAAAACTGTTATTTCTGACTTTTCTCCAATCTGCCTTTTTTTTTTTGTTTTTGGGGGAAGGGCAGCATGTGTTTTCCATGGGGATCTATCTTACTTTTTTCCCTTTATGGTTTCAATTATTGAGTAGTGACCTTTGGGCCACTGCTATGTGTAACTCACAACTTGTAACTAATGCCACGGCAGCAGTGCAGAAGCCCATGAACAGCTGTGTTGGTGGAATAGGACATAGGAAGACATACCTGTGGGAAGACATTCTTAAATTCTGATAATCCAAAGGTGTGGCAAGCCTGTCAGAAAGCTGAACATGCTGCTTTTTTCTGTCGGTTTAAGCTGGATTGGATACATTTGTGTTGGTCAGTACTTCCCACAGTGAGGCTTGTCCGCCTGAATGGCCGTGCGGGGTGAATGAAGATGTAAAACTCAGTCGAGACACAAGATTTTTTCATATGATTTCTCGTGCCTCACAGTGTGAAGTACAAAGCAATACCAGGATGTTAACCCGCTTGAATTCAGAGATCTTTAAGCAAGGATGAACTCAAGGCTTTTGGGCACTGGTCCCAAATCAACAGGGCATGTTGAAAACACAGAATAACAGCCAAAATTGAATATCCACAACATCCAACCGCTATACCCGTGCACAGTTAACATCCAACCGCTACATCTGTGCACAGTTGTGCCAGTGCTGAGACAACAACTCCAAGAAAATTTTGCTGCAAAGAAAACCTAGCCCTTTTTTGTAAGGGAGCCTCAAATTCATCTCTTCTGGGGTGAGCTGTGCTTGCCAGTGCTGGGTTTTATTCTCTGCCTCTTAGTACAAATACATCATTGCTTTCATCCTTTATAGCATTGTGAACCTAAGTGGCTGTTCATTGGTTGTGAAATTTATCTTGCTTTAGCAGGTGGTGAAGGGAATCCACACAAGGATGGCAGGGCTTATACCAAAATTTTCACAGCCATGTTTAAAATGGCAATCACATCTTGTTGTTTTTGTTCCTCCTTTTGTGTTATACTTCAGAGGTAAATAAACCCTCATGGTTGATTATTGCCTGTTTCTCCTGTGCTTTCCCATAGTCTGTAGGGTGTCTGTTGTAAATTTGACATACATAATTAAGAGCCTGACTTTTCTTGAGATACCCCCTGCTACTAGATGAGTTTATTCTCCTGATGGATGACCTATTCCTCAATACCCAGGCCAAACTCTGAAACCCCGGGCCCAGTGGAACTCTTGTTAACTGTCATCAGCAACCATAATTGTAAACATCATTGCTAATTAGGCGTACAGTGACCTTTCCATCCAAGTATGTTGCTGAAGCAAAGGGACAATAGAGATACATCCCAAATGCAGGAATAAGCAGTGATGTCTGGGTTCATGTTTAAGTATAATACAGTATGTTAAATGTATGCCATTTCAGGCCAGAAATAAATTAATTGATTGTTACCAGATAGTGGCAAAGTGGCATGAATTTGCGTGCCTTCACAAAAATTGGTGTTAACGATAATCTTGGCGATGAAGTGACTACTACTATTAGGTTAGCTGTGTCTAGCTTTGTTCACGGAAAAACAGAATCAAATAAGTAAGCTCTACTACTGTTGTTTCTCACTTGACCAAGCAAGTTTATTTAAAATGGGATGGTTTAGCATTGCTAATATGGAAGCTTCCTCCATTTTGGACTCGCTCAATTGGACAACAACGCAAATTTGCTAAACTTCACTTGTCTGAAGTTGAACACACAAAAGCACTGTGTAAATTTCAGGCCAGCACAAATTTACTTCCACTGGAGTTATTTGATTTCTCCAACTAACTGTTACAAAGGATTGTGTGACTGAGCCTTAAGATAGCTTAAATGTAGAGATACAACAAAAGCTACTCTATTTGCCTTCATACCCAGAAACCAATGAGAGGATCAGTAAGAGTTCGATCTTTAAGTGTGGAAATTGGTTTGGGAAGTGTTTAGCCTAACTTAACACAAAGACTGAAAGCAGAGGAAATTACTAGCCTATCACCATCACATCACACAGAACAGCTTTGTGTTTACCAACCTGTAAGTTTCCATTTGTCACTCCCTGTGGGTAGAGAGCACTTACCACCAGTGTCTATACCAGATGTTAATTTGTGCAAATAGGAGTAGGTCTATGGCATTTTAATCAGTAGAATGGCTGCAGGATTCTGTAATACAGCCTTACTATAGACTGATAAACCAGCTCCACTTGCAGATAGCACTTTCAGGAAAGGCCATGTTTCCATCCCAACACCTACACTTAGCCAACCACGAGACTCTGATTAACATGTTTGTCCAGCATCTGCCTGAGGATTAGCTTGCCTCCCCTAGGGTTTACAAATGTGCTCAGGAATGGGCACCAGGCAAATAAAAATCTGCCTTTCTTGTTGTAGTATTTCAACATGCTTAGCAATGACAGTTTATCACTAGCTACCGACATGTCGACTTGTCTCTGAGATCCAGATGATCCATCTACTTTGACAAGGCAGTTCTGGATGGGTAAGTCATGATGTTGGGATTCATTCTGCCCACTCTGTGGAATTGATGCTGTTTGTCCACAGTTCACTTCTCCCTGGTTAATGGGTGATTAAGTTGGCACAGGAGACTGCATGACTGATGAGGCTGCATGACTGAATTGCTCAAGTGCAGTGGGAACTGGCTGTTTCTATTTTGCAGAGCTATTCCTGCATAAGTGGTGCTACCTGGGCTCAACAAATTAGTAAGGCTTTTGACAAATAACCTAATATGTTTCTCATAAATATATGAACCAGTTCAGGCAGTAGTTCTTAGGTTTACAAACTTACTTAAAAACTCACTTTGCACTCATTTTACATTCACTTTCTAGCAATAGATAATGTAAAAAATACCATATAATGTAGCGTATGATCAAACAAAAAATCTAAATGGCAATACTGTATATTACACTGCATTGTGATGAAGGTATCCAGTCTCATTTCATTGAAAGGCTTTCCCTAAAATCTGGTACAATTTTTGCTTACAAAATATTCCATCTCATACCAATAAGCGGTGAACAGAACTTCAATGTCATATAGAAGAACGAGTCAATTTAGAGGTACCATTACTTACTTACTTTCTTAATTACCAACACATTGTAATTCAATAGTCCTTGCCTCTCTTTGGATTAACAATGCTGATGGGATAAACTTGATAAAGATTATGCAATCTGTGAGAATTGTCTTATAATAGTACACGGCAACTCAACACAGCGACCTCGCTCATAATCCTCCTGATCATGTGGGGAATCTGCACAGTTTTGCACAGATTGAGGTGCAGGTGTTCCCATCCTTCACTGCAGACATTTTAACCCCGAACTTATTATGACCAAAACTAAGAAAAGACACAAATAAACTTTTGTGTAAAGAAGATAAAGCCTCCTTAAAGCGTAATGCAATGTTGTGCCTACTCAAGCAGTTGTTTTCATACATTGGACACCTAGACGACCCTTAAATCTGTTCCATATTCGGCCAGTATCTGCAGGTTTATATCTTAAGTATTTAAATCTGAACATCAGGGATAACTTTGATGTTAAAAGGTAGCAATTGAACCTTTGAACCCTCCTACCTTGCACCACATTCCTAATCTAATTCCAAAAAACCACAGGGGAGTCTTTCCCTCCAGAACTGACCACACAGAGCAGAGTCAGCCAACAAGACAGCTAAACAATATGTGTGTGTGCCTGCCAACCACCACTGAACACTTCATACACACCACAATCCCCATAACCCTTCTGACATTCACCGGAGAGATTAGGCAAAATCAATAGCTGACTTCAAAGTAACCATCATTTACCATAATACAGTACGTTCAGAGGATATTAAATGGTTTCAGTCCATGCATTCCACAGAACAAAAACAACAGATGAAGCAGATAACCTTAGATCCAACCTGAATAAAGACGACTTTGCTTTGCATGGGAGCTTCGTGCAATACCAGAACCAAGTCTTTCTTTGCAATTACAAAACCTGTTATTGTTCCTGTGCCTGCCTTTCTGAAGAAGTTTGGTTTGAGTCTGATATTCTTTTTGGTTGCCCTCTTGTTTTCAAGGTTTTATTAGAGAAATTGTTTTTATGAGAAGCTTTAAATTTATAGTCTGTCATTTTTGTCCTAGTCGTTGTGTGGCCCTCAGTCTGTGCACTGACCAGATTTAATTTAGTAAGGATATTCATTGTGCATAGAGAATAAATCCTATTGATTTTAGTGACTGATGTTTTGTCTAGTTCCACCATTGGGTCAAGATGTGCCTTAGTCCAACACTTTGGTTGATGAAGTTATTTCAAAAACACCCTCAGGGGAATGAATCCTTGTCACTTTATAGAACCACTGCATTTTCATCTATTCCACTCATCATGTCAAAATCTCCAAATATACACAACATATTATAACTCCACCTGGCAGATAGCCATTATGCACGCCATTTAGACTTTCTTCTAGCATAACCCTCAGGACAAAATGTCAACTTTGCTTATTCAATCATGACATTTTATGAACATGTCCATGCCACTAAGGGAATAACCCATTTGATTTTAAAGATCCTATGTCAAACTTTACATTCTTATTTCATTCTTTTCTTTTACTGATATGGACCTATGTGTCTGAAATAATGTTACACTGAAAAAATTTAACATTATCCCTAGAATATTTTCATCAGTATGTTGTGTTCCATAATGCATCTCCATGTTGTGGGGTGTTCAACATTACAGCCTGCATGAGCTGCTAGTGGGGATTTAAGACTTGTAGTCTGTTTAAACTTGAAGTATTTTGTCCCATAACATGTATCTACTTTAAAACTTACATTGATTTTTGTTCCATTGTGGTAACTAATGAGTTTGCTATGAATCCAGTAAGGTTTCTGAATTTTGCTGATTTGGTCTTAGTCGGCCCTGAGTGTTATTTATTCTTTGTGTCAGGTTGATTACACACTTAATAATGCTTATGGTCACTGAACTGTTGAAAAGCTTATTGAATCATTATTTTATGTATATTTTTGTCGTTATAATGATAATCCCATCAATTCATGTTAATTCCCTTTTGCTGAGCAGTCTTAGCACAGCCAACACAGGAAATTCTATCTGTTTCATAGCTGATTGTTAGTGTACTGGATTTGTTCTTTTAATTTCCCAGCACTTTGTAATCTTATTTGGAAAAGTGCTGTAAATGCATGCTTCCTTGTACTTGCTTTGTAGATTGCCATGTTGTTGTTAACTTGTTCCTTTCACTAGTCTGTTATGATCAACAGTCACAGTCTCTTGTCTGCCTGTCTGTCTGACTGATGTAACATAAGTCAGTGCAGTATCTATAAAACTCAAGGTAATTTACATGATTGGTATTTAGACAAAATATGTCATTCCCCAAGGCCGCCTTATTTGTTGAAACCTCTATAGCTGTGCTTACACAAAAGTGTGGCGTTTCCCATAACCCCGGACTCACACAGGCGGCGTGTGCGCCTCGTCACGGCTGCGTCACGGTTTTGAACCTTCCTCAGCCCTGCATCAGCTCACACTGGAATCGTTTCAGAAGGGTTTCACCAGTGGAGCGTTTAGCCTGCACCACGTTGTTCACTTGATGCTTATTTGTCATTTTGTGTACTTCTACAACCCATCATAGCACTCTGTGAACCATTTTGAACTCAGTTCCCTGGAGGGCTGACTTCCCACATGGAGCATTTCAAAATAAGTGCATTTTGCCTGCCTGATTTTGCTGAATTGTTTAGATTTAGTTGATTTGGTAAGTTTCCCTTGATTTTGTGCTTCTACCGTGGTTAAGAAGGCTGCCTAGTTTAAATTGTTTGTTTGTTTTAATTGTGTTTATTGTTGATATACAATTGGGAGTCTGCACAAGATATTTTATTGTGAAAATCGACTGGATTCTCTTTGCCGTTCCCGTCTGACTTGCCCTGGCTGGCTCATCTGCTCTGTGCTGCTTGACGCGTCTTCCGTCAAAAATAGACCGGCTGCCTATTCTCCGCGTAAGACCTGGAAAGATCAAAGGTCCAAGGCAAGAAATGCATTAGTACATGTCTTTTTGAAAAGTTAAATCCTGTAATTGTAAATGCTGCATCCCTTGCTGTTTTACGTTGACCACCACGTACGCCCATTCATCCCCTTCCACTTGCCCATGTGTCTATGTATACTCAAAAAAATCCTTTCTGAGTGATCTATCTCTTTTTTTTCTCTCTTTTAAATGTGTGTCCTGGAAGGTCTAAATGATTCATTTGCAAATTATGCCTTCCTTTTCAGTAACCAGACCTCTCTGATTTATGATGACCCTATAAAAAGCACAACTGTCAGGGATAGAGGCAGGGCTGACAGATGCAAATTGCTTTGAAGATTTATTGACGAACCATTTCTTTGCAATGTTTTGTTGCTAGCAAAGTGTAGCTGTTGGAATGCATTGTAAGGCATCAACGAGTTACAATTTTAGTAAAAGGGAATCTATTAATTCATAAAGCAGTATTGGGCACATTTTTGGAACTTCAGTACTTGATCATTTTCATTCTGCTGCCTATTTTCCCAAACATAGCATTCATTTTTTTTTAGATAGTTTTGCTGCGGATGCCATTGGTTTCTATTATTTTCACAATGCTATAAAAACAACTGCTTGACACTTACTTGAAATAAGTACTCTGTCAAAGTGAATAATTTAACTACTGACAGGTGTTGCGTGATTGAGATATGATGTTAGTAATTCGAGCCCTGAAAATGAAGAGTAGAAAAATACAAACACTGTGAAAAGAATAATGAGAATGAGGTTAAAAAGATTGGATTGGTGTTCAGCAGCAACCTCAGATTTTCGAGTGTTCCTGAATGCAACGTCTGAAGAAGAGTTTTGAAAATGGTCCCTGCTCACAGCTGCTTTACAACATGATGATTGCTGTGCCCTGCACCTTGCAACAATAAGTCCAATAAGTTTCAAGTCTCTGCAAGTTAATTTTTATAGCTGAAATAAACCAAACCCTGGAAAGCTGCCTGGAAGGTAAGGAAAATCAATCTAAAAAAAACCTCAGGATGCTCAGCAGGAATGTAAAGTATATGTTATGTGCAGTTAATGTGCTAAACCACGGAAAATTTCCAGTATGGTCTTTTAAATTTATTTATACAGCAGACTTCAGGTGTTTAATCCTTTACAGTGTATGTACCATAGCCTACAGCCCATATTATGAAGGAACTCAACCAACTTCTGTCTCTGTCCTAGTGTGTGGTGTTGTATGAGCAATAGGATAATGTTATGCCTAATAGTGATGAATGATTTAGGCCAGCATAGCACCCAAAGGCTAAAGGAAATCAGTAGCCAGTAAACACAACCAAGCAGTGCTGCACTTCATTAAATCAAAAGCTCATCTAGGTTCAGTCTCAGTCCTTCTTTGTGTTGGTCTTCTTTTGGTGTTTGGCATATTTTTAGAGGTGTATAGATGAAATTTGTATTTTATTTTTTATTTTACAGACTATACTTATTCTTGTTTTATTGCTGGGTGCCGTTTGAGTGAATGACTTCCCATCACTAGATGTTACAGCTTATGTTCTACATACTGCTATGTGCTATACCAGAGGGTATTGTAATGTATCAAACAAATCAAATACGCCCAGCTGGGGTTTTTTCTGTGAAAGGTTAAAAATAAGGGAGATTTACAGGAAAATATTTAAATGGGAGGAGAGCAGGAGAGAATGGTAAAATATGGTAGAATCCTATGAAAACGGGAGGGTTGACAGGCATGAATAGGTATATACAGTAAGAAATAACTGTGTGCAATAGTGCGTGTTGCGCTCATCTGCAGCTGATGTGCTGTTAACAAGGCATATCATTTATCTAGTGACAGAGTAGCTATTGTCAATTCTGCTGCTCATCAGGACAAACTGGACAAAATAACTTAATGTTTTGCTGAATTTACACAAGGGTACAAATTACGATATTGTAGCAGAATTTTAACAAAGAGTGAAATGCTCCTATATTCCGGAGGTTTTAGTTTGCGAAGATTTTTCCATTGCTGATGTTACAAAGTTCACTGTTCACTTCACTCCAGTAAGCAGATGGTGTTGCTTTGGCCTGATGACATCATGAATTAACTTTGGCTCAGAAACTTGTATACTGAAAAAACATTCAGCATTCACTATAGAACATCAAAGTCATATACCCTTATTTGGGAAGTTGTTGGCCTGAATGAATCTCTCACGTGCACACAATTTACTCAGTTAACTCTCTGTCATTTAAAGTCCACATGTGCAGATGCAACATTGCTTCCACTTCAACCTGACTTACTCTGATTAGAACCCCCAGCTGTCTAATCTATGGGTATATAAAGATTGTAATTTCACTAATGTACTTTCTTTTTTCTCCCCTTCTCCCATGTGGCGACCTCGAATGGCCTTTCATGTGTGTCATATAAAGGTAAGAGAACTTTGTCATTATGGCCCTTAGATTCTTGTTGTAAGAATCCATAACTAATTGCCAGGAGGTTTTCTGAAAACATGACTGGTGAACTCTTACACATGACAAAAGCCAAAACACTACGAAACCCACATTGCTGAAGCTCAGCATTCATTGCTCTAAGATGTCCTTTAAACCACACAAAGTCTGTTGTACATATAGGCAGTGGTGACTTCAGTGAATATTAGGCTATCGACTGAGGAAAATAGTTATTGTGTGTTCACAAATCTGCCTCTAAACCTCCTCACACAAGTTCAGAGAGAAGTATTTCGCTGTTGGTTCAGTGCTGGGCTCAGCCTTACAAGAACACTGCACCTTGAAAATCTTTATCCTGCTGGCTGTGTGGGAATGTATGATGTTTAAAAGAGTCCTAGTTTAGCATCTCCTGAATCATTTTAAGCAGAAAGGAGGAATCTATCCTCCACCTCTATTTTTTTTTTCATCTACTTGTCTCTCTTTCATCTACGTGTTTTTCAAAATACCACTATTTGACTGGGAAAGTGGAGAGCAGGTGTTTTTATATATTTTTTTTCCTGATTAGCAGTGTCTGCATGGTACTCTGTTTTTCCTCAAGTTGAACAGTGGAAAGCTTCAGTAGCTGCATAACAAGCCTGTTTACTCTGTGGTGGCAGTAATGTGTGTTTACCCTTGAACGTCTGTCATTAGGTTAAGGCTGTTTCTCAGACTTTCTACAGGGTCATGGGAGATGTCTTAGACCATCTTTGTTTGATGTTTCCTAAATCAGGTTTAAAATGCATGATAAATTCTATAAAATCAGTTTAGAATCAAATTGACGCAATCTGTGTCTAAAATAACGCCACTTCTTCTCAATCATAGCTTGAGAAACTGAACCATATGTTATACACATAATGCTGGAATAAGATTGACTTACTCTTTCCAGTGAAAATCGTAATTCATCTTAGAAATCATATAAAAGGGGGCTTTTTTTTAACTTGCATGATTTCTTATGATGGGCACACAACAAAATGTAAAATGAGAACCATGTGGCAAAACTTCAAACCATATTCGTCCAGCTCTTTTTTTGTTGCACACTGTTTTTTGACAGTGCTAAGGCTCAGAATCGTCTATCAATAGGATTCTTACATCCTGGAACATTAACATTCTCCTCTATGCATTCATAAACACATTTGTTCTGTGCGTTGAAAACCTGTGGACAGGAAAAAAAAACATTTCTTTAAATAAAAAACTATCAAAGGACTTAGTATTACAAGACAGTAGTACAAAACTGACATGCTAACTGATGGCATTTCAGAGTAGTCTAACCTGAAAATTACAATATCTGGCATGCCTGGTTATAGCTACAGAGTATATCTATGCCATATGCCTGTAAATAAACTGTAAATAAACAAACAAAAAAAGCCTCCCTTCAAAGTGTTAATGTTCTTAAGATTGCATTCAAATGCCATTGTCATTTTAGATTAAGAATTATTTTTTATGGGTACAATTAGAATCAGTATTAGGTTTATTTTAGGATAAGTCTTCAAGTTAGTTGGGGTGAGAATGGACAGGAGGAAACTGGAGTACTGAATTGAAAGTGGTGTGAGATGTGTGCAAAATGAGAGTGCACATATGGCCTCGCATGACCTACTTGTTTGTCCTCCTTTCCAATTCTCAGAAGGTTAGATTGAAATTCAGGTTAGGTTTTCTTTTGGCTAAAGGCAAGTGAGGATTCATTGTCTCCAGTCTAACAACTCATGGTTCACGCAGGCCAAGGCTGCTGTTAGTTTAATAATGTTGCAACACAGACTGGGCAGCCCAGTTGGAACGTATTGCATTACGATATCCACCTCCATCTTCCCCACATTCTAATAAACAGGAATCCCACATTTTTCTTTCAGTTCTATGTTCAATCTTCAGCATTTCAGAATTAACATAACGATAATCACATACTGTTCTGGCTTAATGAATCTCCCCAGTAGGCAAACAACATGCCTTTTTAAAAATTCTAATATTTGAGCAGAGAAACTGTGGTGTGTTTGCTGTAATGTAACCAGTAGCCTTGCTGGTGACTTACAGGGTTGTACTTCTCTGTCTGGGAGGAGATGAGAGAAAGGTGAGGACGGAGAGAGCAGGTTAGAGCACATGTTAAATGCAAATATCTCTCCTCCCGTCTCCTCCGCTCTTGCAGAAACAATAGCTTGAATTCTGTTTGACATGGATGAGTAGTACTCTCTCTCTAGCTCTCTCTCTCTGTCTGTGCCTCTGTCTTCCTTCCTCTGAATATATTTCACAGCTGTCCAAGAAGGCTGTAGAAAACTCACTGCAAATATTAGCAGACTGTGTCTTTTGTGACAAACTGTTCTAAAGCCACAGAGGCTTAGAGGACAAGATAGAATTGCATTTCTAAGACTAGCTAATACAGATTTGGTAATGAAGGGAGGAGGAGGCTTGTACTAATGCCAGATTCACGTCACAGGGGGAAGAGTGGAACAGGATGGCATTTCATGGCTATCACTTTGAAGTATTCAAGTGTTTCACTTGTTGGGATTCATCCAGGTGCCAGATGGCTGCTTCTGTTTAAATCCGACATGACATGACCCACGAGTTACATCGACGATATTCATAGACATATCAGAGGGGCCCTTCCTCCTTACACCCTATAAAACATAAGTAGTGAAGTCAGTTGTGAAGAGCTGAGTGACCCTAAAATCTGCTAGACAAGAAAACTCAGACTGTAGTGAATTCTTAAGAAAAGTCTCAACTTCTGTTTTGAAAGGCAGTCTGATGTAATCCTGGTTCAGTAAGTAGGTTCACTTCATGAGTCCTGGTAACAGTTTAGGTAATTACTGTTCCATCAAGAGAACTTCGGGGGTCGCTTGTCCCACCTCAGGTCCACCCAGACTCTACCCTATTGCATTTTCTGGTGCCAGCAACATCAGTTTCACTCCTGACAATCAATAATACTGAGTAACAGAATTCAGCTTGGATTAAATTCACCTTGTATGTATGTAGTTCTTATTGGATTATCCCCAATGGCCATGGTTAAAAGCTTGGCCTTCTCGGCTGCTGAAGGATACCAATCACATGAATCCTCTGTTGAATAAACAGGATATCATCCACTGACCACTAACTGTGTTAGTTGTCAGTTGACAAACTGATAAACAACTATGTTAACTGCAGGTGAAGTGAGGTCACACATAAAATTATTATTGTGTATGTATTAATACATTGACTTAGATTCATCACCAGTTGGCACTCAACATTGCATTTTTGTCATCCTCTGAGAGTCCTGCCAGGCTGTTTCTTGACTCAGAGATCTTGTGAGCAGGAGGGTTAAGAGAAGTTCACTCCGTTCTCTGTGAAAAGGGTAAAATTAGAATCAATGAAAATGAAGCAAAAATTTAAGCAAAACTTTATTTAATTTTACATTTTGAATTTAAACATCAACATACTTGTGTAACCACAACAACATTTTCAGGCCATCTGGTGCCACCTTAATCAGAAGAAGTAAAGTCTGGCCTGGAAAAACAAATTTGCCTAGAGAACTGCTCCAAATGTGCTCAATGAATAGATTTATTTCTATGTCATGTTCTTTACAATGATGTCGAGTTACACAATAGCAGGGTTATAACGTCCTTCATAGTTTCAAAATTTCACAGAGTTACACACAAAGTCCATACTAACATCTAATGACTACAGTACTCCCACCACCCAGTAACTCTGCAAGGCCTCCAACCAGTGAGAGGATTGGGTGAATACATTAGAAGATAGAATGGAGAAAGAGAGCAACACAAAAGATGTCTGTAATGCAATAAGAATGAATAAAGGGCTTTAATGAGGAGGCCTCCCTTGTTTCAATATTATTAGTGGAAAGTAAGAGTATCGGGGCTTCAAAGCTGGGTTTACTGGAGACTGGGGTCAACAAGGTCAAAGCATTTATTATGATTTTTACATAATGTAAAGGTCATGCTTTACCTTCAACCCCCAGAACAGCACTGCACTGATTAAAGTTTCTATATTTGTACGTTGGGACAAGTCCATTTTAATAGATGCTGATCTTTATTAATCATCTATCTATCTATCTATATATCTATCTATCTATCTATCTATCAAATCTGTACTGTAGGTAGTATCTGTGATTTCAGCCATAGGTTTCTGAAGTGGTTTAGAATAGAAAATCCAAACTTGGTCAAGGGGATGGAAGCTCTGATGAAGCTAAAGTGGAATGTGCAAGCATGGGAGGCTGGATGGCTGACAACGATATGGTGAGGCATCTGTCAAACCAGCAAACACACCCTAAATCATTCTTCTTTTTATCCTTAATATCTCCTTTTAAAAGCAAAAAAATCTTAAAATCACTACCATGACACACATTAGAACCTTACCTCCTCTGCTAGACCAGTTTTCATGTGTAAACCTTGTGTAAACTCCTTCCCCCCCTTCCCTTGTGGAAGAAAAACTTGCTATGCATTACTTGTGTTAAGATGTGTGTCAGAGAAAACACTCCGCTAACCACTGCTGATTGTTGCTGCAAATTGGCATTAGGTAATTTGGCATGTTGGCAGCTCAAACTGGTAAAAAAAAGCTATATTTCATTATGGAAATTAACTGAACGTAAAACCCATATATGTATCATTTGTCAATCTCTGACTTTGGTGGCTCCTACCTGTAGTATCAAGCATGGAAGTTGGGCTCAGAAAATAACAAAACTGTGATGTTGTTCGTTCCATCCAAGACGTTTTTATGTTAGTAACTGTACATATATTGTAGCATTGTGTAATAGCAATTACGGGAAATGGTGCACTGTTTGTTAGGCAGGCTTCTTACATAAAACTCCTGTTGAGTACATCTTAAGTTGTTTTCAAGATTATTATTTGATAGCTACCTGTACAATCCTGAAATACCTGGCCAGTAATAAACCTTTTCAAAGCAACTAATATAAATCCAGTCCCTAGGGCCCTTAGGCATTTTTGTAGTGGCAGCATCCTTTTGTAGATTTTAACCCGTTCTACAGAAAGGGCCTGTACTCTCACCGCACATGCAGTGGGTTGTTTGAGTTTGTATTTTGTGCTCACAGAGGAATGGAGCGTTTCATTTTGGTATTGTGGCTGCAGGGCATGGCAGGTGTTCAACTGGATTGAGTTATCAGCCATCTTTGCCAAACAAACACAGGACTTTAACCCAGGAGGCCACTATTCGAGACTGTTTGAGACCTGTGTAAAACCAAAAAATAAAATATTTCTATCAACATACGTTGTGGGAAATTCAATGTTTGTTTTGCAACCATTTCACAACGTTAACCACGCAAGCTTTATTTTGAAAGTCTAACTGGAGGTAGCATATTTATTGTTGCCTTGTTGACCACCAGATGGCTGGATCTGTATGAATCATTTAATCAGATCATCCCCAAGTGTAAACAGCCTGCATGTGCGCATTGAATTCAGTGCATTAATTGGATTCTCAGCTTTTATCTGTACTTATGTCTTTCCATCGCTTGATATTTTGTGAGACCAATTGGGAATGGAATAGTAGAGCAACAAAGTTATCAGATGATGGTTGTATGTATTTGCTGAGAGTTGCTGTTCTGCTGATCTGAGAGCTGTTAATGGCTGGGGTCAAAGCCACCAGACCGAATCCTGGGTTATTTGCTAATCTATTTCTCCCTCACTTATTTTCATTTCACCTGAACTTTTAAAGGGTCAGTTTGATTAGAATTGCTTTTCAAATTACTGGGTTATTTCTGGGATACTAGGTAAGCATTTTTGAGTAGTTTCATACTACCAGAGTTATTTACTGTTGTTTTCAGTCAGTTTTTGAAGCTCAAACATGCTGTGTCTAGATTTGGAAAGTGAAGAATGTGCAAGGATAGGTTTGGATTTTTTCAGGCCTTTTTCCAAACCATGTTCTTAATGCAATATTCACAAGCCATGTGAACCCAAGCAATTGTGGCTGTAAAAAGTGGCTGTAATCACAACTCCACTGTAACAAATAGGAGACTCCTCATTCCAAAGACTTGACCAAACATCCCACTTTAGCGTGTTGTAAGCCGTTTGTTATGAAACATGGGCGGGTAGATATGTAAAATAAATGAGAAGAACTCAAACAGTGTTACCTTTGCCACATGTTTTAAACAGGAAAGTATTAGGTTTTGGAGATAAGGCAGGTTTGTGTCCTTGAAAAATTGATGACACCACTATAAAGAGATCACTTCACTGTATGAGGGGATTTATTGTATTTGTAGAAACTGAATTTTGGCCCGGAATCAGAATAAATTAAGCTCTGTGGGGAACACAGTATAGTATTGAATTTACAGTATGTAGCTGGAAAGGCAGTATTGGGTTTATTATTGCTTCCCATGTGAGGTATCATAAGTAATCGCTCCCTGTGGATATGAGTTCTCTTCTCATAAACAGAACATATAAACAACTAAAACTGATCTGCACTTTTATTTATGTATCCAGCTCCTTTTTAGGCATTGTTTTTATAGCCTCCAAATACTCAGACAGTTCACTGCAAAACTCTTTGAGGGATTTTTGTTCCAAGGTTGAATTTTGCATGCAGATAAAAATCTTTCTTGAGCTCTCCAAAGGTCACTGAGTGCTTTGATGTTGTTTGACAGCAGCGTGCACAAATAACCCCTGCCTGTCCTAGGCAAGCACTTCTGACATTTTCCTCAAGCAATAGTGATGGATTGTCTGGGAAAGCAATATGCATGAGCATATCATTCCTAGGTGAATGTATGACTATGACAAGGTGCTGTCTGAGGAACACTGCAGCACTTCAACCTGGGATACTGGAAGAAATGACGAGCTACACAATTAACGATAAACAGTTGGGCAGATATATTTTGCTCAATATTAAGATCACAGTTGTTTATGATCATTATACCTCTGTGTTGGGGAATGAATCGCTTTAAATGCACAACCTTTCTTCACATGTGTATTCTGATAGCTACTGCATGCCAATGTCATGATCTTGAGTTTTATTGTGGTGTTTCTGTTATTTTGTTAATTTCCATTTCTGTTTTACTCTTTGCCTCTGTGTTCTTGTTTAGGTTTTGTTAGTTGATCATTGCTTCCTTGTTCTCTATTGTATTTAGTTACTTATGGCCTTGTGAATTGTCGGTAGCTTTACTTCCTGTTTTATTTTGTAATTTTGGTGTTTGGAGTTTTTGTCTAGCTTTGTTTCCTGTTTGTCTTGATTGCCTGTGTCTCACCTGTGACTAATTACCCTGCATGCATGTGTGTGTGTGTGTGTGTGTGTGTGTGGTGTGTCCCAGTATATATTGCCCTCAGTTGTGTTCAGTCTTTGTTGCGTAGTAGTCATATGTTGAGTGTTCTGCCTAGTGCTCCGTTTTTCCCTGGATTTCTGGATTGTTCCCTTGTGTTTGGATTACTGTGCCTTTGTTGGATTTACCCCTGTGTCTGGATTACCTTGTGTTTTGTTTGGACATCTCTGTAAGTGACTATTTCTGTTCAATAAACCTGCAAACGGATCCAGCCTTGCTAGTGTCTGCACTTTGGGTCCATGCCTCAGTTTGTCTGCCGTTGCACTCAGCCTACCTGATAGCCAAACAGCTGTGATTGGTCAGCTTACCTGGAAATAGGAAGGGCTACATACATTGCAGTGTTATGACCAACAAACATTAATATCAAACTTAGTTTAATTTGGAAGCCAAAATCAGCTTGTCACAGCGTCATCTTGGGTTTTTAAATGCAAGTTAAGTCCAGATTCAGTGCTAGTGGTGTTGTTGTTGTCACATTCTTGGAGAGAAAAGCTAGGTGGAGCTGACCATGACACTATTAACTCTTTCCCTCTAATGATGACCTAACAGCAAGATGAATGCATTCCCTCCTCATAAAACCTTTGCAAAGTAGATCTTTGGATATTGCGATACTTGCAATTTTTACTGCACTACCTCAACAACCTGTTAATTAGTGAAATAATGTTACCGTCAGCAAGAACATGTTGCTTGAAATACGCAACAAAGATATAGTAGGAGTTACAGTACGTAATGTAGGTCACATCGACTTGCAGAGGAGCAGATGTACACACCTCCTATATCTCAACATTGCGTTGTGTGGCTCTCTGTATAAGCTGGTTGGTTGAGCCAATTTCCTGTCAGGAATGTTGAAGCTGAAGTGGACATGTTAACATTACACACAAAATCCATTTAAAGATCAAAATAAATAGTTATACGATTTATCCATACAACATTTCATGTAGGGCTGGGCAATAAAACAATAATTTATCACAATATAATTTTCCTCAATAACAACATTATAATTGTTCAATATATCGTCAAATGTATGACTTAATTAATTTGAATTAAGAAGGAATTAGCACTTTTATTTTTCTATTAAGATATTTATTTTGTTTTGGAAAAGGGACTGAAATAAAATTTTACTAATTTTACTCAAACATAGTTTTAGAAAAAAAGTGTCATAATTGTGTTGACTGTTCCTCAGATTTTTGTGATCTACTTGAAAGAAATATTGGTTTGACATTTATCATGATGATTATCAAATGGTATGAATTTTCTTTTTTTTTTTTTTTTTCCCCCAGGTAAAGGTACTTTATTGTCATATACGTTGCGAAATTCATTCTCTGCATTTAACCAATCCCTCAAGGGACTCGCACACTATTTACTTATGCACATTTGTTGAGGGTCAATTGTAGTGGCTTGGTTTTTCTAGGGAGACTTTTGGAGAGTATAATGAGTTTTCTTGAAACCAGGATCTTGTGGCCATTAGCCTGTGTACCTTTTTATAAGGCGTGCACACACTTACTTTACTGCTCAGCTTGTTGTTGCTGCTTGGGTACAACATCTGAAAACATGCCTTTGATGTTACTTCCTGCACTGTCCTACTCTCTGATAGGCTCTAATTTGCAGTCTTCCTCATATTGCTTTGACGGATTTCTTTTGTAAATGAATTGCATATGTAAATGCTGCATGCAGTGGGTTTATTGCAAGGGCTCAGCTGCATACCCCTGTTACATATGACGAGCAGAAAGAAAAAGCCAATTTGGCTACTTTGAAATCCCTCTTCTTCTGGGGAAGCTACATCTGAGAGACCGAGCCTGCTTTCCCTTTCTTTTATCATCATTCTCTTTTCTTATACAGTATATCGCCTAGCCTTGCATTCCCTCCCTCCTATTGCTCCATTTTCTCTATTTCTTTGTTCTTACCTTCTTTCTCTATACTTTAACTCCAACTTTGTTCTGTTCTTTCTTCTGCTGCCCCCCCCCCCTTCATTCCCTTGTCTCTTGCTTCCTCTCTCTGGGGGAGTTTTGGATCACAGAGGCGTTTTGGTGCCAGACTGCGACAATACTTCACGTTAATAAAAAGGATGGTTGGGAGCAGCACAGGAACATTTTTTCCCAGCTAGTCTGCCATGCCTCATTTTGTTTTGGTGGGAAACAGTTCATATCTTTTACAGCACTGCTCCGTCTTCATCAGCTGTTTGTGGCTGCACTCGTACTAATATTTTAGTTGTGGATCTACTTGTGAACTTGGGAAAAAGACCTTCTCATAGTTACAAGATTATAATGAAAGGGATGTTGAATTGAAATAGAAAATAGAGGTACAAAATTCACTAAATTGGTCTTCAGCAGCTGTTATTTTCAGAGAGGTACCCAATGGGCTGCTAACTGCAAAATTGCCCCTGTTATTGAGTTAGTTTTAAGTGATGTGAGAACATGTAGATTCAATTCTTTAGTCTGATAAACCATGATTCCGCCTTTCAAACTTGAGTGACTTCTTATTAACCTAAGTGCCACATGTCATCATGCTCATGACAGCTCTGTCGGGTTGTATCGGCAAGTTAAAAGGTCCTCATTGTTACTAATCTGTAACCCCCCACCACTCCCTCGCCCAACTCTGACACACTTGGCCGCTACTTTCTTCCTTGAAAAAACATTCTACAAGATTTCTTCAGAGCCTTTTACGCTTCTACGTTGCCTCGAAATTTCCATTTTAGTCCATCAAAATGTATTAAACATGATTTTGAGCCTATGTACTGAATAATGAAATGGTACCAACTACTTTATAGCTGAGTGGTGACGTTAGTACTGAAGTGCCTTAAGCTGCAGTCTGAACAACAACTATTCGCTCACCGAGCAAGCGTTCTGAAATCTGAAATATTTCAGTCCACAAATACTGTGCACAGCTGCTTGTTGTTTGGTTCCTGCTCTGTGTGTCCATCTGAGTGAGAATTTAAATGTTATGTAAAGCAACCATCAACATGTAAACAGGTTAAATTGCAGTAGTGGAGTCAAATTGTTCCATCTCTGGAAATGCCAACATGTCAAGATTTGTGAAGCCTACATTTCAAAAGAAGTACACTATAATTAGTTTATTTAAACAGCAGATAGAAGCACTACACATTTTTACGCTGACCTGTGGTTCTGCTTTGTTTTTGCTGCAGCTCAAATGATTGTTGTCTGCAATGGCAGACCCCTTCATAGTAGCAGTACGTATACATCAATGGTCATGGGCAGTGCACACAAGTCTGTGGAGGAGATGGAAAAAGAGACAGTGGGTTTGATCTTTAGCCTATTACAGTCAGAAAAGCCAGGAGCTGTATCTTTAGCCCAAATTACCATTTTCTTACAAAGATGGCATCAGGGAGTGATAAATCCAAAAGCATGATTCAGCGTGTCCTTTCAGAAACCTACTGATATCACCGACAATTCATTCATGTGTAAACAAAATAAGTTTCACACATTCTGGAAACGCTTGATGTAGAAATTATCCTTTTTCAAGATATGTGAATGGCAATTTTGTTTACAAATATGTACATAAATGTAAGCTGGAAACACATCATCACAAATAAGTGCACACACAATGGAAGTTGAACAATATGTTCAAAGTGCACTTTTCATTCTATAAGATTACTGCTCTAAATGTATGAAAATACTAGACACTGCAAAGGCTGTCTTTGGCAAGCATGCAATGTCAAAAAGGGAGAATCTTTGTTTATGTTAGTGTTCATGATAACATTGTGAAAGAACACCTTACCAATAATCAAACGGTTACTGATAACAAGACAAGTCTATAAGCATCATGCCGTTCTGGCTCTAAGAATGTAGTTGCCATACACTGAACAACAGTTTCTCCTCCAAAAAAAAAAAGTGAAAACTGAACTATCTGAAGTCTGTCTGTGGAGGGTGAAAATCCCACAGTCATTACTTCAGATGATCAGCAGTGAGGAAAGGCCTGCTGGCATTGGTCATTCTCTGAAGTCAGCAGCAGTACCAGGCCATATTGTTATTCACATAGTGTGTTCAGCTGCTGAGGACGTCGTCCTAGCAACCATTAGATCTGTTGTTGCTGACGTTTATTGAGACGTGTGTGTGTGTGTGTGTGTGTGTGTGTGTTAGGCTGATATCTAATTGTTGGCGCTGCTGACCTCAGGGGCTTGTCATCCAAACCGCTGATGAGACACTGAATCACAACAATGTAACATCTCTTTTCTTTCAAGTCTCTGATAACATTCAAATCGCACTGTCTAGATTAGGATCATTACCTCTTGAAAAGGAAGACCTCATGGAGCGAGAACAGAAGCCTGTTGTCTTCTGACTGAAGCAGAAATGCGTCTGTGATCTAAAAACTGAATTGCTAAAAAGTACACCGGGGAGAGTTTGATGTCTTGCATACATTTACATTCCAAATTGTTTTTTCCTTGGTTCACTCTTTAAGTGAGCCACTTATCTAGAAAGCACTGCCAAAGTGATCGGTTTTGTATACATTTTTAGTTTGTTGTGTCTGCAGTAATTAGCAGTTGTCACAGAAATGCCATTTTTAATGGCGATGCCTGTTTTGTGTGGCTTGTTGTTACATGAGGATGACGGCAATGCTCGAGGACTGACACTGAGCCACCTTGGTTCAAACTAAATATCTAGGCCCATATTTATCAAATGTCTACATGTGAGAATTCTCTTGGGTAGACATTACAAGAGCTAACTCGAGAGTAAAAAAATTCTTTGCTAAAAGTCAAGAGTATCAAACAAAGCCAGTAATACGCAGGGCCCCTCATGTGGAAGTTGCTATGGAATACAGTTTAGCCAATGGAATTAGTTTACTTTGACATGCTTATTAAGCACCCTCCTTAGTTACTTTTAAGATCTTTACTTTTACACATTTCAGTCAGTTTAAAAATATTTAGGTTCTATACCCAGCCCTAATGTTTAGATGGTAACTTTGTCTATACATTTTAGTGATGATATTGATTTAGAGGCAACAATGAGTTGTTTTATATACACTCTTTAGCCTGGGAAGCAGACAGGTTGCTAGCTCATGTTTTATTTTCTCTAGCAGATGCATCTGGCCCCCCTCACATTCAAAACGATTTTCACATGTCCTGAATCTGGTCAGGCCAATATGGGGCAGGTTTGATACAATGACAATGGCTGTACAGAGGGGTGCGACCTAATGGCTGACAAGGCATTTTCGCAAACAAGGAAGATGGATGCCGCTGATGTAGAACTGTTTTTGTTAAATCCACTATCACGTCACTATTAAACCAAGTGGAAGTTATATTTTCTTTAAAAGAGAAAACAACTGCACTAACTGTTTTTGTTAAATATGTTTGCTGTACTTCCGGCAGGAGTTGGTAAGTTTGGTAAGGGCTCAAACAGGATTGGTCAATTCCATTAAACACCTGTTAACAACTCAACAGTGTTCGGGAGAAAATACAATTTTATATTACAAGCTTCAGGCCCAGGCACAACTAATTTTTTATGGAGGATAAGGAAATAAAAACATCACTTATGCACAGTTGATGCCTCCCTTCCTCAGGGTGTACAAAAACAGGTGTTACATTCTGCTGCACTCCAGATGCAATTCTTCACCTGGCTTCCCTCATGACACTGTGTGGGTTTTGAGACTGATGGCTGTGTGACATAGCCCACTTCTTCCAGATTGTTTTCTGAAACTATAATAGCAGAGACAGTCTGCATTTACTGCTCCCCTAGCCTTGAAATCATGCGGTGGTGGAGGAGGGAGGGGTTTGGGGCGTGGTATTGAATGCTCAGCAGAGTAGAAGGCATTTATTACTGTTATGGTTAAGAATGTAAATTCCAAATGATAGGGTTTAAAGTCAAAGAGAAATGGTGGACAGCAACATCACTGATAAAGGAGCAAACAAGCCTAAAGGGCTAAAGCTTAAATATTAACTTTAATACAAAAGTATTCAGCTTTGGTGTAAAAACACAGCATGGAAACATGGTAATCCTTAAACAGATTACCACCAGTCAGCCTCTGATCTGAGGATACTAATCAACACAAACAAAACAAGGTGTACTAAACACTTACAGGCACAATGTAATGGTTTTTAACATCACAAATTTAAGTTATAATTGCATCTGTAATTAAGTTTAAATTATAAATAATTGAATTTTGTTCTTGTGTGTAGCCACAAAATACTGCATCGGAGTGTCAAAACAGATTATTTCAGTGTTCGAGGTAGGTTTAGGCTAAAGCCAAAGTAATTAATAAGCTTCAAACAAACTAAAATCCAGGTGTTAAATATTATATAACTTTTTAATATCATATCCACATTCAGAACATGCATTTTCTTGTGGCTGCTGTGTTATTTAACACTCCTCAGTTTTCTCTTTTGTCAACTTTCCCTTTATTGCCAAAGAGAACAATGTATAGCGAATTGGTATCCCTGGCAACACTGGAGGTGCTAGCATTGGCTGAAGACTCCCGGGGCTAGGAGGCCACAAGACCTCAAGCACGGAACATTCTTTCCGATTGACTGCGTGCTGCCTTAAATATTTGGCCAAATTTGATGTGCAACGTGACTTACAGCTACTTAGCATCCCACTTTGCCTTGTTTTCTTTCTTAAAGTGAAGCCACACTTTATGCGGTTATCACGGTTCTTCTTTCACTACTGTTGTGATGTTAGCCATTCATGCTCGTATCTAAACAAATCGATGCGCTGTTGTGTTGATGCATGACAAGAGCCACGTCCTTGCAGAAACTATATGTAGGGTAAGGGTTATCACATTTAGGAACCAATAAGCAGAACTGAAATTTAAATATATTTTTTTAACAGCTACCTGGGGCCTGTACCACGAAGCAGGATTTGAGCTTTTCCAGGTAACTTTGGGGTTATCCCTGGGTTTTCAGTACAACGAAGGTGGTTCACTTGTTACTGGGTTAGATCGCCACGGTAACTTATGCTGAATGGCTAACCTGCTCCAGAGCAGGTTATGTTCCAGATAAGAGATCAACTCTATGAAAACGCCACCTACTGACCAATCTCCTCTCTTGGAAAATTAGATCACCATGTGTAGGAAATCCCACAGACTGTTTTAGCCAATAGGCTGCTTTATGTTTGCAGCGGTGATGTGGAGAAACTCTTGAAGGTTATAGCAACAGGTATCCTCCAGAGACTGATTAAAAGCCTTAGGCTATTGTTGCTTACAGGTTTTTATAGTAGGCTAAGCCTATTTACTGCTTTGAAATGTTTTTTAATATTTTTTTATTTGCTCCCAGTCCGTTTCACACAACCTGTCGCAGTCATTAAAATAAATGAGTTTTCATTTTTCTTATGTGAGGCTGAATATTATGAGCAGTTTGGTAGGGATATTGAAAAACAATTTTAATATGAATGTAGATTATCTATTTTAGGTTAGTATAGCTTTCTTATAGGCCTACTACAGAGACTGTAGTCATGTTCCGCCCCTCTTTTTGCGATGTGGGCGCAGGTAATAAGGTGAGATTCAGTCTTTCAACCACTATTTGAGCACATTATATGGCATAAATGGATTTCTTGTTTCATTGCTTTTTGAAATTAATTTAGAAAACTTTTTGGAACACTTTTGAAGTGTGTTAAATGAATCTAATTTTTGAAGTAACTAAGTGTTTTTTTTTTTTTTTTTTTTTTTTAAAGTGAGGTGGAACTACCGTCTCGGGTTACGTATGTAACCCTGGTTCCCCCGAGAAGGGGAACGAGACACTGCGTCGGTTACGACACTATGGGAACGCCTCTAGGCGTAGCAGGTCTGAACGTGAATGAAATCACTCCAATCCTATTAGTTTGTTTCTAGAACGGTAAGGTGTGACTGAATAACCAGTGGAGTATAAAGCACACCTGTACACACTCATCATTAGCTTAAACTATGAAGCAGGCGCTTCAGGCGGGGAGAGAGGTGCGGCGGGCC
>NC_060172.1:11482296-11482947 GCF_021292245.1 Micropterus dolomieu
GGCGGGCCGACGCAGTGTCTCGTTCCCCTTCTCGGGGAACCAGGGTTACATACATAACCCGAGACGTTCCCCTTTGGGGGAACTCGAACTGCGTCGGTTACGACACTATGGGAACGAGATACCCACTAAACTGTGCCGAAAACCCCGCCTGACACAGTGTGCAATAAAGTGGCACGACTAAGAGGAGAGCGCACGAGTGCCAGGTGCCGAAGGAAGATCAAGACTGTAAAACCGAATGAATGTGTGCGGAGTGGCCCAGCCAGCCGCTACACAAACATCCTGCAAAGAGGCCCCGGAAAGGAGGGCTCGAAAGGCTGCCATGCCTCTGGTAGAATGAGCCCTCACAGCCACAGGTGAAGGCAAACCGCGCACCTGATAGGCCATGGAAATAGTCTGAACAATCCAGTTGCTAATAGTATGTTTGGATGCAGGGAGCCTGCCCTGGGAGATCCAAAACACACTAGCAGCTGGTCAGCCTTCCTCCAACGGGAGGACTTCAGAGTGTAAATACTCAGTGCTCTGACAGGGCAGAGCAGATGAAGTCTCCCGTCCTCCGCTGTCACATGAGGTGGAGGATGAAATGCCTGCAGCACTGTGGACCCTGCCGCACAAGAAGGCACTTTAGGGATGTATCCTGGACGAGGGTGCAGG
>NC_060172.1:11482967-11484101 GCF_021292245.1 Micropterus dolomieu
CTGGTTGCAATCGAGGGAAAGATGAATGCGGCCAAGTACAGGGATATCCTGGACGAAAACCTTTTCCAGAGTGCTCTGGACCTCAGACTGGGCCGAAGGTTTACCTTCCAACAAGACAATGACCCTAAGCACACCGCTAAAATAACGAAGGAGTGGCTTCACAACAACTCCGTGGCTGTTCTTGAATGGCCCAGCCAGAGCCCTGACTTAAACCCAATTGAGCATCTCTGGAGAGACCTGAAAATGGCTGTCCACCAACGTTTACCATCCAACCTGACAGAACTGGAGAGGATCTGCAAGGAGGAATGGCAGAGGATACCCAAATCCAGATGTGAAAAACTTGTTGCATCTTTCCCAAAACGACTCATGGCTGTATTAGATCAAAAGGGTGCTTCTACTAAATACTGAGCAAAGGGTCTGAATACTTATGACCATGTGATATTTCAGTTTTTCTTTTTTAATAAAGTTGCAAAAATTTCTACATTTCTGTTTTTTTCTGTCAAGATGGGGTGCTGAGTGTACATTACTGAGAAATAAAATTAACTTTTTTGATTTTTGGAAAATGGCTGCAATGAAACAAAGAGTGAAAAATTTAAAGGGGTCTGAATACTTTCCGTACCCACTGTAGAATCCAGTCAATTTTCAAAATCGTATATCAACAATAAACACAGTTAAAATAGACAAAAAAGAATTAAATTAATTGCTTAATCACAGTAGAAGCACAAAAAACAAGCATTAATCACCAAATCAACAAAATCTAAACATGTCAGCAAAATCAGGCAGGTAAAACGCTCTTATTCTGAAATGCTCCCTTTGGGAGTAGCCTACATCCGTCCCTCAGAATTCCCATGATGCATGACGGTGAAGGTAGTAAAAATTGCTAATAAGTTTTTTGTTTGTTTGAAATACAAATGTTACTTTTTGAATTATGTTTTTTAAAACGTGTCTGCTTAGAATATAGTGTTTTTTGTTGGTAATTGTCATTTTTGTGGTGGTTTAGATTAGATTCCCTCAGAGGGGCGTGGAAAGATGAAATAGCTGCCACGTACACCTTGAGGGTGGAAGGGGAAAGACCAGCAGAGAACCGGTCCTGGAGGAACTCAAGCACCTGAACCACTGGGCAGGTAACAGGGT
>NC_060172.1:11484121-11487071 GCF_021292245.1 Micropterus dolomieu
GGCCATCTTGAGGGTCAAGTGCTTAGCCTCAGCTGACTCCAGGGGTTCGAAGGGGGCCTCAGCCAACGCCCCAAGAACCACCGCCAGATCCCAAGTGGGAACCTTGGACTATCAGGTGCGCGGTTTGCCTTCATCTTCCGGGCACCACGGAGGAAATGTACAACCAAGGGAAGTTTCCCCAAAGACCCCTCCCTCAGAGGGGCGTGGAAAGATGAAATGGCTGCCACGTACACCTTAAGGGTGGAAGGGGAAAGACCAGCAGAGAACCGGTCCTGGAGGAACTCAAGCACCTGAACCACTGGGCAGGTAACAGGGTCCACCGACTGCTCCCTACACCAAGTGGAGAAAACACTCCACTTCAGGCCGTACATCCCTGCCCAG
The DNA here is from genome assembly GCF_021292245.1 of Micropterus dolomieu. Lineage (NCBI taxonomy): Eukaryota > Metazoa > Chordata > Actinopteri > Centrarchiformes > Centrarchidae > Micropterus > Micropterus dolomieu. The sequence goes on from NC_060172.1 coordinate 11,484,503, forward strand.
CCCTGGAGCTGAGGAGGGTCTCGACTGCTCCGGCTGTTAGACCCCCCCCTCAGGGGCCAGACCCACAGTCGCCATACGGCGGGGCAAGGGTGAAGAACCCGGCCCTGCGCCTGGGACAGCAGGTCTCTCCTCAGAGGTACCTGCCACGGCGGGCCGTCCAGGAGCGACATGATGTCCGAGAACCACACCCGGGTTGCCCAGAACAGGGCTACGAGCAGTAGGCCGACATTGTCCTGGCGGACCCACTCCAGAACCCCCGGGAGCAGAGCGACTCGGGGGGGAAAAGCGTACAGACGTAGCCTCGGCCACAAATGTACCATGGCGTCCAGACCCAACGGGGCTGGAGGAATGAGAGAAAACCATAGCGGGCAGTGCATAGTCTCTTGAGACACAAACAGATCCACGTCTATGGGGCTGACCTCTCCGCACAAGAGCTCCACCACTTCGGGGTGAAGTCTCCATTCCCCGGGCCTCAGCCCCTGCCTCGACAGCAGGTCTGCTCCCTGATTCTGCGTCCCCGGGAGATGCATCGCCCTGAGCGATAGTAACCTCTGCTGGGACCACAGGAGGATCTGACGTGCCAGTCTGTACAGAGTGCGCGAGCGCAGACCGCCTTGGTGATTCAGATAGGCCACCACCGCTGTGTTGTCGGAACGAACCAGGACGTGGTGGCCTTGGAGATCGGGCAGGAAACTCCTTAGAGCCTGGAACACCGCCAACATCTCGAGACAGTTGATATGCCACTCGGCTTGATGCATCTGCCAGGATCCCCTTGCAAAGCGGCTGCCCATGACCGTGCCCCAGCCCGTGAGGGAGGCGTCTGTCGAAATGACCAGCCGGCGACAAGACCCTCCCAGCACGGGCTCCTGGGACAGGAACCAAGTTTCCTTCCAAACTGATAAGGAACGAAGACACTTGCGCGTAACCCAAATCAGACGGAAAGGATTTCCCCTCGGGGAAAAACCCTTGGTCCTTAGCCACCACTGCAGGGGTCTCATGTGCAGCAGTCCAGATGGTATTACGCTGGACACAGCCGCCAGGAGACCCAACACTCGTTGAAAGTGTTTTATAGAGATGGCGTGGCCTAACTTCACCCCTTTCACGGCAGCCAATATGGTGTTGACACGTGCCGGAGACAATTGTGCCCGCATCGTTGTCGAATCCCATACTACCCCTAGGAACGTAGTCCGTTGGATGGGCGCCAGCACACTCTTCTTTGCGTTGAGCCTCAGCCCTAAACGCAGCAGATGAGCCAGAACGACATCTCGATGCCGAACCGCCAACTCTCGACCTCTTCCCTGAGCTCCGTCGGGACTGGATGACGGTCCTCAGATCGCATCTCTCAGAAGGCTGAGGTTGAGAGCACCGCCTCGCTGCCCCAGCTCCTCGGGGGGGCCCCCGAGAAGCGACACTCTGCTTCCTCTCCTCTCGGTAGGAGCTCGTAGAGGGAAGGGACCTACGCCTGGCAGTCTCAGCTGCCTTGGGTCCAGACCGGCAAGGGAGGTACTGGCGGAACGCTTCGCCCTGCGTCTTAACGTGCTGGAACCAATCCACCACCGAGTCCACCGCGTCACCGAAGAGGCCCGCCGTGCTCACCGGTGCATCGAGGAGGAAGCTCTTATCCTTCTCAGATATGCCCGCAAAGTTGAGCCATAGGTGACGCTCTGTGGCCACCAGAACCGACATGGACCGGCCAATGGAGCGGGCTGTTTCTTTGGTGGCCCGGAGAGACAGGTCCGTGGTTCTGCGAAGTTCCGCCAGATCTTCCTCAGAGGGACCCCCCCTCTGAACCATCTCCTGTAGCAGGTCGGCTTGGTAGGCTTGAAGCACCGCCATGGTGTGCAAGCTCACACCTGCCTGGCCCGCTGCCATGTACGCCTTCCCCACGAGCGTAGATATGGTGCGACATGGCTTGGAGGGTAACGCCGGCTTCTCCAGGGAGGACGCAAGTCGAGGGGAGAGATAGCTCGCAAGCGCATCCTCCACCCGAGGCATCCTCCCATAACCACGGTCCCTAACCCCCATCACATTGCTTTAGTTCAGTGATCGGGGTGTGGAAAGCCGTGTAGAGAAGGGTCTGCCCCATGATTTACTCAGTTCATCATGTAAATCAGGAAAGAATGGCGTGGAGGTGGCGCGTGGTGAGAACGAGGAAAGGAAGCGTCAGAGCCAGCGGATAAAGGTCGAGAAAAAGCCTCAGCCGTCCCGTAATCCTCAGACAGATCACGCTGTGAATACCATGAGTGAAGCCGCCAGGCTGCCTCAGCGGCCGCAGGGCCCGCGCCACGAAGAGAACACATCCGGCCATCCTCGGAAAAGAGAGCCATGCGGGACCTCAGACACACTGCTTGTAGGACTGGAGCTTTCTTCAAACAACATACAGAGCGCCTGCTGAATAGAAAAAAGCTAATGATGAGTGTGTACAGGTGTGCTTTATACTCCTCCGGTTATTCCGTCACACCTTACCGTTTTAGCATTTCATTCACGTTCAGACCTGCTACGCCTAGAGGTGTTCCCATAGTGTCGTAACCGACGCAGTTCGAGTTCCCTCGAAGGGGAACTACCCTAA
>NC_060172.1:11487171-11647898 GCF_021292245.1 Micropterus dolomieu
GAAATAACCAGCCGGCGACAAGACCCTCCCAGCACGGGCTCCTGGGACAGGAACCAAGTTTCCTTCCAAACTGATAGGGAACGAAGACACTTGCGCGTAACCCAAATCAGACGGAAAGGATTTCCCCTCGGGGAAAAACCCTTGGTCCTTAGCCACCACTGCAGGGGTCTCATGTGCAGCAGTCCAGATGGTATTACGCTGGACGCAGCCGCCAGGAGACCCAACACTCGTTGAAAGTGTTTTACAGTGATGGCGTGGCCTAACTTCACCCCTTTCACGGCAGCTAATATGGTGTCGACACGTGCCGGAGACAATTGTGCCCGCATCGTTGTCGAATCCCATACTACCCCTAGGAACGTAGTCCGTTGGGTGGGCACCAGCACACTCTTCTTTGCGTTGAGCCTCAGCCCTAAACGCAGCAGATGAGCCAGAACGACATCTCGATGCCAAACCGCCAACTCTCGAGACTGGGTTAGGATGAGCCAGTCGTCGATGTAGTTGAAAATCCAGATGCCCTGGAGCCTCAGCGGGGCCAGTGCTGCATCCATACACTTGGTGAACTTGGTTTGAACTGTAGTCGATACCCATCTATGGGAGTGCACAGGGCCCACGGAGAAATGTTCGTCAGGCTCGGCCAAGCCTGTGGCCACCAGAACCGACATGGACCGGCCACATGGCTTGGAGGGTAACGCCGGCTTCTCCAGGGAGGATGCAAGTCGAGGGGAAAGATGGCTCGCAAGCACATCCTCCACCTGAGGCATCCTCCCATAACCATGGTCCCTAACCCCCATCACATTACTGTAGTTCAGTGATCGGGGTGTGGAAAGCTGTGTAGAGAAGGGTCTGCCCCATGATTTACTCAGTTCATCATGTAAATCAGGAAAGAATGGCAGAGACTGGTGTGGAGGTGGCGCGTGGTGCTTGAGAAACCTTTCATCAAGCTTACCACTAGCCTGTGGTGCTCCTCCTGTGGCCAGTTGATGTTGAGCTTAGCCACGGCTCTAGTCACCACCTCCAGCAGTTCGTCATAGTCGGGCGCCGCCTGATGACGCTGCCCCAACACCCGGAAGTCATTGTCCGCTATGCTGAGCACGTCCACCTCCTCGGAGTCGGATTGCTGCAGCGTCTCCGGATCCAAACCACGAGCGGGAGAAGCCGAGAAACAGGCTCCCGAACGAGGAAAGCGTCGGAGCCAGCGGATGAAGGTCGGGGAAAAAGCCTCAGCCGTCCCGAAATCCTCCAACAGATCACACTGTGAACCCCATGAGTGACGCCGCCGGGCCGCCTCAGCGGCCGCAGGGCCCGCACCGTGGGGAGTACACATCAGGCCATCCTCGGAAAAGAGAGCCATGCGGGACCTCAGTACCCGCATGGAAAGGGCTTCGCAATGGCCGCAGGCAGCCCCCTCGAGAGCTGCCCGGGCGTGCTCCATCCACAAACGTGAGACACACATCTCATGAGAATCTCCATCCGTGATGTACCGAGGGCAAGGAAAAACACACCTTCTGTACTTCTGGTTGCCAGACATGCTGGTAGACTTCTTCTTCAGGTAAGACACACTGCTTGTAGGACTGGAGCTTTCTTCAAACAACATAGCCTGCTGAATAGAAAAAAGCTAATGATGAGTGTGTACAGGTGTGCTTTATACTCCTCCGGTTATTCCGTCACACCTTACCGTTCTAGCAACAAACCTATAGGATTGGAGTGATTTCATTCACGTTCAGACCTGCTACGCCTAGAGGTGTTCCCATAGTGTCGTAACCGACGCAGTTCGAGTTCCCTCGAAGGGGAACACTTCTTCAGTGCCAGAGCCTTTTAATATAGAAATGCCGACACAGCCGAGCTGAAAGATCATGAGAACATATCAAACCAACCCATTAGTCAGCTGCATCCATGCTATATAGGCTATGTCGTATTTCTGTAGTGTTAGTTACAGCTCTTTTGTGAAATATGACGCTCTGAAGCCAGTGGACTTGTTCATGCCTGTGATTGGTCATCTGCTGCTAACATGGATTAGATCAATGGCCCTTCTATTTATTTTAAATACCAAGTTGCAAAATGACTGTGTGCCATTTAGCCACTGTGCTCTTATTTTTTTTTTTTTCTCCCAAGAAAACAGTGCATCAAGTATGATTGAGGTCTGTTGCCCTGTTTGAGGTTAGAATGATATTTTGATTTGGTAATCCAGATGAACAAACTGGCAAACAAAGCTCACCAGTAATGTACCTCACTTGCTTGCTCAGTTCCAACCTCCCACTGTCAATGTGTCCACACCACAGTTCAACATAAGCATCTGAAAGCATAAAGCAAAGACACAACATTGTATGGAGTTCTAAAACCTTCACAAATGACTCTAACAAAAATATTTTTGACTGTTTCTCGATCTGCTACTTCTGTAGTTAAGGTTTAGTTATGTCAAAGTATAAAAAGGACTTTCTTATAGTCAAAGCAAAATTGTGGTCATGCTTAAAAGAAACCAATGTTGACTATCTGTTGGAGAAAGGATAGGAACAGTGTTAAAATCACACTTCTCTGACCTATTCATCCACCCGACCTCCTCCCTAAGGTTTTGTGGGGCAATTGAAATCAAGTTACTGTCCTTTTGCCATTGTTTCACATGGCCACTAGAGGTCCTTGTCAAGCAAACATAACAAATAACTAATGCTGTAATTTCTCTTGTGAGGCTAGTCTCTAACATTTCCAGGAGGGGAGGTTTTTGCTTCATTTGACTTTCTCTTGTAAGATAAAACATGCACCAGGCAATGACATTTTCTAGAGGTGAGCTGGCAAATCAAGCTCTTAATCTGTGAACACAAATATAGTGCAGTTATAATATGCTTGTTGATACGCTCATGACCCTCCATGTATTAAATCAGTCACAAAAAGGTTTTCTGTCTCAGCTACACATTGCTCACTGGTTTGTGATAGACATAAAACACAAAGTTAATGCAATACAGTGCTCTGTTAAGCAGAAGGACATCTGGTCTGGTCAGATTTAATTTTGTTTTCTGATTAATAATGCCAGCAAATTGAACCGTACACTATGTTGTTTTCATAATTGCATGAGAGGGATCAGGGGCATTGTGATGGAGGTTGTGATGGGGGCGAGCGATTAAAAAGCAAATAACATAAAAGCGGAACCAGTACCTTGATGATCTAATAATTGAGATGTTCCCATATGGGGTCATTTTGGGGTGTTAGAAGGTTTAATGGACTAGCATAAATGCTGGCGTCTGGGCCACAGGATATGGCTCATAAGCCATCGGCAAGCCCTCCAATGTCTGGATCAATGAGGAACAAGGCAGCACAAGCCCATTAGTGGATCACTGCAGCATCAAGCTACTGTGAAGCACTTTCTAGGCTTACACACATGCGCGCGCGCACACACACACACACACAGGCCTCATGGCCAGCTTTATTTATCCGCTCTGTCAGATGAATCAATAGCTGCTGATTTGATCACAAAACTGCACTGATCATCATCCATCCACACAAGCGCACACAGACACGCCCACACACACCTTCCATCCTTTCAGTTTTTGAGCCCCAGGAGAACAGCGTGTGTGAAACCATTCAAATGAGGAGTGGATCACGGCTGTTTCTGCGTTCTGTGTGGATATTCTGCACCTTTTCAAAACCATGTCTGAGCCCAACTTGAAGAGATACCTTGACATTTTGAATTTCAGCGCTTTCAGTGAGGATCACCAACAAAATATGATAAGTCATTTTAGGGAAACGGCAAGAAAAAAGCTGAAGCTTTCCCCCCATCCTTGTGGAAAAAAAACTGAAATTCTAAATGCCAAGCTATTACTTCAAGAGCTCTTGGGCTTGATTACAGTCTGCTTTTTTGCCCCCGTTATGCTTGATTTTCATTATAACCCAGGCCTGTAAATTCAATAACCTCTGGTGGTCTGACCAATTCTGGGTGTGAAAATGATAGATGGACTTGGACATTTGCTGCACCGCTATATAAATTATTTGTCTTTTTCAATATGAACCAAATGAACATCTGACAGCTCTTTGATGTAGAGAAGTGCAGTAATCGCATTTCATCATTACATTACACATTAGTTAAAACTAGCCGGCCAGACTACATTATCTTAGCTCAGCATTAGCAACAGGTTAACATTATTTTAACATTGCCCTGTATGCCAAGTTGTCTCACTAATTTATTTTAAAAGTTGGCAAAATGTGGTACATTTCCCAAAATGCTGCCACCCTTGCTAATACAGGCTAAGTTTGCCTCTCAACTTGACATTACCATTGGAACAACTTTTTGGGGGGAAGACCAACTATACTGACCTGGACTTGCTACCTAGGCTTGGGTTTTATTATCCTGCTAAATGCTATCTCACTGAGTTCATTTCCTATCCTTTTGAAAAATCAAATATAATCTCTTTTTATGTGTAAACATAACTAATATCGGGAAGGATTTTCATCAGATAACTGCTTTTACACTCAGTGGCTGGATGAATAAAATAACTTTATTAAAAACCTGAATGATGAAATGATAAAGACTAAGATATCCTATTTAGACAAAATTGTTGAATTTTGTGGTGAAATGCCTGTATCAACAGAAGGTTTTATTTGTTGTTAGATGGTTATTCAAGATTTAATAGAGCGATGAAAAGAGAATTAGGCCAAACCCTGTTAGGATAAGACTTCATTCAGCAAGCGTAGGTCAGAATAATGGTGACAAACAAACTTTATTTCACAACAACAGTACACAAAGCACATAAACACAGTACAGATAAATATTGTTACAATTGCAACAGAAGTATTGCATAAATCGCATCCAGCTGAAGCTGATTCGCAGAACACTAGACAACACAATTTATTTTCTTCAGACAGGATGAGCTGGTAATAAGGTGTCCTTATTCATTCACTGGTAGCCCAGTCAATGTAAACCTAGAGGTTGTGCTCACACAATCTCCATTCATCCTCAGTAGCTCAAGTAGCTCCAGACCAGGCCACTGAGTGGCTCACAGTCATCCATCAGTTCCATACAAAAGGTTCAGTTGGACGGAGGCCATTTGGCAATGGAAACTGTGATGTGACATGTGATGTACAGGTTCTATCATGATGAGTCTCTGATTATCCTAATTGTCTGTGAAGGTTCTCAGTCATCCAGGTCATAGTTATCCAACAAAGGTTGCGGTCAAGGGCAACTGGCCTTGGTTGAAGATACTAGAAAAGTATCTTCAACCATTGTACACAAGGGTGTGTGACCAAATGTCCACCTTAGATGACAAAGCTTGAAATCATTTTCATGCAGTTCCAAATGTACCACAATATGAACATTTGCTGTTGCATACATTGGTAGCACAGTATTTATATTTTAAATGTATTCAAAATAAAATCTGCCACCACCCCACCACCTCTGTATATTCCATTTAATGGCAACTACATTTACACATATTGCAAGTAAACAATAGATTTTCTCAAGTTTTAGCTACTGCATCGATCAGCTCTCCCTTTCTACTGTGTTCGTTTGCTGCTCTTTGAAAAGGTTGCGCTTTTATGACAAATTGACAACAATACCAAGGCATGGAGGAAAACATGCAATGGTGACACTTGTGCCAAGGTCTGTAGGGGGCAGTTTGATTGTAAGATTACAAGAACAGTCAAGGTTAAACATATACTCAATAAATGAAATGTCTGCCCACTCGGTGTGGTTTGCTGTTTGAAGGACAAAAGTGAATTTTTAACCTAGAATCTAGTTAGAAGGGTATTGTATGTTAATCAAAAAAATGTTAATATCAAAGATGTGTATAAACTAGTTATTTATGGCACATGCAGGTCCTTCAAGAGTGATATATGGAGACAGCTTTGTCAATATGATAAATTCTTGTGTAAAGGATGCTTGCTGCAGGGAACATTATTATGGTGATTAAAATCTACATTGCTGTGTACCTGTACTAAACACACTTTACTATTGCCACCAATTTTGACTGCACTCTACCAGCTCTACCTATCAACAAATTTGATGATGGAGTGACATTGCATGAATTCTAAATAGATATACATAAAAACTTAGCTTAGTATTTAGGAACCTAAATAAACAATTGAAAATGTCACATTCACAGTAATGTGAATTATTTGTGTGTGAAAGTTCACGCTTGACCTTGGGAATGGTAGTTTGACAAAATAATCACAACTCAATGTCCACGTATTTGCTTTTTACAGAGCATTCAACGCACCTCACAAATGGAGAAATTTAAGTTTGTTCAGCTGTCATCAAGTACAGAAACTGACATATCTGGTTATATCATAAAGTGTACTTCCCCTATATACTTTTGGCTTCATATCTTGACTAGTTCCCCCTCCTGTCGACTAGTACTATACATCACATCAATACTTCCATCTGGCAAAGCAAACAAAGGCAGGGCTCCAAATGCAGGCAGTATTGACTCTGTTGTACCTCTCTCTCATGTGATCTTTTTATTCTCCGAATATGGAACAGCCAGGATCAATATTTTTCCATTAGCAACAAGATTGAGATTGGATGGCTGCATGGTCACAGATGGGCAAGCTGCAAAACAATGGGCAGTGGCTACAGCCACTTAGTTAATTACAAGATATTTGGTTTAATTCCCCCCTGAGGACCAAAACGGTGAAGGTTAAAAAAAGGGTGACATCTCTTTGACAAACAGAAATACTGCCTCTGTGGAAAGCACACATTCTACAAACAAGAACGAAACAGTACGGGATTTTTGTGCACTTTTCAGTGCACTTTTATTATGGTCCCAGAGAACCACAGGAAAACCATGCAATATTAAAAGATGATAAATGCTGGCCAAAAACGGTATGAAAAGAAAACCTCTATTAAAATCCAGGCAATCTCCCCCAAAGACAACCCAACTAAGACTAAAGGTTGAAAAAAAGTTTTAATTGAACTATGCTATGGAGATGTTTTGATCAAAACATTATACCAGTAAAGTATGAATGAAGACTTCAAAGAGAAATAAATAGATATTTTTAATTTACTTTAGTGACAGAGTAGTTGGTGCTAAAAAGACTAAAAGATGAATAACTTGTACATTACATAACTCAGACAGAAGCAATTCACTTTCTCCCTGCTGCCCACCTGGCTTAATTGATTGTACACATAATTTGTACAGGAAAGCATAAACACAATCAAAGAATCTTGAAGACGTTAAAGGTGCCACTCCATCAATTTTGCACATCTTTATCATAATGAGCTTTAATTAGTATAGTCATGCATTAAAATAGACTCAACCAACCTCATTGTTATGTATTTCAGCTACTGGAAGAATAAGAAGGCACCGGTGAAGATTTATTTGCTTGACTGCATTTCCTACAATAATCTGGTTTTCTATGTGCATGTAAACATTGTCTCAATAGTTGAGAGATAATGGATTATACGTAAAGATTGTTTACATGATTTTTAGGCAGAGTACCAGGACTGGAAACTGGAGAGGCACACATGCTTGTTTTTTTACTTTATACAAGGTCTAAGGCTTCTATCAAATGACTGCTGTTGATTATATGACCTTTTATGAGTTTCACTAGTGACTCATTAGTCAGTTGAGTTTCTGTTGCAGTTCATTGCTTTTGTTTTTAAATCAATATTGTTTTTAGAAAGGCATGGTACATAGCATCAACAATTCTTTTAGTGTGTTCTCTTGAAGGACGCATACATATCGAGATATAAACTGTATATGCTCTGCATTAGTAGGAGACAGACCTAGCAGTGAGAGGAGTAACCAAATATACAATTGATTATAACAAGGATACAGAAATATGCAGGCCCATAAGTGCTGATATAAATCCAAAGACAATCCCATAGAGCAAGACCAAGAACAAGACCACAATTTAATTGACCAAGCACTCACAAGATGATTTCCACTGTTGCATCATCTTTCGCTAATATCTGGAGCATTCCTAACTATTATACAGTGTCTTAAAATAATTCTGGCAACTGCAGCAGTGCTTGCAATGACAACTGAAAAACATTTGGTACAGTATGTTAAATGTGTCTGCTAATGAACAATTTAGGTGCCAATTACATGATAAATGTTTGTCTTGCATATTCACCACTCTCTGCCCAAACAGCCCCTTTTCATTGTTCAAATATTTGAAGAATCAGTAGAGGAAAGTGCTTGCTTGGTTGGAGCAATTGCAATGTTTTGTTGCATTCATTTTACTTGATGTTAGAGAAATTACAGTACCTTATCCATTATCTACACTTCATCCAAGTTATTTCACCTTTTTAGTCTGAATCTCAAGCTTTCGTCTGGGAGATGAGGTGCAAATTGGACTCATAATAAGGCACCTGGATTTGAAATACACAATAAGAATACAGCTGGATTACACGGATTTCAGGCAATTCACCACAGCAGCCAGTGGCTTCATAATGAAAAGGTACTTGTCATTAGGACAAAAGAAGAGAATGTCAACCTGTGTTATCCAGCCTGTTCAATGAGGACTTTTTTGGGGGGTGGGGGGTGCATGAGTTTCTTGAAGAGTGGAGATAATCTGATTAGTAATGTGATACACTGCTGGAGGGAGGGAGAAGTAGAGAGGCCTTTTGAGGATAGAAAGTGGTGCACATCTCTCCTCACATCTCTAAAAAAGGAGGACACACCATTTCAGTAGCTAAGTGGTGTATTATAGGAATGATGGACAACAGGCACAGTTTTGTTTTTATCCTTAAGAGGGTTTTGTAATTTCTATTTCTGGGAAACTCCACTGGGCTGACGGGGATTGGCACTTCAGCTCTTTTCTACCTTCATGAATATTTGTTAGGTACATAAATAGTATGCCATCATCAAACTGGTTAATTGTGTAACTATAGACTACAACAACTTGCATTTTCTAGTTTTATATTGCCGTGAAGCCAAAATAATAGGTTCACAGTCTCCAGCAAACATCAAAATGAAAATGCCCACTAAGAGATCTGGGTTTATTTTTCCTCAGTATAGAGTAAACAGTGTTATTTGGCCATTTTAGACAGCAGGAAAACTTTGACAACTGTGTCCCCTGGCAACTTTGAGGCCATCACATTGAAAACTATTCATTTAGTCTGTTTTTTATCAGCTTCGCTCAGCCACAGAGAAAGCAGACAGGACAACAGTGCTTTAATCCTGCCCAATAGGGACTAAAAAGATGTAGCTGGAACCTTCAGCATGTTAACATCTTTGTCATGGATGTTATCAGCATTGCACACAAAGACTTTGCCCAGTTTTTCTGCTGTACTTTATTTGCAGGGAATGGGTGGGTATATGGCTATCACAGGGCAATCGAAGGAAAAAAAAGATTTTCTTTAATTTAGTTTTTTAAATATCACGTATTGTCCAGCTGTTATCAATCTCCAGTTGTCTTTAATCCAGCAAATTTCCACAATTCATTTACAGGCGTGTGGGACCTGGTTTCTTATCCATGCATAGCCACGGAACAGAAACCTGTTTTTTATTCACAGAAAAGGCTGGATGTGTACAATCATCTGATGTCAATCAATGACAGTGGTTCAAGTCGTCGTGTAGATACACAAGCTGTGTATCTTCTTAGTTCTTGTGATGGAATGTTACTACATTAACCTGGACAACAATAAGTGGCAAGCATATAGGTTGCCTATTGTTTTTGCAGTGACTGGTAGTCAGTGATAAATAAATAAAAAAAGATCAAAGATCCCCCGCGACCCTGTACGCAGGATAAGAGGTTGACAATGGATGGATGGATGGAAATAACAAAGATCATATATTGTCATTAGAGGAATGTGTTGCCCAATTAGTGTTTATGTGTGAAAAAGCTATAGAACTGTTTATTTAATTGTTATTTTTTGTACTAAAATAAACCATGAAAATGTATTGACTGACAACAGTATGCTAGCTCCTCCCAGTCTTTTTACGCAATATTTAACATCAAAGATTCATAGAAAAACTACTCTAGTTCAATAGTGATGTATCCATTAAAAGAATTTAGTATACAAAGCTACAAGACGAGCAGAGGCGGATACACAAAAAAAGCTTTACTCTTCAGAATATCTTGAATTATTAAACTCACTGGTTTATTTTTTTTTTTAGTTGTGTCCAGTCACTCCAAAAACTTTTATATTTGTAGGCCAATGCATGATCCAAAGACTACTTTGAATTAAAAAAAAGCTACATACATTTGATCCTGTGTTAGACAGACTCGCCGACTCAATTTATGTATGTGTGTGTGGCAGTTCCAAAATTCATCACATCTCCTAAATCTTTTCTATATTCAAGGGCTTCATTTGGTTTCACATAAAATGTTTGCATCCGTATGTTGTCTTCCCGTGAATAAGGGGTAAATCACCAAAATACCCAGATGGAAGATAGCTGCCAAAGTGAATATTTTTTCTGATTATGTGAAGCAAAAAGGGCATTGTCTTCCAGCAACGGTACAAAATACTTGTTTCCAATGTGTGCGGTAATTCACCACTGCACAATATTGCTATAAGGAACTGTTATTGCAATTATAAGATCTTAATCTAGTATTATGTCACAATCATATATATATATATATATATATATATATATATTTTTTTTTTTTTTTATTTTCTTTTGGTGAATGCAACCCACTGCGATAGTAATCAGGTTTTTGTTGTCATTTTGATTTCATTTGATGGTTTGCCCTCTCAGAATGCCTTACTACTTGTACATCACACATTTTTTGAGTGTTTACTGAGAAAATATGTCAAGGGAAGATAATGTGCCATGTGGAACCAAATGCAGCCCAGGCTTGAAAGCCACTCTTCAGATAACTATGGTCTTTGGATACCTTTGCACTAACTCTCATTACTTATTTAAGTTCTCCCCAAATATGGTTTCATTCTTGATGATCCTTTTCTCTAACTCTGTATATAATCTGCAATGGACATGGAGGCTTTGTTGAGACTAGAGAACAGGTCATAGCACTAAACAACATTTAGTGCTATGACACAGTGAAAACCTTTACTTACAAATGTGCAGTGAGTGCCATTTCCATACTTATATGAAGATAATGACATTTTCAAAGGATTGCTTAATTAGTGCTTTTGGTGTGTGAGTTATGAGGATCCATTAGTAGGAGCAACACTTAATTTCCCTATCCCTGCATACTGGTACATGGTGGCAGTGGAAAAAGTCTGGGTGTCTTTTCAGAGGCAGTGTGCTGATGCAAATGCATGTTGGCATTTGCTGACAATGAAAAAAATCAGCCTCTAATGTTGGCTTGATGAGCCAAAAGGGGAGAGTTTGCAGACTAGATTCACCAGTGCAAGCTGCGTCTGCACACACTCTGTTCATCGCACCGAGAAGGCATGGTTGTCTCCCCCTTAGTCATCATCTCCCTCCCAGGTCTCAATTAAAGTTTGTCGCTGAAATGAGCACAAATGGGCGCCCACCAGTTTTGCCAAGCTGCATTTCAGTGATCTGGTGCAAAAAAAAGGCGACATGCTCTCAGTTCTTTTTCTGTCTCTGGGCCTTCATTCTTACATTGTGCTCTGGGATAGACAGTGTTCTTAAAACGTTTGCACATTAAAGAACCCTGTTAAGATAAGCTTAAGATCAGTATCCTTTGGTAAAGGTTTTGTTCCTGTAATTCCTCATGGAGGTGTTTTTTTTTTTAGTAGATGAAAGATAACGGTATCAGAAATGGAACCTCTGATCAGAGAAGTCATTTTGTCTGTTGTGCAAGTCCCTATGTGTGGAATTTGAAAAATTATGACTTCGTGCCTGTGGTTGGATCAAAGAACTCTGGCATCCAACAATGCCACCCTCATCAACACAAAGACTTTACCACTGTTCACTGATTTTGTCTTTTTATGAACAAAAACATATACCATTGAAATAAACGGAAATGTACTTTAATCACAAAAAAATTCACTTTGTGGCTTTAAAAGAATTCAAATTTTGCTGGGGACTCATTTAAACTTTCTCAAAGACCACCGGGGTTCCCTTGGCCCCACTTTGGCTGCTCTAGCAGATGAAAATACCAAGTTAATACAACCATCTGTTAAAATATAGTTCTGGAAGATTCTTTTCTACTGCAGATGTCTGCCCACATATTATTAAAACAGATCCCCTTAATTAGAAACAAACGGTTCGTGAAATCTGGGGGGCAAGCTCCTTAAACTTAGCCTGTGATGTGAGTGGACCCTAATCCCAAGGACAGGGAACGGCTTTCATTGGCCAGGAGAAGTACCTGGTTGTGTGTACGTGTATAGTGTTTGTGTATATTTCTCAGCACCATTTATTTTTCAAAGTGGGTTGGATCGTCTTTGTTTCCTGCTGCTAAGAACACATGTAGCTCATGTGAGGTGTGTTTATTTGCCATATCTGGTACCCCTCAAGATTCCAGGGTTTTTGCTGTTTTCACTGTTTATCGTGGTTTAGTGTCTCAACTCAGTCTTAATATACTCCCTTTTGAGAAAGCTGTTGCTGTTATGAACAGTCACTCCTGGCTTGGAGCTGCCCATTATGATCATGATTTTGGTGGCTTGCAGGTGAGTTGTCAAAGTGGACACGGTTAAATGTGGTGGAAAAATGAAAGTTTTGGTCACACATAACCATATTTTAAAAAAACATTTAAATAGGTATGCTCAACTGTGTGGTACACCTTTTGAATTTAGTCATTCAAATTCTGTTTAAACAACTGTAACAGTATTTGGCGAAAAACATGTAAGCGCAAATTGTAGGGATTTTAATTATTTAGTCACATGATATCAATTGCTTGTGTGCATATCAACCCCAGAGATAAGCCTGAACAATTAGTTGAAGCACAAAACAACAACTACCCATGATCACCAGGCAAAAACTGGTCTTAAAATTTACTTGGAGGGTGTCACAGTCATTGAAAAGAGAGCGGCTGGAAAAAGATCAAGGAGGTCATTCACTCTGATACAAGAGATAATCTTTGAACCAAGACAGCTTTCAACAAACTCCCTCCATTTATGACCATTTGTTATCCCATAACCAAAGGACCAGTTTAAAGTTACATTATGATATCTGAGCTAGCACCATTCATTGAATGAAAGTGACATACAGTTGTAAGTCAAATATGTCCTATTTTCTATCAGGCTCAACCCACATATAACCTAAATGTCTAGATGTCTTTTCATTTGAAATTAATCAAAACTGTGCTTGCTGGGAAAGTAATGGAACAACCACACAAAACTGGATCAGGGAAAAATAAGGAGAACCGTGCTCAGTAGGGACATCCACAAATTTAATTGAGGTATTTGGGGGTGATAGGGTCCGACATTAGCAAGTCTCACATTACCAATTTTCCCTCCATGACTGCTCTTCTAAGCGGATTCCAGGAAACCAACAGCTGCATTTGCCAGCTTTGCAGACTTGTGACCCACATGGTAGTGAAAGAGAACAGAAAAATGTTGACTTTGACAGCCAAAATCCTGCAAGTCCAGTTACTGTAACTGCACACTCATAGGCTGTCTGTGATTCAGATATCCAAAGATGCCAAAATCAAAAGAGAGGCTAAGGGCCAGTCCAGTTGTCTCTGGACAAAGTGCTTAGTCACTGCTAATTAGGAGGCAGTGTATTTCACTATGAAGATTCTATTCATTATGGGTGGAGAAGTAACAATGCTGACTCAAGGATTTCTCTGGTGCAGACACACAGTGTGATTCAGGCTTATAAAAAAGGGGTATTCTTCAACAAGTCCCCACACTGAAACAACAAAGTATGTTATTAATCTTCTGATTCACCAACTCTATGGTTAAGCTCTAGAGAATTGAAACTACTTGGTTAAGGTTAGGTAAAGATGAGCTTAATGTTTAAAAGAAACAAATGTTGACTATCTGCAGGAGACCGAAAACACAAGTTATATGTATTAAACATTTGACCAAGAAACAAAGCTGTCATTTTTTCTGGTGGGGACAATTCATTTCACTTCCATCAATTTCCTATTGCAATCTTAATTCTGTAACGCCTAGGCTACCAAGGCCCATGAATCTTAAAACATTATGTCCCACTTTGAGGGACACATACAGTCCCCTCCAAAAGTGTTGGAACGGTAAGGCAAATTCCTTTGTTTTTGTTGTAAACTGAAGACATTTGGGTTTAAGATCAAAAGATGAGTATGAGACAAGTGTTCAGAATGTCAGCTTTCATTTCACATCTAGATGTGTTAAACAACTCAGGACATACCATCGTTTGTTTGAACCCACCCAATTTCAAAAACTTTTGGAGGGGACTGTACTATCTTCAATGTAATTAGTCTGCTCTTATTTTGTCTTGCATGGTGTACCTCAGATTATAACCAAAGTTCAGTCACGTTCTTCTCTCAGTTCATTGATTTGCTTTTTTAGTTTTACATGATATCCACTTTACTGCTACAAAGACAAATAAATCTTGCATGCCTCAAAATAACTCTTAAAGTTCCAGTCATAATATTAGACTTCAGAGTTCAGACTGAGTTTTCAGGAAATTAGGGAAACACTCAGGGATACACTGCTGTATTTTCTTGTCCTTGTGCTGCTACCCAAGGCGTTTTGAGTAAACTTTGAAGAGCTGTGTTGCATGGAAGCCCGGGTAGTATTGAGATTTTGAATGGCTTTTTCAGATTTGCTTTTGCAGAGATATTGAATTTTGAAACTTTTTCTGCAAGCAGCACATGAAATGAAGGGCTAAAACCTGAATTTAGCTTCTCAAGCAAAGGGAAGCAATGATTTGTGAGGCCATAGAAGAAGTAGAGGAGACATTACATCTGGAATACCTCATCCTCACTTAGAATTTCCCCTTTCCCCCTTTATGCTGTGTTGACTTTTCCAGTCATAGAGGGAAAAATGAGTGCACTCTGGAAATCAGAGAACTCCACGTGGTTACCGCAAGTGGTCAAACTTTTTAGCCAGAGCCAGTGTTCTCATCATTCTGCTATGTGCATTTGCATAAGCGAAACCTGTATGAGGAAGCATCTGAATCATCATTAGCAGTAAATCTTGAATGACTGTGGTATCCAAGGGCGAAGAGGGTTTGCGCATATGACGTGGCTTCATAACAAAAAATCACTTCAAATCTAGTAAAGTATAAAACAGTGACATTGTTTTAAAAACCTAATCTATTGGCAAAGAGACATCTTATCAGTCTTTTGATATCTTATTTGCACTTTCAGTTTATCTTGATAATACAAAAGGGTAAATATGCTGCATTGTTAAATCTTAAATATCACTGACAAAATGGCACTAAAATTAAACTTAGTAGTTCCTAGATATATGTGGCCCTAATTATTTTCTGGAGGTAATAAAGATGATAAGATAGATTAACCACTCTGCACCACCAGCAGTCAATCCGGTAGAAAGCATCATGTGGTGTTTGCACTGTTTTTTTTTTTTCCACCTGTAAGCCCAAAATACTATGAATCAATCATTTTTACTGTATTTTCATATGTTCTATTTGTTTTTTCCTTCCATATAATCCTATTGCTGTTTACAGCTTCCACAATAGAATCCCCCCCTGGGAGATCACTTTTCCCCCCTTTTATCTTGCTGATGGACATTGGTTCTGGTTCACCACCTTTCTGCCAAAACCTATGCAAATCTTACAACCCTGGCAGAGTATTTTTAGAGGAAAATTCCCAACAGTCTATCTGACTCTGAATTATGTGCCCCTAGTCTTATATAATGAATATGAAACAACTTAATGGGTTGCAAATGAGGGGAAAGTCTGGAAGAGTGCCACCACAGAAATAGCAGCTAAAACTTTTCGCCATCTCCTGCTTCCTTATGACCAGCTCAGGCTCTTAATTCAGCTTGCAATTCAGGGCATATTTATTTTACCCTCACAAGACTACCAGACTAGCGCAGACTACATTGCATTTTTTGTTTTTTTGGATAGGATAGGTTGGCTGCTTTTCAACTTCGACCTTTTACAAATGTTTCTCATAATTGTTCAAATAATAACCTCATCTTTTTACACACATTTGAAAACCAACCAAAGGTGGGTAAACAGATGTCAGAGGATGTGGGTATTGGCCAGGTTCGCTCATAAACACGCTTTTCTCCATTTAGGAGGTTAAACATATTGTGCGTACTGAGGTTGGGCTACCTTGAAATCCTCGGTATATACCATCAAATGGTGCAGCGTCAGATTTGCAGCAGCAATTGACTTTTCAGGAAAGGGTATCTAACTCCAAAAACCTAATGCCAATTTCAAGTTTAAAAATCTTACACAATGCTAAATATTTTCACAGAAATACTTTTTCATGGACTGTGGCAGTGTTATCACACATCCGTGCACATTTTGTATTACTTTTTCCATTTTTGTGTGTTGCAACAGTGTCTGTCAAATAAAATTTAGCAAATTTGCAAGACAATATTTTGCATTTTGAATGTGAATTTGTAGATTAGCGTGCAGTTAAGACAGTGCTCTCACTTCTCCTTTAATTAAAAACAAAACGTATCCTGTTTTCTAAGTCTAAATGATTGGACAGTGGTAAGTTGTACAGAGAGTGTGGGTTCTCACATCCAGAGCCATCAGCAAATTTGTGCAATGCACAGTGATAAATGATGTGCATCAATGTTTGAATAGGCTCGGGGGTAGAAAACAGTGAAGCTATCATTTAAATCAGATTGAACATTCCTTTGATCTTTTGTCATGTTCTATATTTTCCTTCCTAGAAAAGTACAGTTTACATTTGCAATGCAATCTGAGATCTGTGTAGTATATCATTTATCTGGTCCTTGTGTTTCTGGCTAAAATTGCTGTGTTTAAATCCCAGCATATTGCCTTGACAACATTGTACTGGAGATGTATTACACAGTCACTGAATGAGTGTGTTACTCCCGGCCTCACTTTGTCCTTGATGGCAGCGCCCTTCCTTAAACTGTAATTTATTTGTTGTTCACTTGTCACTTTTGTTCGTCATCAACCATGCATTTTACCTCTAGCAATAGCTCATCCATTTAGCATTGCTTTAATAAGAAAGATGTTAGCTGAGGAGAGTAATCCCTTCAGCATGCACAGGATGAAATGGTTTTTAGAAAAATATGGGGCTATTTTGCTGATAAATATGGGCGATATAGAGTAGATTAAACCGTTCTCAGCAAAACAAGGGTGGGAGAGAGGAGGTACACAGTTGTGGGCATGGAACAATGAAAACACTACAGAGATTTTGAAATACTCCTGTCTACAGATGAGGTTACACAACCAACATTTTCTGGTCCGTAAACAAGCGAGACATTCAAAGCAGCTCCATCATCAGTGTGAGAATTTTTCGGAACCAATCAATAATTGTTCATTTCTCCATTCCTTCTCTAGTTTGTTTGGTGTTTGGCAGATTTGGACTAACAGATGTCATAAAATACCCACCATCCTCGCCTCCCAAACAAGCTAACAAACAAGCAAATAAACTACTAGGACATGCATTCAGTACTAACACTGTACTTTTATTGCACTGAATATTTTGGAAGGTAGGAAATGGAACAACTGTACTTATGGCAAATATTGTTTCAGTTTGACGGCAGAGTAGAAATGAATAGTGCAACTTTCACATTCTCTGTTCGCAGTCATTTGTCACAAAGAAGCATCTGTTTTTCAAAAAAACACTAAAAGTGTAAACTTCCAGTCCCTAGAGGCTTGACAATTCATTACACCCCCAATATGACAGTGTTGGATGGAATGATTTTTGGTTTGTGCTGAAGGATTGTGGTGCAAAAAGACTTATTCAAATCAAAAGGATGTGTCCTCTTGGAACTATGAATGTGCTCAGCACATTTAATGGTAATCTGACAATGAGATCATCAGATATTCTGACTGCAAAGTTGACATTTGAATGGCACAATATCAAATTCCATGGAGTATCCATAATGGAAAGGGTTTATCCTCAAGGGTAACATGAAGGAGCTTTGTAAATTAGATGTCAGCCTACCCATTAATCAACATGGAAAGAGTAGATCAAGTAACAGGGTACATATGGTGTAAGACATAGATATGGTGTGTGATACTGCATGTTAATTGTACCTCCACACACCATATGTGCATGTTGTCTCAAATGCCCAAAACATATTCCTCCTTATTAGATGCATTAAATTGTTGTTGATGTGTTTGAGTGGTGAGTTACACATGCTCTCTTGGCTTTTTTGTCTAAATAAATAAACTCACAAATAATTTCAACAAGCAAATAAAAAAAGAAAAATATAACAATTTACCTTGACATTTCTCTCTTCACCAAACAAATTGCCACATTTCATTCATACTCGACAGAAACACAATACAACTCACCAAAACCGTCTTGGTTTGTCTTTCCACTTGGGTCCTCTGGGTCTGAAAAATGAAGTCAATGTAGAAGCTTAGACGCTGTAGCTGTAGATGCTTTATGGGTACTGCCAATATACCAAACTTGAGGCTTAAAAACTGTAGTCCACAAACCAACCAACTTCTTTTATACAGTCTCTGGTTCCAACAATCACCAATTCTGGTTAAAAACCCTTAATTCACCGAGATGCAAAAGTATTCTGGCACTGAGTCTTCCGTCCCCTGAGTCAGAGTTTTGGACGACGGAGCCTGTATAAATAACCTCTGTACTGTATTCCTTGTCGTCAAACTGTCCTATGTTGGTCTCAGAGGCTGTGGTTTATTAGGAGGCTGCTGAACCCCTTGCCTGGCTCCAGTTCTAGTGCCGATTCCGGACTGTGTCAGCTAATAGGTCTGCTAAGTTAGCTGCGTGCCTGTCTAACTAAATTAACTAGCTAATGGCAATTAGCAGAAGTTATGGCCTGATTTGTGATAAGCTGGGCAGCTTATTTTTGTGGAGTATAAATTTGACAGGTGGAGACTAATCTCACTTCTTACATTGTACATTTTAATGGACATATGGGTCTGATGATTGTGACTCCAGAGAGTTACCAAAACCACCAAGAATCATCCTCTGGAAATCATGAACCAAACTTCAAAGTGTAGTAGAACTTTGAGCTTGAGTCAAGCCTGTCTTTAAACTGGGGTAGGCAATGTTGGTGAACTAGCAAGAGATTTTGAAACTATCCAACTGAAAAACAAAAAACGTTCAAGCCTCCTTCCAAAGCAACTCCCCCCAAAGCACATTTTCATTCACAATAAGTGCACAGGCAGTAGACGCAGGCATAGGCCAGCCAATGATTTAATTCAGTACACCATTTTTATTACAGTCCTGCAATAGCCACACATACCGGATCTATTGAATTTTTGTGTGAGAGCATTTGATTTATTTCAGGATGTAAAGAAAATTTCAACAAAAAATGTTTCTGAAAAAAATTGTCTAACCTGGCTTTGAGTTCCAAAAATGAACAATTGTTGACTTAAAAGAAATGAAAAGTTTAAATGTTGTGCCTTTTTAATTGTCATCATTAAGAGACCAGGAAGACTTTGTACTGACATAGGCCTACATTACAAGACAGACACCACATTGAAGAATTGATTAGTCATCTCTAACCCGTACACAGCATTTGGGTTTTTCTCTCCAGAACTGCTGATTTCCCTCTATTACACAACTGCTATTGACTCCCGTGCCTCTCTGTGAATGAGGCATTTTAATGAATGGGGCCCTACCAATACAACATATATTAAAGGTTTTCCCCAGGGTTCAGGTTTCCAGGCACTTCACTTAATATGCATGCCTTAGGCCAAGCCGGGAGCACAGTGATCAGAGTATCATTCTGTCTGCTAATGAGTTTATTTGAGCAAAGTGCTCATCCTTCTCACTGCCCTTGTGTTTTTGATCTCATGGCGATACATAAAATATTTTTTATTTTAGAATTTAGTTGGCAAATCCATTCATCAGTATAACCGAGTCAGATGGCCCAAGAGAATCCTGAGAGGAAGTGTTAAACTTGGCTATTGTTTAACAGCATCGAAGGGTGAATAACACGCCCTCATCACGACAGGAAGCTACTTCTGTTCCTTTCCGGTCTGTCATGAAAGCAGTTGTCTGATTTGTATTATTTTTATTTTTTTTATTATTTTTTTTATGTAGAGGCCCAGCAGGGGTGAAGAGCAGAGATGTACTGTAGATTCACCCAGGCGATGTTTGTGTTTGCCTTAGGAATGTAGCTGACACCCACATCACACTTACCCTCCACAACCAGTCTGATGCCCCGGGAAGTCATTCGTAATTTTTTTATAACCGTAGTTTTTATATTCCGCAAGTTAGTTTTGTTGTCTTACATGTATATCTTAATCACAGATACCACATTCATGTCTGCATCAATAGAAAATAGACTTCAACAATCAAAAAGTCATGAACAATGTAGAAGAGTAAAGGTAGCAATACACTGTCTTGCTGATGATAAAACATTTTCTGTTAAGCAACACAATGAGCAAGTTTTAGTATTCTCACGTTTTAGAATCAGAGTCAGAAAGTGTTTATGACACTCTGCACACACTGGGTGTGCTTGCACATCTTAGGTAAACTATAGAGACACTGAGTCCCAGACATCCCATTTTGGTCATGGGTGCTCACTCACTACTTCAGCAACTCAAACCTCAAAATGATTCACCTTGGAAATGAGCAATGAGGAAAGAGAAATATGTATGGATTGCACATGGAATGGAAATTGAGCAGTAATCCAGTGGACACACATGAAAATTGCATCATGTGGAACTGCTGACCCATTGCAGACTGGGTAATGGCATGTTAGAGGCTGTGAAAAAGCTATGTATTTTATCTGGTTTGGCAATTTAGCCTACTCACTCTGAGGCAGTCAAAAGCCAGTACGTGGTCATTTCACTAATGTGTTTAACATTTCTGCCCCAAGATCTTAAGGGATTATAATTATATTATTATAATTATATATTAATTCTGGTCGTATTTCTCTAGTTTGGACTATCATTTCTCAGATATGCAAATATTGCGCTCACCAAATTACCTGGGAGTTGGGTAATAGTTTCACTGTTCCCCATTTTTTTAGTCTTCCAAATAAGTTTAACTTACCTAAAGTTCATCAGTATTGATGAACGCCTGCAGAAATATCACTTGAAAAGCTAATTTCTGTCTGTATAATTAGCTGGGCTGCTACAATGCTTTAAGATCCCTGAATGGTTTCTTGACCAGTTACATAAACTCCAGTGTCCCTTAAAAGTAAGAGGGGGCAAAGAAGAAACTTCACGGCTTTAGTGAAAGACTCTTATCAGTGTGTTCATTGGTGCAGTGGGTAGTGCTCGGCTGCTTTGATTGGATTGCTGCCACTGCTGTTGGGACTCAGAGAGGCTCCTGGCATAAACACAGTTCCTTCCTCAGTACTTTGTGGCTCGCTGCTGGTTGTTAGCTTCATCAGGAAGCATGCTACAACAAATGGGGCTTCAGCAGTGATAGAAGATACACTTCAAAACAAGCTAGCCCTCTCCCACGCCATCATGCTGTTCCTCAGAAATGTGTGGCAGGGCGAGAACATACGGTCGTGTCGTCACCCTGGTGCAATGCAGCCGTTTGCTGGTTGTGGTACACATCATAAATAGCTCAGGAGGATGCTGGCACAGTTTACATTGTGACTGTATATATTACACCTTCAGCAACTCGTAAATCACTCACTAATTATGCCACCAGGCTATTTTAAGATGAGACCCTTTCCACAGTCTGTCAGCATTTACAGCTTGCATCATTTTTTAGCTTTGGAAACTGAGTTTCTTTTTAATTACCACACGCATATCTATACATATTGCAGTGGTACATATTTTTAGTTACTGGTAACCGATCAGCTGTGGAGGGCACTGTATTGGTCACACTGGTCATAACTTTAGTGTATTTTATTTCCAATGATTGTGGTCATGAGCTCTCCTGCATTAAATCTGTTGTTTACTGGTAAATTTGATACTGTCTTAGGTTGAAAATTACCAAGCACTATATTTTTTTTCTTTCCTGAGTAAGAACCATAGCATATCATGTATTTAACATCATTTGCAGTTTTTCCTGTTAAAATAAATTTAACTAAAGAACACTAAACTTTCCCCGAGAGGACGATGGAAATAAGGGAGCTGAGCAGTCCCCTGGTCTCTGAACACCTTTAGCAGAAGTAAAGCGCTATTAGGCAGGGTGCCCCACATCATATTTCACACTCAGAGAAATCTTGTCTTTATTAGAATGCCAATACATCCCACTTTAACAAGGCTCAGAGGAATTTCATCCTACTATATCAAAATGACTGGATGTTCTTTAAGACTGGTTCACTGCCCAAGATGTGGGCACATTTAAGATACAGTTTGGAATGGACTTACGTTTCCCACAGATTTCACTATTTATTCCTTTGAGTGATCAAAAGAAGTAATCACAAGTTCCTTGAAGTAAAAAAGAAAATCACAGTTTCATCAGGGAAAGTACTATATTGTATCAACCTTTCATTTAGGAAAAATTAGAACGCTTAATTACTCAAAAAGTACTTACTTCTACTGCACGCCATCAATTATGTTTGATAGTATTGATTTGATTAGTATTGGAACACAGGTTTCATTCACAAATCAAGTTTTCATGCCACTATTTCCATTCCAATTGGACTGATTTAACTGCAAAGTGTTCATAAAAAAAAGATTTTTAAAAAATCCTAAAACACACATTTAAATCCCGATTTCTTTGCTAGAATTGGAAGTTCTTTGTTTAATATAAGTTAAAATATAACTGATCTCTATAAAGATGAAATTAAAATGAAATGTTCTGTAGCATTAGTGCTATATTAAACAAAAGCATTTCTTGTTTTATTTTTTTAGCTTCCAGTAGTATGAATTAATGACTAATTTAATGATAATGTGTTAGTCATGCGGTAGTCATGAATGTATATAAAAGGCAGGAAATGGCATTTGCATATTTTATGAGTTGCTGGCAGAGGATTGCTGGAAATCACTATCCTGAAAATGCTTCAGAATAAAAGTGACAGTGGTGTTGGTGCTGTTTTTAAAGGATGAGCTCAAAGCATACCAGAGCCACCTGACAGTGTGAGGGAATTGATTCAGCAGATAATCAAACACATTGGACATGAGATGGCTCCTGCCATTCATCATTTGGCCAAAGACAGACTGTGCCAATTTGGCATCATGTAATATATCATAAGCATGCATAGCCTGACTAATTCAATACAACATAATGACTTTATCAATAAGTCATCATCTGTGACCAGTACATCAAAAGCACTGTTTGTTTCATTTGTATGGACAGGGGTCCATTATATTCAGATGACAGTTTGTCAAGCAAACAGCCCTCAATTAGTTGACCAGAGCCATGTCTTGCCACTGAAGTGCATGTTAACAGCTAGTGTGATATCTCCTGACGGTATCGACATTAAAACAAGAAGTCTTTCACCGCAATGTGCCTTCGGTTTCCCAGAAGCAGCAGCATCAGACTGATGAAAATTACATTACAGAACAATTCACAATTGAGTGTAGAAAGTGCTTCTTTGCTGTACAAAACATGGTCAAAAGAAATACTCTAGCAGGACATCTCATAGTCATACAAATGAGATTTTCAATGTGAGAGATGGGATCATGAAGCTGGAAGCCATTTGTCATCTCCTTATTTGCACTCACCAGGTTTCTCTCAGATGGAGCTATCTGTTAAATTGCAAAGAAGTGGTCATGCAGCAGAAACAGAAGGTGATGACGGGTGCTTCCTCTCAGCGATGAGATGCCACCAGATTAAAAAAAAGCAGTGTGCTGATAATGGAACCACAGCTTTATTCAG
Organism: Micropterus dolomieu; assembly: GCF_021292245.1. Lineage (NCBI taxonomy): Eukaryota > Metazoa > Chordata > Actinopteri > Centrarchiformes > Centrarchidae > Micropterus > Micropterus dolomieu. The sequence continues at coordinate 11,510,794 of NC_060172.1, forward strand.
CACAGACCGTAGTCGAGCTCTTCTACTTGTCCTGAAGGCTTGTTGTTGCTAAGCACCTCGGAGCAAAGGTGTTTCTTTTTTCTTTGTCTTTCGTCTTTATTTGCCTCACTCTGTCTGCTCAGCCGTGGTGACTATTGTTGCTCATGCTAAGTGCCTCATTTTTTCTTGTTGTATTCAGCCCAAGCAAACCACTGTTGCTGCTGCAGGAGACATTAAACATATCTCTTCCAGTGCACCAACCCTTTTTTCACCAGGAGGATCTCCCTGACTTCACAAAGTTTGATGTGGCTATGTATGGAATCCTATCAGTTGCCAATACACAGCAGCAAAAACTCACATTTATTCATATACTGGTAGGGCGCCAGGATCAGCACTGAACAAAGTAAAAGTGTGTGAGGGTCAAATATTCCACATACAGATAGATACATGCAGTTGTCCTGTTTCAGATTACGGCTATGATATTTTGGATTTTCATTTACATGTAATGTAAAGTTCAGATTTTTGTCAGTAGTGCTAATAAACTAAGAAACATAAAAATTCTAAAGCATCACAGTGCTGTAGTTTTCTGCAGTTGCAGGTTTGGTGCTCAATTGAGTATTTACAGCTGCAGGATGTGAAACCAAACAATACTTGTTAGTAGGATCACTTTATTGGTCGGGTTTTATTGACAATAATTAAAATATAGAAGATTATCCTTTAAGCCGTTCAACGTGATAGCAACAAATAACTTAAATTTCTTAGAAACGTAAAAGGATTTCAGATGAGCGGATTCAATACTGGACACAGTTTAAATAAAATTCTACCAAACCCTAATCCCACTCCTCACTACATATTTAAATAGAATATTTCACATGCTCTTGTATTTTGTAGTGAAGGGGTAAACTCATTTTCTATAAACAATTAAGTTATATTATATATTATATATATATATATATATATATAAATAAGTATTTACACATAAAGAAAAAAACACCCTCTTATATTATCTAGTTCCATCGCAATCCTAAAAATGTTCTCCCAGCTCACAAGTGAGGTTTTAATTAGCTGTGAACTATGTTGACTTTCAAAACAGGCTGGGCACACTGTGTGCTAGAAATAAAAATTAACAAAATCACATCAATATATGGGATTTTATTAATGCTGCCGAACAGCTGCAAATAAACAAACCTTTAGTTATCAAAACAAAAACAAAAATAACATGTACTCATTAAACCATCATGACACAGTGCTGATAAACTTTCTGTATTTTATCTCCTCACTGCCCTTCTAGCTTACACCTAAAAAGTCTTTCTCTTAGGTAATTGATGTTATTTTTGCAGTTTTTATAAAGGTCTAAAATGCCCTATGCGCTTTGTGAGAGGATGGTTACCACAATGAAAGGGGGAAAAAAGAGACAGCTAGAGCTTTTCTGATAATGGACAACTCAGTCAGGGCAGTTTTCACACTGTACAGTCTGTCTCTTTACCAACTGCTACCACTCCCTCCCTCCCCTCTTACCATCATCCCTTATCCATGTTTGTGTTGGAGGTGGAGCACTGCTGCCTGTGAAGCATCTGTCTCTTCTTAGGTTTGGGATTTTCTTCTTCCCTATCTCTTTCTTTCCTTCCATTGATTCCATTTCTTGTCACGTATCCAGCCCTGCTTATCCCTCACTTGTACAAACACCCCTCCAATTCATATCCCTCCATTCCTCAGCAAATTCTACCTGCTCCCTGCCTATAGAGACACAAATGATCCTAAGCTCTTCCTGCCAATGTTGAGGGGAGGGAGAAAAGACATGAACAGAGCCTCAACATGTGGCAGGATTAGCAACCTGCAAAACATAAACTGTCCGAACAAAGGTGTTCATTAGTATATTGATATGCTACTGCTAAAATTAAACACTGAAATATGTGCATTTTATTTATTTTGGATAAGGCTAATACTAGTGGGTGCATGCTTTAACCTGTGAACTATACATTGTCAATTTACATACCAAACATTTCAAAGCATATAGCACATTGTGTAGATTGATTTTCTGCTCTCCATTATTTTCAGTGTGCTAGAAATATCATGCTAGATAACTGAAACTTACTTCAGTGGGTGATCTATGAAAGGAAGAAACATTGCTTTGTCATTATTTTTTTTATCAAAGTAATGTCCACATGGTAAAGCAGCTGCAAGCAGGGAATGTATGGAACCTGTCTTTGCTGGTGTGTTCAAGGGCAGCCTCTGAGTTGGCTGCTGAACACTGTTTTTTATTAATGCAACAAATTGGATAATTTGCATTATCATTTTTATAACTATTATGTTAGCTTATTATTCGGCTTCTGGAATTACCTTTAAGACAAGATGCATTAAAAAAATACAATGCTTTTTGGGAGCTGACTATACATTCTCAGATGGACAGTCTCGTGATGCAGGTAGAAATAAAAGACAAGGAAAAATGTAATTGTGATGGATTTTTTTTTGTCAAGCTAGTTTCAAACCTTTGCAACTTAATTGTCATAACATCCTAAAATAACAAAACATCTGTGAAATATTAGCTTGTGCAGAATATTTTTTCCAAGATGCCTTAGTGAGATTTGAGTTCACAGGTTGCTAAGACACTGAAGTCTACATGGAAGCTGTTGTTCCTTGGACATACTATTTTCATGTAATCTTTGCAATAGTGTTATACTTAGCAAGTTTTACATCTCTTCATGTTCATCTTCTAAACACTAGTTTTAAATTCAGTAATGTCAATAGCTTAAATTAGCTGCTTTACTTTAACTACTTTTACTATTACTTTTACTGTTACATAATTCTTTCGAAAGCCGCAGATTATCTTTTCAATCAGCTGTGGCTGTGACTGTCTCAACTCACTGACATTTTATAGATATTGATTTCAAATTTTGTAGCTACAAAGCGATTATGCTGCTCAATTGTGCACAATACACTTTTTATATGATAACTTAAGTCAGCTATGTATCAGTTTCTCTCTGCCTTAATCGCAGTTATGTAATTGGTTACAGTAACATCAAGTCCAACCCCATAAAGAAATCTAACCTGCAATCTTACGTTTCTTAAGTTCTTAAGTTTTCCAAATAGACATATCTCCCAACATTTGAGGTTAAACATGAAAAATTTGTGTTTTATTAGTCAATATTTTCGTCCCTAATTTCCTACAGAACAGAGCATTTGACCCTACAAGGCTTGCCAGCTGAATGAGCCTCTCATTTTTGCCTCCAAGCCCCCAGAATCTGTCCACTCTTGGTTCTTTTGGTGGTATCTCTACTGTGTCTGACACAAGCTCCATCTTCACCAGTCAGCATCAAGTGCCAGCTGAGGGAACATGCTGCTTTAGACTTGTTGCTGTAAACTGTACCAGATCCCCCGTAGGCACCAACATTGTGGCAGGTCTATCTTTCTGTGAATCAGAGGCATGGTTACGCCTCTGTGACTGACCTTGCTGACTAACATCATTTTTTCCAATGCCTGACATTAAGGTCTGTCCTCCAGACCTTGCTTAAGGCATGGTTTGTGTCAGGGAACGCCAAAATAGAAGTTTTGAGTTTTAGATTTATACCTGTGGAATCTCTTTTTTATCCCTTTTAAAGTGAGCAATTTTTTATTTGCCAGGTTGCACTGAAAATATACTGGCATATGACGAAATCAAATATTTTGTCAACTTCACAAAGGCCAGGCTATTAACCACTTAAACAGTGAAGTAACAAAGATGATATTTTGTTGTTTTCTTTTGTTCCTTTGAGGGTTAAATACCACAGTCTTTATTTAACTGATCAAAACAGCCAATGCTAGCTGTAGTTATCTTAAGTCAAAGTGAGATATTTATTTATTTGATTATTATCTCTCAAGTGGAGAAAGTGAAGACACATTTGAGTGTTAAAGTGCAGACAGACTGAATCACCTTTGCTGGACGCCCTGTTGTCAAGGCTGGCTCTGGGATCTGTCTGGAGAAATTTGCCAATACTGCAGTTGTGTCTGACACGACAGCTTTCCTCCCAGGGGTTAAGCATCATTCATATTCATGAGAGCAATGTATGAGAGCTGCTGGGAGCTGAGCTCTCTGTGAAACAACTGCAAGGCTTTTTTAGCCCCAGTCCTTTCCTGCTCAACATTTTAGACAGAATGTCATGTCTCTTTTCCCCCCACCAGTACACACCCACAAATCCCATGTTGAAATTTATGTAAATAATCAGCAGATCAATAACTACATTTTGAAAAGCAAAATCAATACTTCAGAGCTACCTCAATCTTAGTTTTATTTTCTAAAGCTGATGTTTACATGAGGGAGGCACTTTTTGCAGACATTTTAAGTTAACTATAAACCTTGTTTCATCAATTTTGTGTCCATCTTCAGGGCTATTTATTTGTTCATTGTTGTTCTGTTTTTGTTCTTCATTTCCCAAAGATCACCTGTCAAACATCATAGCCAGCTCTGTATAGCCTTTCCACACCTTCAAGTTGTATGTGTCTGTTTGATTTTAAACACCAATTAATAGAGCTAATTAATAATACAATATAGGAGACAGTGGTGGTTACAACAGGTACAATTTCAGTTTTGATGTGTTTTCATGTATTTGAGAAGCTTCATTAAAGTTTGAACATAATCATGCGCTAATCCGACTTTTTTCGATACCGATACCTGGGCTTTGGGTATCGGCCAGTGCAGAGTATCGTTCTGATACCAGTGTAAAATAATAAGCTGGATTCCTCACTGTGAGGAAGAGATTTATGTGTAAGGCAACATCAGGTTATATTTTACAGTCTTACAGCCACCCCTCAAAACATTAGCTCCATAGATATTGCAAGTAGCCATAGAACATTTTGGAGTAGCAAGCGTGAAATGCCTCCAAACTGCTGAGCACTTGTTTTTAGCTCCCTCCATGCTTAGCTCTCCTAGCAAAATGTTCAGGTAGAGGAGCAACCTGCTGCGTGAAATTGAATTGAGTAGAACTGCCCTGTAGATCGGCCCCCTTGTCACTGATATCCAATCTAGATATTTGAGTCAGTATCAGGCCAGTAACAGAATCGGATCATTTTCTCACTCTCACTGCTAGTTTGCTCACTGTATTTTTCCTTCTAAGAAAATAGAGAGCATAATCTTATCTTTAAAGTACCGTATCTTGACACAGTATAGTAGTTAAGATTTGGTCTCCTGTAAGGGCTACAAATGTCCCAACTGTGGGACAGCAGTGTACTCCATCCATCCATCGTCAAACGCTTATCCTGCATACAGGGTTGCGGGGGGCTGGAGCCAATCCCAGCTGACATCGGGCGATAGGCTGGGTACAAACCGGACAGGTCGCCAGTCCATCGCAGGGCCACACATAGACAAACAACCACTCACACTCACTTTCACAGCTAAGGACAATTTTAGAGAGGGCAGTGTACTCCTGAGTTCAAAATGTCTGACACTGTTGTGTCTTTTCCTGGTAATAATATTAGTCATTCTGCATTTACCATTAATAAGTGATAAAGTCCAAATGGCAGTTATACACTCTCAGGCAGACTGTCGGTAGGTGACTGCTACAGTAACACACCACACTGAGTGAACATATTGAAAAATTACTTGGCAACACTAAAATTAAATATGTTGACTCATCCTATGATTCAGAATGGCAAAATTTCAAAGGGAATTGAATTTGGTTCCCCTATTATAAAAAATAAAAGTGTGATGTGTGAAATTTTGAAGGCTCAGTTGCTGTATTAACAGGCCAATCAGGCAGACTGTGGAAGAATTGTTGATTTCAATAATTCAGAAAGAAATTACTCTTCAGAAGGGAATTGTGAATAATTCATGGTATTATGTCTTAAAAGAACTATCAGCTGCATACAGAATGGAGTGGAACTATGATTAATTCAACATCTGGATTAATAGCGCTTCAGTCAGAGTGTCACTTAATATCAGCGAGACTGGATGTCCGCTTACCCTTTACCCACTTAAAGATAGGGATTATTTTCTGCTATAGCTCTTTGCTGCATTTTTGGTGTAGTGCCAGTTCACTTGCTGTGCTGTGTGCCAGCACAAGAAGAAAACAATCTGGTGAGCTAGGAGTTTGACTTTTGTGGGTGACGGCGCAACGCAGCGAGTGCAGTCTGCTGTTAAGCAGTTGAGATAATTGAAGGAGATGCATCTAGAGTGCTGCCCATAATCACTTGAAAATGTGAAATGGGATAGTCTTCTCAGCCTGCTCAGCAAGATACCTTCTTTTCTAGAAGCTGTATATCATGAGGATCAGTATGAAGGAGCAGTGAAGCAGCTATGTGATGAAAGCAGGATGAGGAAATAAATCTAGATGTTAGAGTGATGAAATTGTGGCCAGAAGGTCAAAGATTCCAATCAGCATACCAAGTCAATGAGTATCCCTCTCTCTCCTCACCTACTGTCTACTCCCTCCTGACTGACTCAAGTGCCCTTGAGCAAGGCTTTTGAACACACAGCTGCGCCACTGGAGTGGACTGGGCTGTACTTTATGGGTAATTAATGTATGTAATTATCATCTTTCAAATGATTCTTTTATGTCCTTATGATGTTCTGGTGTGTTTTGTTGTAGGTCTACAGTAAGTGACTTTGCCATGACAGTGTAGAAGCAGTTATAGTTATATCAGATTTTGTTTTTTGTTTTTTAATTGGCAGTGCCAGCCTTTAAACATTTAAACGGCAACAACTGGACAGGTGCTTCCAAAACTCTACCATTGTATCATCATTCTCCTGTTTGTTTTTGCTTCCTGTGCAGTAATTTGATCAGCGTACAAATGTTTACAAAGGAAGTGAATGTGTTTTACTTGCTTAGTAAAGCAAGTATCATATGCATCAAATATTCTGGCTAAATACTGACTCAGATATGGAGTTAAATACTGAATTCAATAGACTCCTTTCAGTGATAAATATTCCCTGTACAAAGACTGACTCGAGACCACCGGGAATGAATGGCCGATTACACCAATTTCCACCTGGGTTGTCTCAAAAATGAATAAAAACTTATAAAATTGTGTAATAAAATAACTTTTACACTACCTAAATGCCAGATAAACACTTAATCTCCTAAATGACTGGTGTTGATTCTGTAGTTAAGCTTCAGTCAGCACATTAGCAAAGCAAACTAACACATCATCAGAATGTGAGATGGTAGCATGAGGCTGATAGCTTTGGGCTCATTTGCTTGCTGAGGGGTTCCACACTGATCAGAGCTGAATGTTATACAAATTTTTGATGATGAGTTAAGGGCAAACTGTTGAGCTCTGGGGCTGCTGCAGGGCATCATGACAAACCAAGTTTGGCTATTATCTTTGTGTAAGTAGTGTCTGAAAAATAATTGAGAACGGAACAGTAGATGTGGTGATCTAAGTATGCATCAGCATGTTTGGCCCAGCTCCATTTATTGATATTTCAGGGTGGGTGTGAATGTAGTGGTTGCATTTGTGTACAAAAATTCAATTGTCAGATTTTGTTTACTCTCGTGAAAAATCAATTGCCCTCCTCCATCTGCTGGCAGACAGCAAGTTTGTCACGTCCAGAGCTCAACCAGAGATAAAGCACTTTCCCACTTTTCCAAATGGATCGCCTGGTTTTTTCCAAGGTCACTGCACTAACTGCCATCTGTGACTGTGTGTGTATGTGTGTGTTAGCACAAGAGCAAGGTTCATGTAGATATGTATTATGATATTATAAAACTGTAAATATAACATTCCAGACACGTACTTTCTTTCCCCCTTTTTTTTTTTTTTTTTTTTTTAAATCAACATATACATTCTTTGAAAAATGTATAAAGGACAAATTTACAATTTGCAGTAGTTATCCCAAAAAGGATTTTAAAAGGATGATTAAGTATAGGTGATAGATGTTGTGATGGTTATTTGCCAATGTGTGGGTGGCCAAATGTGTATATATGGTATAATTTAGTTAGTGTTTTTAAACTGTATGGGTTGCTATTTCCTCCATAGTTTCTCACTGGAAAACAAATAGTCTGTGAATGGCTGTGTGTGACTTTTCTAGTTTCATTTAAATAAAATTTTGCTCCATTTAACTTTTTTAATTTTCTTTGTCTTTATTAAAAGTTCTTAATTCGGAAGCACTCACCATAATGAGGCTTTTTTTTTGTCTTTCCCTTTACGTCTAGGTCACTTTTAGCTATCTGACCACTGTGCTCTGACTGACTTCCCTTGTTCCATTTTCTCACTGTGTGGTTGAGAGTTGACAGATTCAGTATGACACTTTGGTTTGAAACAGATTCCCAAAGGCCAGAACTGTGCTCAGCTTTATTTGTGTGACTGCCACTAAATATGCAGTGGCAAAAGGACATAGATATGAACTCAATCACCGTTTTTAATGTTACAGGATTTTGAAACATGATGATCCTCTTTATACTTGGCCACTTCTCGCTTTGGCTTTTATTCCTGTTATTATCTTTTTACCTGAATAATGTTTCATTATTTTCAAATAGTGCAGTAAGATTTTGGTAGGGGAAAACAACTCACCCAAACTGTATGTTTTCTTGCTGGGGTATTTGACCTGTCTCTGCAAACAAAACAATTCAAAATGTGATTCCATAGCAGGCATGCAATCTGCCTGCTATGTGTGTAGCCAAGATAGCCATTCCATAACATAGAAAATGTCCCAAAATCTGAAGAGACTATTTATTACATATCAGCAAGACATTATATTTATATAGCATATTTCATATACAGCGGAAGTTTGAAGCTCTTACAAATTGCATAAAAAAGACAGGATTGAAAATAACTACATACAATTTGGTCCTAGCCTGGTAAGTGATATGTAGACCAGCAGCAATATTTTTGGACAACCTATAGTTGCCTAAGCGCTGTCTTTGGTAGAAAACGACAATAGTACAATAGTCTAATCAGCTCTAGATAAATTCATGGATTAACTTGGTGAGATCATGTTTGGATATGGGTACTCTAGCAGTATTGTTTATTTGATCAAAAGGCTGATGCTGCAACTGCATTATGGTGTGTAATGATTTTCTGTCTTTCATATGGGTGCCAAACTCAATCACCCCCTAGTTTTTATTTAGCAAGAGATCATTCTGGCACATCCAGTCATTAATTTGTTCAATGCTCTGGCAAAGAGTGTCAAAGGGGTTAGTGGTTTCTGGTTCTCAAACATGAATGATGAAGGGAAATGGTCTAAAGAAAAACTCCATCAACACCTTTAGTATGAGCAACTTTATCGTGAGATCCGCCCTGTGTGAAAGTCATAGTTATCTGGTGAAAGAGAAATACAGATTTGAGTGTTTGTTTGTCTGCATAAACATGTTAATTAATGTTGTTGTTTTTGAACATCTGGCTTAACAGCATCATGAATAGAATAAATAGTAGGCGGCAAGTATTGTTTTTTGTGGTACTTCAGAGGTCATGCTGACCTAGTTGGAAGTAAAATTGCTAATTTAGATGAAGTAATTCCTGTCTTAGAAATAGTAGCAGCACCAGAAGGCTCAACATGTTACCAACCTGTCCAACAATAGAGTGTGATCAACTGTGTCTAAAGAAGCAGTGATATGTAATACCAGGTGAGAATATGTTATGAACACCTGTTAATAGAAACATCCAATGTAGCCAGACCAAGTGTTTAAAAGGCGCTGGATTTCACCTGGCTGTGTTGTTGGTTAGGTCTCACTACCTGTGTTGCTTCCATGTTGGTCCTTGTTGTTATTTTTAGATAAAATGTCTCCAAGTTTGGTATACCACACCCTCGCATTGGTCTGTCTGTACACTGCAATGTCCAGCCGCTAAATGGTCATTCTAACATACCAGAATAGCAATTTTGCCTGCATCAGTTTCGAACATGTGACAGAAGTTTGAAAACCCATATTTACTACCCAAGTATGAATTGGAAAATAGACTCTTAGCACCTTTCTCCTGACTTTTTCCTGAATGCATTGCTGTTTTTCTGTTAGCCCATTTAAGTTTCAAAAATGACAGATTTTGTAAGATCCTATGACTGAAACAATCACTCGTCTTTCACATTTTCCCCACTGTTCCATCTGTTTAACCTGTTAAAGGTCCACAGCAGACAGGAAAAAAACAAAACACAATATGTTCGCTTACTGGCTTGAAAGGCACAGTCGCACACTCAGTTGACCTTTTTGACTTTGGTATCTTTGTGCCAGCTCTCTGGGCTGTGATGTTGGCTGGGTTCTGTTATTTCACTCCTTGCACTAGTTTGTTCACCGGTCACATGGTGGACTGTGTGATGCTGCATTTTTTCCCAGCGTTTTGACTCCAACTTTTGCAGTCAGCGGTCAAAAGACACACTGTCTATTCAGTCTTCAAGTCATGACCAAGAGCTGCTTAAACTGACCAGGAAGCAGAGCCAGAACAATGTCAGCAGGCAGATTTTATTGTGCTATATTGGCTTATCACAGATACAGTTCATTGGTATGAGCTTATGCCGACATGCAACATAAATATTGTTGTGATATTCTCACACAAACCTGCAGTCTTTGAACAGTGAAAGGGACCGTAAACTCTCAGACTTGAGGTCTAGTGACATAAGACTCATTTGAGTTTTCCCCCTCTGTATGACTCCAATTAGCATGTATACACCCTCTGAAGGTGACATTGAACTTCCGCTCGCAGAACACATGGTCATAGCATCACCCTGAATACTGAAATACTGAATGTAATCTTTCAGATTGCTGCCTAAGTAGTATTAAAATTTCTGTTCATAATAACAACTGTAGCCCAGAGCATGCAAAGGATCTGCTGACAATGGATAATTCATCAGTGCTAATTTGCTGTATTAGACTTTGATTGCCTGCAGTGGTTGTTTCAGCGTCTCCCTTTTTTCCCCCACACTTACTGCTGTTTTCTCCATTTTCCGGCCTCTTCTCTCTATATCCACACTATCTTTCCCCTTGCCGTGTTATGCTCCTTGCATATTGCCCAGACATACATCATCTGCACACATTCGGGGGATAAAGAATAATTCAAGTTAAAAACTACCTGTGTTCACATTTTCCAGACAATGACCCTGTGTGGCTGTGGAAAAAATGATGTTGTTTATTAGGAACAAAGGTTAAGTAGTATTACAGGGTCAAAACATCTTTGGGAGATGGTTGGGGTGGATGGATGGGTCAACAAAGCATGTGACTTTGCACCAGACACAGCTGTTTGTATGTCTGTTTCTACCAATAGTTGAAGGTGGTTTCTTTAAGCCATAAGCACAATTGTTTTCTAGCCTTCATAAAGTCTTTTTTTGTGTCTAAACCTAACCAAAGCTTACCTATAGTGGTGGCAGATCAGAAAATTTCATTTTGTAGTGCTCTGAAGTCTCTTGAGATACATGTAGTTGATCTAGTATGATAATTGATAGAAACAGGATAAACAGCTTACAGAAATAAATAGCAGGGGGTGACTAGGAGGGCAGAGTATCACTCTGTCCCTTTTCCACCCACCTCCTCCCAGACCACAAACAGAGACAAGTTTCCTTTGTCCTGACTTTCCTGTGGTTTCCCCCCGCTGAGTGTGTTTGCTCTCATAGTTTGACACACAGTATGATGTTTCTACACACACCACATCTCACCATCAATATTCGCTGCTCATCTGGAAAAAGAGGTGAAGGTCTGTGCAATATCTTAGGTCTTCACATTTGCTCAGAAGCAGGCGCTACTCCACAATTGTTTTATCAGAGCAAATAAATAGCTGTGCTTTTAACGAAACAAATGAGGGTGACTCAGGGTTCAAGATATATTCTTCTGCCGAAAAAAAAGCATTTAAATTGCATTTCAAGGTATGATGTTCCTTAGAGGGACAAATGTTTGAGTAACATTTTCTCCTCATTTATACTTTTCCCTTACATATGGTGTGCTCAGTAAGGCTGAAAAAGCATTCCTCCCACTGTTTTCTGCTTTTTTATTATTTGCAATGCCTTGGTTTTGTTTGGATAGGTTAATTCTGTTATTCAGAGGCAACGTTAAAAGTGTGTTTCAGTATAAACTGAGAAATGTGGATTGCTACTTCAGTTTGAGTTAAATTTAAAACCAGTCATATGGAAAATACTCATTGGCCCAATTTTAGAGACCAGGATAGAGGCAGTATGTGAAGCCCAAATGATACGAGGATACCTAGAGAGTGCAAAAGAGTGAAAAAGGCAATACATTCTTGTAGCTACTAAATAGTATTTGAGGGTAGGGCATGAAGAAAGGCCAAGGGGTCATTATAATAAAAAAGATTAATCGTCTGGGGAGCATAAATGTAGGCAGTACATTTCAAGACTGTTACGCTAGCATTTAACATTTTCTGATAAACAGACTCCTGTGCTATGTCTGACTATGACAACTTAAGCTGCTTTTTGCACACTGGTTTCTTCTTTGACCTGATGATCTTTCACTAGGTAGTAAGTATTTTCACCAGCTTTAAAGCATTTAAAACAACATCAGTGTTATGTAATTTAAGTTTGATTTTTAACCATCATCTGGTGACCATGACTATCCTTACCAGATTCTTGCCACATTGCCACACTTTTCTTGGCTGTCACTACATGTCATTAATGTCTGTAATAACTGAGCCACCCTCCAATCCAATGTGATTGACTTTAAGGATATTCAAATGTCTTTGCTTTAAGCCCTCACCACTGAGGACTGTTTCTTTGTTTTTACAATCTTAAATGAAATTGTGATGCTTCAAGACTGGACCTTTGCTCTGCTGTGGCTTTATGAAAATGTCGTCAAGTTTCCCTTCTATAATGAATACACTTGTGTGTGATTCATATGTAGGTATGTGCGTTTGTTTGTAACTGCACCTCAAGTCTTACGCATTCATCTCTAGAAACAATTGCAGACACAGCAAACGAGTTTAGCTCTGCATTCTCTGAAAAGATTAAATATTTTCTGGTAAATTTATAGTCTCTTTTTCCTCTCTCCCTATCCCTGCTTCCACATTGCTGCCACCACCCATGTCTACTTAAAGGTAAGAATCTTGTCTTCTATAAGCATCTGTGGTGCTGCTATGCAGTATATAACTGGATATGTGAAAAATATACCCTTGGTTTTAATTCCTTTTGAAAGTAAATGTGCAGTTAAATAATTATATTGCATTTAAGAAATCCACATTGAGTCACACCAAATGTTAACCAAAGATTAACTTTCCTCGAAAAGCAAGAAATGAGAGAACCAGCACTTCTGGGCAATAATCCTGGGCAATGTGCCTTTTACTTCAGATGTGTAGCTGCTACACTCTACCTGGAAACCCAGGACAGATTGCTTGTTTTTGAGGTAGCCCCCTTATTAAGCATCGAAACATTCTTAAATTAATTCTGGGAAGGTTTGAAGTTAATCTCCCTAACCCCCCAGCTCCTCCACAACCATTAGGAATCAGCCATCAGCCTTGCTGCCTTTGAAAACAATCAAAGCTGCTCTTCTGCTTGTGTTGCTGTTGCACTGGCGTTTTTCAGCTCAAAAACTGCAGAGATTAATAAATCAGACCCCATAATCCTTCTGATGCTGCTTTTTGGGTGAAATGAAGTGCATGTGTGAATGGTGTTTCTCATCTGGGGCTTTTGATATTAGCACTTTTTTGAAGATAACTTACTGAATGGGTAAACCATTCATTTAAAAAAATCAGTGTGTTACAGCATCAGCCACATCAGACTCAGTGAACGTGATTAACTGTCCTCTAAAGCATGAAGTCAGAAGAGTCCTGGGAGTCATTCTGTGCACTGTCACAGTCTCCATGCTGCTCTTTTCTTTATTCATTCTACATAGAGCTCTATATCTGTCACAGATCATAGAGCGAGACAAAAAATCTTTTTGGATCTAGCTATGAATTGAACTGAATGTGAAATGAAGTGGGAATGCTAAAACAGACTAAACTGAAAAACTTGTGGGAACAACACATGTGAATGGCAAAATCAGTTTGATATGCTGTAAGATAATAGACTGTATCCTTAGCGCCGACCTACCACATCTCCAGCATAACTGTGTAATTTGTGGTGGAGGAAGACAGGAAGTCATAAACAAAATAACCGACGCACTCCACTACCTCTGCCAAGTACAACAGTCTTCACTTGACTCCATGCAAACACTTGGACACAACACGAAGCAACAGCTTCTTCTAGTTTATTCCAATTTAAAATGTATTTCCACTCCGGGTCGATCAGACATTATTATGAAGCAAAGCAGATTCAATTAGACTCATGAAAGAATATGAAACATAAAACAGAAAAAGGCTTTCCTTTGTGAGCCAGCCATTGCAATCCTGGGTCTAATCTCCTCTTTGTTTTTCCTGCTATTGTTTTCTATTGTGTCATCACTCTTTTCTACTAAACCATACTGTTTATCCTAAATTCAGGGAAATGTACACAAAAACACCTTAGGCTGTTTAAAGTGGGGAGGGGAAAGGCACTGGCAATGGGGCCAAAAAGCCTTTGGCCCAGCGAAATATTCAAGAGCCTATCTTGACAAAGCTTTGTATTGATTTTCTTAGGGCACAGCTATGCGGTAGCTATTACTGATGCTGGCACAGGACGCTGCATTCTTCCTTTGCACAATCATAAAAATGTCATTCATGTCATCTTTAAGGTTATGCTGGCATGATATCAGTGATGGCAGCAGCCTGCAGTCAGAGGCTGGTTCTTCACATCAGCGCTGAACTCTAGATCAAACACAAGCCCAGGACAGACCCCAGAGAAGGGGAGCACAGGGACTACTTATTAAAGAAGAAAAAACGCACTGAAAAGAATTGTGAAAAAGTTAATCTCCATAACCCGCAAGCTCCACAGCCACTATGAGGCATCAGGCATGGACAGAATGATTCCTCTGAAATCAATCAAAGCTGCCTCCCTGCTACATTGTGTTGCATTGGAATGTCCAAAGTTAGAAATCACACAGTCCACTCTCAGTGGTTTTCTATTGGCCATTTCTTCTGCTGAATCAGCTAAAACATCATATCCACAATCCACACAGGCTATGATGTACATTTGAAATTACATTTCACCTCTGTGGATACAGTTTGTGTCTGTATTATACAAGTGACAACCACCACACCTGTGTGGTAATGCAGTCACATGATTCCAAGGAATAACCAGTTAACAAGTGCTATAACAAGTATGTGTGCTTGCATGTATTTGAATGGCTGTTAGAGTGTGTTGCTGGGTGATAATGCGTTGCTCTGCTATAAAAGTGGAGCCAAGTTCCTTCTTTTGCAGGACGACCCTGCATTTTATTGCTAGAGCCCTTTGCTTTGTGACCCCCACTCTGTTGTCTAGAAATTAACGTGAAGGCTGCATTTTAATGATGCACTGCCAGTGTTGGTCTGAGAACTTAAAACTGCTGTTCCTCTTTGGGGTTGGATCCATGTGTTTCTTTTTGCTCAAAAGCCAAAACCTTCAAGGGAAAAAAAAAACATTTTGGGAAATGTTGAGATTTAGATGAGCACAACAAATATAAAGCTACTGCCAGCTAACTTAGCATAGCACAAAGACTGGAAACAGGGGAACAGCTGGTCCGGCTCTCTCCAAAAGCAACAAAATCCGCCTACCAGTACCTCTAATGCTCACTAATCAATGTGTTGTGTCTCGATTGTTTAATCAGTACAAAAACCTTGTCTAAAAATCTAAACACATTCCAATTTTATGGGGGGTTATGTGTGACCAAGAAATAATGCTGCACACAAGTTATATTCATATATATTTGACATTTACAAGATAACAGAACAATTAAAGCAGTGACATGATTAGAACTTGGCAGATGTGTTTTTGATTAGACTCTGTCTTTATGAAATATATGCAAGACGTTTTGAGTTCTTCCTTATAGCAGAAAATGAACAGAGGACAACAGAAAGCGTGTGTGCTCCTGATGCAACAATTCACTGACAAAGAGAATAAATATGGTGATGTTGGCAAAAATCTGTTAAAGAAAAGTATGTTTTCTTGCTTGATGAACCGATGTCAGTCTATAACAGTAAGCAGTTGGGGTTTAGAGTTTTTGTTCATTTACTTTATTAAATTAGTTAATTAATTTCACAGTGATACAGGCTCATGGCTGTAGAAGTATAGCTCTTTGAAAGTTTCGGTAGCTTACTTATGGACTGACAGGGTGACATGCTGTTGGTTGCAGGTAAAAATACCCATGCTATTCTTTAGCACATTGATGGATATACCAGATGTTTCCCCCCTGCACTTCTCTTTCAAAATAACGTCACCCTATGGAGCAGCTAAAACACTGCTGCATTGACACAGCACAACATTCAGTTGATTTTGATATCAAAACCTCTCTAAAACTGGACATAGAGCCTGAAATTATTATCAACTTGGTCAGGGCATGCAACATAGAACTAGTTTCCATAAATAAACGTCCTTTCCTCTGTGGCTCTTAGAGTCATTTCTACTTGTCTGATCACCAGGAGATGCTCAGCAGGGTTGTTGATTGGTGTCATGGTAGCAAGCAGTGAGTGCAGACTATGATGGGAATAAGGGAGTGCCGCTGATAGCAAACATTGTGTCCCAAAGGAGATAAGTGGCTGTCGTGACAAGCTGACACCTGACCAGTCCCCTCAGTGTAAGCCAAACAGTAGAGTCTAATTAAGAACATGCCTTTTCTTCAATCTCATCTTCATTCTGCATACTTCTTCTCCTTCTCACTGTTCTTCTTCTCATCTTTACAGCCCTATCTCATCTTCTATTCCTCTGCCTCCTACATGCCTTTTTCTCTGTCTTCTGTCTCTACTGCTTCTCAGGTTTATTCTACTCATTCTCACTTCCCCTCTTCTTGCACAAACCTGTTCTTCCTAAGTCTCCATTCTAAGGTCACTTTCACACCAGTTGTTCAGTACCCTTGCTCCAGACCAAAGAAAGAAATTTTAATTCTGGTTTGTTTCACATTCACACTGGCTTATATAAACTGAACAGGAAGCAGAAAGACAAAGATGTCCCACAGTGGACACTGCAGTAAGACTAGCAGACCCAGCCAAACAAGCTCCAACAGAGATACAGCGCAGCTGTAGCAGTGCATTAACAGCAGCGACGTTTAATTTCTTGGACAAACCCACTGACCTGTTACAAAGGCAGATGGGGGCAAAATGATGAGAAAGTAAATCATAGTGGGTTGCTTTTAATTTGAAAGTGTCTTCTCCCCGGGAAAACAGCTCTGTTTGAATGTCTGTGAAGATTCTCAGTCATCCAGGTCATAGTTATCCAAAGAAGGTTAAAGTCAAGGGCAACTGGACTTGGTTGAAGATACTAGAAGACGTTTTGTCCCTCATCCAAGGGACTTCTTCAGTTCTGACTGACTGGTAGGCAAACTAAGCTGTTTAATGTCAGTGGGGTCGTTTGCCAGGATCGTCGATACCGCTGGTTCGTTAGTGTTCCTGGCTGTTGTAACGACAGTCGTAATGGCCGTTAGGACTACCCGTGGCCAAGACAGAATGACCACCTTGGCATCTTCACCTGAGGCCAATAGGTTACGTTTATAAAGTTTCCTGGGAAGTGATGAAAGGGCCACATTGTAAGTGGTGGCATAGACCCCCTCCCCTGTTCAGTGACGGCTTCTCAACCCGGGTGTAGATGCTTCCTTGACACCTCTTTCAAACAATCCATCATCTCTGTCTAAAATGTGCACCTGGTGGTCCTCAAACGAGTGTCCTCTGTCCTTCAGATGTAAGTAAACTGCAGAGTCTTGACCTGAGGAGTTGGCCCCTCTGTGTTGAGTCATGCGTTTGTGTAGTGGTTGTTTAGTTTCCCCAATATACAGATCTGTGCATTCCTCACTGCATTGGACCGCATACACTAGATTGCTTTTCTTGTGTTTTGGTGTGCGGTCTTTGAGGTGTACCAGTATCTGTCTTAGTGTGTTCTTGGGATGTTGTGCTTAGTGTGCTACCAGTGCTACCAGTCAGTCAGAACTGAGGAAGTCACTTGGATGAGGGACGAAATGTCTTCTAGTGTCTTCAACCAAGTCCAGTTGCCCTCGACTTTAACCTTCTCCGGATAGCTCTGTTTGAATGTGTGTATCTGTTCTGCTAGTACTAAGAAAAAGGATTCTGGGTGTCATTTAAAGAATTTTAGAGGTGAGAAGAAAGATAATTGAACAACTTTTAAAGATTGTAGTTAGGCCTCAACAATCTGAGAGCTCGCAGCTTTTGTGCTTGAATGTGTATATATATATCTGCTTTTTCCTCGAGTCCCTTGAATGTAATGTAATGTTTTCACTAAGAGGAATTTGAAATGTGTTGTGTACCAAAATTTCTTCTTCTTTTTTTAGCAGGTTTATTACATACTATTTCAGAACATGAAATAAAAAAGAATGTGTGAATAAATGTAACCATAAATTACGTTAATTAATAACAATTTCTAATTTTACAATTCAAATTACCTTACCGTGTCAATCAAGACTAAAATGAGACTATGTAACCTGTAGGGTGCTTAGCACTGCTCCAAGTCCAAATTTGTGATTTTAAGTGATTGACTCCTGAACTGTTTGTAAAGTAAATAAACCCACTCAAAATTTCTGTACTACAAACGGCAAGCTATTCTCAATCACAGTTGGGGAGAAAAGGATTTTAAAATTCAAAATGGCGGCCATAATTTATGGTGAATGTTAGGCTAAGGAGCCTGAAGGCAAATTACAAAATTATACAAAGCATGGCTAAGTGATTGGTCTCCATACATAATAATAATTTGAGCCCCAAGTTATTTTTCTGCCCTCATGTTTTAATCCACACTAGACCCATTTCTGATTGCACTGTCTGGCCTTCCAGCAGAAGGTAGGGGAGGGGGACACTTTTACATCTGTTATGCAGTATAACACAAGTATTGTACTGTTTTATTGAAATTACAAAAGTTAAGTGAAAATGGTCCTGCTATAGAGCCATCATCCACCCATGTTCAATCATGTAGATATATAGATATACATGGAAGGATAAATGAATGAATCATCCATTTAGAGCAACAAAAATCACATCGGTTCTTGCAAAGAATGAGGCCTTATCATATGTCATGCCACTGATGCAATCTGACACTGAAATTCAGGAACAGTGTTTGTTATCAACAAAGTGACGTACTGTGCACTGTGGTGTAGATGCCGCTTTTGAGTCTTGTGGTGCCAGACACGATTTTGTCATTTTGTGGTTAGAATACAAATGTTTGGACATTAGTTAGTTGAAATTGTGGATGTGGTTGTAGCTGACAAAGCTTTCAGGATTTCCTACCACTCCCAGCCTATACTGCAGGCATTCTGAGGAAGGCAGGATGTGTTGCTCATCTTTATTATGCATTTTCCCCCCAAACTTTTTAAGGCTTTTACACCTTTTCAAATTACCACTTCACCTGTGTGTGGGTCCACGTGTTTCTTATTTTTGCTCACAAGCCAAAACCTTCAAGAAAAAAAAAAACATTTTGGTAAATGTTGAGATTTAGATGAGCACAACAAATATAAAGCTACTGCCAGCTAACTTAGCATAGCACAAAGACTGGAAACAGGGGAACAGCTGGTCCGGCTCTCTCCAAAAGCAACAAAATCCGCCTAACAGTACCTCTAATGCTCACTAATCAATGTGTTGTGTCTCGATTGTTTAATCAGTACAAAAACCTTGTCTAAAAATCTAAACAAATTCCCATTTATGGGGGGTTATGTGTGACCAAGAAATAATGCTGCACACAAGTTATATTCATATATATTTGACATTTACAAGATAACAGAACATTAAAAGCAGTGTCATGATTTGATTAGAACTTGTACATAAGAGCCAAGAAATAAAGTACATAAACATTTTTTCTGTCCGAACCATAATGCAGCCAGAACACATCTGTACAGCAATACTGTTGAAAAAAATGCAGAATTTAATTTATTTTTACTCAAAATTTTGACCAGGTGTTAGAAAACATGAGTCAAGTGTCCTTTTGAGCGACATGCTTCAGTTTACTGTTTCCACCTGCCACCATGTTAAGCTGTTTTCCCCCCTGAAGCCCTGCTCATTGCATCCTATTCATAGGATTACCAGAGATGCAGGTGTTTCCATAGCAACTGCAGTGCAGTCAGTGGCAACTGGGCTATGGTGGGGCCTGGTGGCTGCAATGTGTGTGTATGTGTGGGTGTTTGAGAGTATTTGTGAGAGAAAGACATGAGAAGACAGGAAAGACAAAAAACACTTGAGAGTTTGTGTCCATTTTTAAAACTGAAAGTAGGTCAACAGCCTGTAGCGCGTAGCATGTGCGCACACCACATGCATACACATACTAAATAACCATTGAATACTTAGAGCAATGAATAAATGTAAAGTAAAAAGAAGCTGTCTCTAACTGTATGTAAGTGGTGGGCTTACTGTAAGGTTCAAGTTTTGTGGACATGGCGCTGTTGCATTCAGTCTGTCTTGCGCAAAGCTTTCTTCTGTTGCTACTACTCATTGTTGCTCTCCGTCATGTGACTGGTGAGAACATTACTACGTGCCAGGATTATCCTGAAGAACGTGTGGTGTTAATCACCTTAGCAAAGAGGCAGCGTGTCTGGAAAGAGGTGTACTCGCTGAGACAATCCCCTTCCTGAAAACGCTGTTGAAGCATACAGGGAATTAGCAGAGGGTGACATCATCATTATGAATAGCAGCTTTATATTGTAACGGTTGGAGCAGTTGCAGCTGGTAAATACCACCCCGGTTATAATTGAGCTGGAGGCATTATTTATTGTCAGCTCATTATGTCTGTGTTGTTTGTCTTTCTTTTTTATTTCTTTATACCTTCCAACAACATATACATGGGTGACAAATGAAGTTGGAGGAGCATAACAAATGCGGATGTTTCCATACGAGACAGGAGTGCTCAGTGGTTGCTTGATGAGTATGAAAATTACATAAATCATACCCTATGGCCTTCACAGTCACCAGATCTCGACCCAATTGAACTCCTACTGGAGATTTTATAACGAGGCGTTACACCGTTCACTTCTTTTTTGTTCACCGCTTTAGAGTGATGTCAAAGTCGCATCATGAAATTCTTAAATGTTTTTTTCATGAATTGCAAAGATACCCCATTTTGTATTAAGGTATCTGGAATTGAGCATTAAGGCCTGCAATCTGAACGTAGCCTAAATTGGTAAATGGCTTTGCTTACTTTACAGTCACTATATTGCTTTTTTCAGCTAAAACGTCAACACTCTTCTTCTTCTTCTTCTTCTTCTTCTTTTAATGGCTCGTCATTTAATGTCATCATGTATCAAAATGACTAAGATCATCCTGTGCCCCATCTGTTTAAAATAACTCACAAAGAATCCCAGAATAGAAACAGCTGCCAAAAATGAGCATGTTAACTCAGTAGATGCAATTGGTATGACATCCCAATGTAGTCCAAAACAAAATATAACATCCTAACAAAATACTTTTTTTTTTTGTGCTTTTTTTGTATTTGTTTCCTCAGGCTACACTATCAAAAAAATGCAATGCATATATGCAAAATGTTTTTGGAAGCGGCAGGGAAGCAGATATGAGTGAGGCACGTTGTCTCCGCCAGTGAGATGAATGAGGTGGATTCTTCTTGACATGAGATGATATCTGCTCCTCACCACTGGATTTACAGCAGAGATGCTCTCAAAGAGGCAGAGAGATTAGATGGCCCACCAGCAGATGGGAAGCAGTGATAAGTCTCTAGTTTTAACTGCTGTAATGCATTATTAAGGCTTTTGGTGAAGACATGGTTGGATAGAAACAGACAGTAATCACATTGCATGTAATCTATGTGCAGACTATGTAATCATATTGTTGGTACATGGGGATTGACCTCATTGGCCAGTCCTTGAATGCCTATTGTTAGTGCAAGAGAACCACTTTTTTCCTGTATCAACTTATTACCTTCTGCTGCACCCTTCCACCTGCCTTTGTATCATCCATTCACCATGAACAGGCATGAGCAATGTACATTTCAAGGCCAGGAACCACAAGCAGGAGAGCTATTAATGCTGTGATTTTGCTGCCATGAAAATAAAGCCCTTAGCCTAATTTCACCATACAGTGAAAGATTACTTTGTACTGAATGCAATACAACTTTTAAATAATCTGACATTGTGTGTTTAACAATGAATCCTGGTATTGTCTTTTTCACTTCTTTAATTTCTGACTTTGTCTTTAATTATATACCAGTAGCAATAAAAAGTTATAAGAAAATCCTAAATGTGGTTTCATGCAGTGCAGATATCCCATTTTGTATTAAGGTACCCCTAGGTCTTATTTAAATAACATCCGTATAAATGGCTATCAGAAAATAGCTTCACCTTTAATAGCTCTACCAAGCACTTCTGAAAGAGCTAGGAATATAAAGGTAGGATTAAAGAAATCATTAGGATAAAAAGAAAAAAAAACAGATGATGAATTAAGATAACACATTTTATGGCTGGTAGCCTCTCTCTCTCTCTCTCTCTCTCTCTCTCTCTCTCTCTCTCTCTCTCTCTCGTGCTAATACTGGCCCAAACCATCAAACTGCATTTGTGTCTGGTCAGCTTGAAATTAGGAAAAAGCAGGACCTAAGATTGTTTAAACATGCATTGCCCATGGTATGTGGTTTCGGTTGGCATTCTGGGTAGGTTTGAGCAATAAATCAGAGTGAAGAGGCCAGTGCGTAAAGGCAACAGGGTTAACCGGCTGGCTTGCTACATAAAAGGCAGAGTCTGAAGGCCAGAGCTGCTTAGTGAGGAGACCCATTTGGCATCTATTTATGAGGTATCCACTGAGCAGGTTTTCAGTGATTTGAGTGGGTGTAAAATGGACCAGAAGGAAAATTTCCACCCACCCTCACATCTACCGTTGGATATCAGTCTGTGATGTTTAGTGCATTCCAGGAGCCATGATGAAGATTTGTAATGTACTTTCATGTTGAAGACGTTTCCGTCAGTGTGCCTCTTCTCATTTACTGGTTTTGCAGCTTGTCTAATGTATGTAGGTGAAGGGAGCAACATCAATATGAATACGAACAGTGAGAGTTTCCAGTCAGGAAAGAGTGAAACTGACATCCTTCTGGGACGATTTAAACTTGTAAAATACTTGATCCCTTCATGGTTCTCAGAACTGTGGGATATGTAAGTGGTAGGACTGGATGATTAATTAAAAAGTAATTGAAACCGAAATTCAGAGCCTCTAACCGATGTAAATTTCCCATTTCGGTTATTTAATTCTGTTAATATTGTGTGTGTTTATGCTTCTTTCCCCTTGAAACATGACACCACGTGTGTCGTCATGTGATTCCGCCCCGTCCAGTCCTGCTCAGCCTTCAGACTGGAGTCTGAAGTACAGGGAGATGTTAGCTAACCGCCTTCACTTTCCAGCAGTTGTGCAAACAACTGATAGACTTTTATTAACGGACACACTGGGACCTACATTGTACATTTACTGCCAGAATGACAACTTATTATTCGCTCGCTTTCAGCATAACTTTCTGCCGCTCGCTCTCTCAGATTTCGCTTGTCCACTCACTCTAGTCCGCTACACTGCGGAGTCCGACAGCTGGACACAGCATTTGTGTCAGCCATTTGCATCTGGCTTGCTGTCAGATACAGTAATGCTGCCAATTTTATTTATTATTAACCAGTAATGTTAGCTAAGCTAATTGTTCAGAGCACTGGCAGCAACCTGGATGTAATAGAGGCTAACGTCACCAGGATAAAAGGTGTCGGCATCTCTGTTTATTTACACTGGGGACGTATCCCCATCACTTTTTGAAAGCATTTGTTAAAAATGCTTTGAAAAATAGCTTTTAACATGAAATTGCAAAGAACCAATGAAAGTGATTTGAGAAAGGTTTATTGGCATTTATTTATTTATTTTTTAAATTAAGAATAAACAAACTGATTATAAAATGAATCCAAAACGTGCAGCACCAGTCAGTAACTTTAACAACTTCTTGTGACAGTTTCTTTTTGGCCAAGTTTTCCGTTCTCTCCCTGTGAACATGACAGGTAAGAATAAATCATGACTGCATGTGTGCTAACCCAGCAGGTATGATATTAAATGAGAAAAGTTCATCTACAGGAGAAACGGGAGAAACATTTGTGAAAGCAACATAGAATTACTGAGAGCTGCAATGCATTAGATTCTGGCGATACCCCAGATTTAGCTTTGATTTATATTAAATACTGTTAAATTATCGTCACATCTCATTCTCT
Organism: Micropterus dolomieu; assembly: GCF_021292245.1. Taxonomy (NCBI): domain Eukaryota; kingdom Metazoa; phylum Chordata; class Actinopteri; order Centrarchiformes; family Centrarchidae; genus Micropterus; species Micropterus dolomieu. The sequence goes on from NC_060172.1 coordinate 11,534,877, forward strand.
TGACAGTATGGTGCATCGCCACATCCTCATGAGCTAACTTTATCTTCACACCCTTAATCTGAGTCATTATGTCCCCACTACATTTCAACACAAAGTGACACCCTTTCGTGTCAGTATCTTTCCCTTGTTGCAGTAGACAAATGCACGTTATCTATACAACATGCAAGCTTAAAACAGACCCCTCTTACACTGTCTCTATGCATTTCTCTGCTTGCGTATCTTTTTTACCTTTTTTACCCCAGACCAGTTTGCATGCCTGCTTATTAATAAACATTTAGATAGCCTAATGGATTTGTGAAATCTGTGAATCAATAAATGCAGCTTTAATAGTTGAGCATATTTACAGTACAAAACTTGTCAGTGAAATATGACTGGGGGAAAAAAACAACAAAAAAACAACATTCATGAACAAAATAATCGTTCAATAATCGTAATCGAGATAAAATCTTCAATTAATCTTGATTTTGATTTTAGGTCAAATCGTCCTGCCCTAGGAAGTGGTATAAAGTGGTTTAGCAGTCAGCCTCATGCAAACATCAAAATTACTTTGTTTTTTTCACTTGGTTTGATCATGCTGTTGTAAAAAGGGCTCCTGACATGGTGATCACATAATTACCAGTTGGTCCTTTAGTTTCTTCCAAGTGTCACTTGATCTTTAAAGAATGCCCAGACTGTTGAAACGGGCCTCGGTGATGCCCGTACCTGAAATTAGTGTCCAGCTTTATTGCTGTTGTTTCTCATTGAGCAGAGCAATGTTTTACTGTGGCTGTCTTGGAATACTGGAATTGTTTTTATGCTTAAATTTATTATAATAACTTCTCAAAGGGGCAAGTACAGCATTGTATATCTGACTGACAAAGAGGATGTTTCCTACGTTAGTCTTTGTACATTAGTCATCATATACACAGGAAACAATTCTGGAAAACTGCCTCTGTGGTCAACACAGACGGAAGTGAGACAGTGCAGAGTACAAAATTCACTAAAAGTTAAGTAATATTACGTTCTCGAATTTGGACTGTTCTTTCAAAGGTCAGCTGTTGACAGTTTCCAGTTAGTCAAAGGCATGCATTTGCGCCAAAGCTTATTCAACATAACTACAAATCAACAACAGATTTACTGCACAAATTTACTTGGCCTTCACCAGCAAATCTGTGTTTCCGTTCTAATGAATGGTTTTTAGACCAACGTTTCACTTTTAGATATTGTATTGTTAGATGGTGCTAAGCTCTTTTAGTAGTGACATTTTTTGAGAAGCTGAAGGAAAGACCTTTTGTTCAAGAGTCCAGAACCTTTTGGATCCTTTACAATTTGCCAATGGCTAAAAATGGAAGTTCCAAAATAGCAGTCTGAATAGTATGACTGCAAGCTGTCTTTGCCGTGTGCAGAGAATGTGTTAGATTCCCTGCTGAGACATTGTGCACGACATCTGGTTGGCTGTATTGTGACTACTGGAATAGGGTTGCGCTAGTGATGTTAAATTTGTCTTTCATCATAGACTGTCTGTAAGCCTGCGTCAGAGACTTAGAAGTGCTACATCTTGACACATTGACATGTTATTGAAATACCTGTTAATTGATAAAACTGTGAGGCTGACCGGACTGGTTTTATACAAAAGACCCAAACACAAGACAAGTACAAGGCTGTGGATTATGGAAGTCTTATCTGCTTTCAGACATAAAGTATCATACCACATATTTTAGCAAACAAGATAATTTACAGCTTTTCTATTGAAGCTTTATGTTTTTAATGAAGGTACTGCAGAGAGTCAAAGTAAATGGTGACCTCTTACCATCTTTAACATCCACACAGGCACCACAGGGGTGTGACCTTTCTCTGTGACTTCATAAAACAGCTTAATAGACTTTAACTTTTTAGATAAAATGGGATTCTTTGAGAAAATGCCACTGGCCTACTGCTGATGAATTTGTCACATGGTATAATTGCACCTTTCGGAAGCTTTATGCACTCACTTTCATTTTTTAGTCTAATTTCTTCAGTCTCATGTCTCTCAGCCCACAAATGCTACAGCTGGTTGATTGTGCGAGATAGACAGATAATAGATGGAGTAGAGTGACAGAAAATATTATTGTAATCAGGAATCCATCATGTCTCCGCACTGCTATTTGGGTGTAACGGTAATGTTTGCCTTAAAGAATCATGTTTTTTCCTTTTTCAGCTGCCTGATCATCCAGCTTAGAGAAAGTAAAAACAAAACCTTTGCCATAGTAGTCTCCACTAGACAGAATCTGCAAAGCTTTGGCATCCCATCAGAACATTCCCTTAAATATATCACTACTCTGTCGAAAATTAGTTTATGTGAACATAAACATATCTCTCAGCCAAATGCTGTTGTGGATTTTTTTAATTATGGAAAGGCCTTGTTGCCATGTCAAACAAAGCTACAGAAGGCATATGTGGTCTCTTCTAATCAGGGCGGAGGTGTAATATTGTGCCATGTCCTAACTCGTGCTTTTCATGTTCATTTGTGCTCTCTTGGTGCCTTGTGATTTGTCCAGTTAACAAGCTTATGAAAAAATCAAGTATAACATAACAGTCCTCAGAAGACTCGCTAATTGGAAGGTGTAGGTGGATTGTTAGAATATATAAAATACATTTAGTTAATTACTGTCCATTAGGGTGTCGTATCAGATCATTTGCAAAAAGTAAAAAAGTCCCTTCCCTTTGCTTTGTGTAAGAAGGGATGGTGGCTGTTTCTAGCTGCATAATTTTATTGATTGCGATTCTGATTATCTGTTCCCGTTTGAATCGATTTCCAGTTACAATTCTGATATGATGAAAGGGTAAAATGTTTCGATAACAAAATATCTTTATTCATTTAAGCGTTTACTTTTATTTGTATTGTTACATGAAAACAAGTAAATCTGAAGTCTTTTTAACTCACTTTTGAGTGTTTACTGTGCTCCATCTTTGACTACTGCCGTGACATTAGCCATGCGTGCTTGTATCTAAACAAATCAACGGTAGACAATCAGCAGTAACGTTGATACATGATGTAGACAGGTCCTGGCAGATAGCCACATCTTTGCAGATATGTATCCTTTGTTTGCAATAATAAATGTTTATTGCTTTTAGGAACTGATTAGCACAACCAAAACAAACATTTCCGTGGTCACCCGGTTCTTGGCTTTATTTTGGAACAGTTCTTTTTGGTTCCAAACCCTGGTGAGGAATTCATTACCCAAATATTCTATGAGATGTGTTCTTCTTACTGAATAGTGTAGGTGGGTGTGGTGCAGAGGTTCAGTTACTCTTGGTGAATATTCTTTTTTCGTCTTAAATTTAGTTTTGTAACTTCCCATTCTCTGAGCCTGATATTTTCATCTTATTATAGTACTACCACCTACACATACAATGCAGCTTACTTATAGTACCACACATTCTAACAGTGTACTCATTGTACAGTGTAAAAAGAAGTTGGTGTGATCTGGGAACACAACAACACCACTGCAAACAGTTTGTAAAAAAGACAATAGTTTAAAGAGGTGGTATTATGCTCATTTTCAGGTTCAAAATCTTATTTAGGGGTTGTATCAGAACAGGTTTACATGGTTTAATTTTCAAAAAACACCATATCTTTCTCATATTGCACATTGCTGCAGCTCCTCTTTTCACCCTATGTGTTGTACGCTCCGCTCTTGAGCTACAGAGTGATGCATCTTACTTGTATAAAATCTGTGTTGGGAGTTGCACATGTGCAGTTCCCAGTTAAGGACTACTAGCCAATCAGAAGCAGAGTAGGGCGGGTCGTAAGAAACAAGGTAGTGTGATCTAAATCAAAGCCACCTCAGACTGCGACCGTAACCTAGCAGATGTTATAAGTTACTCACAAGTTTACAACGTTTACAACAACTCCGCACTTGAACAGTCAGTGAAGTTACATTGCTGTGTTTATTTTAAATATAATTCACAACCAATAAAGCATACTTACAGGTTGTGATTGTGAATTTCCAGGCCCAAACAGAGTCACAGTTGCATCGTCTTTTAGGACTAAACATTGAACTGTTGGCGGTGTTCTGACGATCTATGCTGCCTTGCCGAAAAATGCTACCATAGCGCAAATCGAGAGACTGGACTCTACTCGGCCCTGCTTCGTTTTCCATTGCAGATAGTACCCAGAGATGGTACGTAGCTTGTCGTCATAGCGACGCCACACACAACTGCCGCGATGTAATGTTCAATGCGACACACACCAGCGATCCACACAGCTTGCTCTTTTTTAACTTAAAACGTTTCAACATTCCTCAGAATGTAAAGACAGATAAGCGGTATGAAAACCTTCCAGCTATGTTTTCCTCTGCCGTTGTTGCTGCAGTGGTCTGTGTGACAGCGGGAGCAGAGGGCTCTGTGAGCGGGCGGCTGGCCGGCCTCACACGCTCCTACCGCGGTTCGCAGCCACTTGCGGAGCTCCTCAACTCCGAAAATATTCAAGCACATTTTTGTTCCGCCATCACCTCTTGTAAAACTGCCAATATTCAAAATCTACACTGCTTATTTCTCACCTCAAAACTTCTCAGAAGTGGATTTAGTGATGAAATTCCATACGAAAACTGTAAAATATAGAACTTTCTGTTGCTGGCCTCTGTCTGGCACAGGCAATGATGATGCAGTGAATAGTGAATATTGAATATTCTCTCTGACCAATCAGCGGTCTGCTGTGTTTTCACGTTACATTTTAGTTTCCCTCAGCTGGCTTGGAACCTTGATGGAGGTGAGGTGAAAAAAAGTACCTGGAAGCAGGTACAGGTACAACATTTCTACAATGGAAACCCAAACAAAGGCGAGTCGAGCCAAAGGGCCTCCGCTCAGACTAGCTTGGTTTGAGGGCGTGCCTGACGCCCGCTAGCTGCTTGGCAAGCTTTATGACACGTTTTCATTGTGATGTCACAAGTAAAGGAAGTGAAGGGCTGGACTACAAACGAGCTGTTTTCAAGCGGTTCAGAGCAGAGCTTTCTGTGGGAGATGGGAACTCCCTTTGGGCTGGACTTTGGACTTTTTCACTTTGCAAATCTGTAACATGCTCAAAAATATATATAACTCCATAAAGGAGAGGGAAAAGGCCAAAAAGCATAATACCACCTCTTTAACCAGTGTGTCTAAACCTCTTTATTTGGAGGAACAACTGAAAGTGCCTTTGGTGTGAGAGACCTGGGTTCAGTCCCTCACTGTGACACATCCACCAATGTGTCCCTGAGCAAGACACTTAACCCCTAATTGCTCCAGAGACGTGTGACCTCTGACATATATAGGAATTGTAAGTCTCTCTGTATAAAAGCGTCAGCTAAATGAATAAATGTGAGTGCATATGAAATGTTGCACAGGAAAACCACACATGGTAGGTCAGATTTGAATCAGGAAGTCGGCTGGTGAACAGTTATTCATTTTTACATTGAATTTTACTGTTCACCTTTTTTCTCCTTCAAGTATAATTGGCTAACCTGGTCTGAATGTGTTTATTGCCCCATCTGACTTTGCTGTAACAATATGTCAAGATATGTTCAATCAAGTGGACCACCCCTGCTATGATGGGTGAGTTATGGGCTGTGAGTCAGTGGAATCTTAGTGGGAATGGGGGATGCTTGTCTTTTGCAATACTGCTTTGACCACACATTCAGAATGGAATTTATTTCCTGGTCATAAAAGCTGACTTGGATAAAAATAATCAGTTGACTGTTGACTCAGTCTAGAATAACTCTTGTGTTACTATTGTTTGTGTTCCCCCAACCCTCCCCCCTTTTCAAAGTCCAGCCCTCCATTTCAAAATCTCATAGAAATGCACGAGCTGTGGTAGCTGCCTTTGCACTCACCACATATTAGCGCTAACGCTTCATTTTGAATTTATGACCCCTTAAATGGATTAGCTTTATTGTCGGAAGAGCCATAAGTCAGAGCAACCATGGCTTATGCATTCTGTATCCATTCACATAATGTTTCTCTTCCAGCTATCACAAGCCAGAATAGCTTAAAGCAAATGAGCAGAAGCCACGCTTTTTTCTTTTTTTATGCAGATTAACGAGGAAACTTTGGCCTGGGCACCAAGGTTTTTTGGGGACAACACCAAAGTTAAATAACAATCTCGAACTGCTTAAGTCTATCAAAGTGTGTTTTGATGGTTTTAAGTTTCTTCAAATCCTGTCTCTTTGAAATGTAAACCCTGTTAAAAGCGGGTGTATATGTTTATATCTCGAGGGAGTAACTGTTTTAAGAGCACAGAAATTCATTTCCTTTTTGTTTCGTGTGCATATATACATAATTGGTGTAGGGGGTTGCCATAGAAACCACTATAACTCAGATTAATTCCTGACAGCGGTCACAGTCTAAATAAATGGCTATGGGAATTGGGGCGCACTCCACATAAGCAGAGAACTGGGGTAAATTTAGCTACCTTCAGAGAAGAGGGAGCTGCTAGCAAGTGAAGCTGAAATGGAGGAAAGTGATGGGCACTGAAAAAGTGCTACTTAGTAGCTTGTGCATTAGTCTGCTAACAGGGTAAGCTATAGACAGGATTATTCTCCGTAAAGATGAGACTTCAGTTTTACTATGGGATATGTCGTTATCAGTAAAGTAAGATAGTGGACCTCTGTGCTCCCTGATAGACAGCACAAGGAAAACTTTGTTTTGAACAGGAAGTGTTCCATTTGAATGCACCGTCTCCCCTATAAAAAAAACCAAATACCCAACCCTCATCCATAGAGGTGGCAGATTACATAACACATACATCTGTCATTTTGGCAGACACTGACAAGTGACGTATTGTGTTTTTCTAAGGATCTGGAATATTTTCTCTTATCATTAGTAGAGCAAACCGTGTTTGTCATGTGGGTAGTGCTAGAGTAAAATTCATGGTGTTTCCAAAATGACAGTTTACCCTCTGGGTAGCATAAATATGGTGAGTTGATTTTTGTGTTTTTCTTGAGTTCAAAAGGTATTTTGGCCTGATGTTTGTTATAGACCAGAGGGTCACCGCAGTGACTAGGACTCTCACTCAGGAATATCACACCAAATTTCATGTCGGTCTGGCCATCTGACTGACAAAGACTGTCCTCACCAGCAAAGCAACAACAGTGGTTGAGTTTCAAAGTTCATTATTGACCTTGGTCACAGTTGACTAAACAATCTCACTTCTAGGTCCATTCAGTAACTCTTTTGGAGCTTTTGATCGTGTCACATGGTCGTCATTAGCAGTACAATTTTATGCTTAGTTGTAATTTTTTCTGGCTACTTTAGGGACTTCTCATCCATGTTCTCTTAAAAGTTGTGTTTCAAAGTTTGGTCAGTCCAATTACTTAAAATGATTTTTACATTTTTCAGACAAACAACCTCTTTTGGTTGTGCCACAGTGGCTTTTGTCTCTTAGAAACAAAGGCTTAAATATTGTTGGTATAGCACAACACATCATTTCTGTTTTGTCACTTATGAAGAATTCTCTCAGTTTGTAATCATACAATTGTGGATTTAAATACATCCTACCAGTTTCTATCAGACTCTGTTGTAGACAGCCATTCTTCCTTCATTGTAACAGTATTTTTGGCTCATTCTGTCTGTCAGAGCTGTTAACTCAGCTAAAAGAATCCCTAAGTGTACTTTTAGTGTAAAGCGTTTTTTCTTGTAGTAGAATTTCCTCTGCCCTGACAACAATAAAATGCTGAAAGAAACAGCTTTACACACCACCCATCCAGTAAAGTTTGTTGTCCAAAAGTCACCTCACATCCATGACCTACTGCATTCTGTGCCACCATGTAGAAATATACTCTGGTGATGGGAAATTGTTGTTACTACAAAACATAACAAAGACAGAAAGAGCAGAAGGACACAAGATGTGGATTAAATGCTCTCTAGCTAAATTGAGCTCCAGGTTGTGTTTATGTAGACCCCCTCCCCCCTTTTTAAATCTTGGCTGCTTTTACTATGTACATCTGGACCCATGGGAGCCTCCCTTTGTTTCTGTAGCCAGGGGAAGACAATAGACACTCTGGGTAAAGCACACTAGCAAAGGTGTCTATTTAACATGACAAAGCTGAGGGCCACGCAGTGGTCACCACTGCCGCAGGCCAACGCCAACATATAAATCCTTCAACTAAATACACACAACACATGTGCATAAATATACACACATATATAAACCCAAAGGAAAAGCACTAACACACCACCCACAGCCAACCACAGATATGCAACACAAAGGATGAGAAATTGGAAGCATTTGGGGAGTTCTAAACACTGCTTCTTTTGTGTCTGTCGGCTTTTCTTCACATTCACATTTTTAGCAAGTCTTTTGCAAGCAGTGCAAAACTGAAGTTATAAAAGTATTCACTTGTCTCTTGCTGTTAGAAACCATTTTCAGCATTAAGGAGGCTCTTTTGAGTCACATCTGATGTGGGCTTTGATACCATCTGTACCTTCTCATTGTCACTTCCTTACTCTTACTCAGTGTACAAGGTTTTCTTGTCATGGACATTAATTTGCCATTTTGTGTTTTGTCCTTGGTTAAAACATCTGCCTTACCCTCTTGTGCAGGGAATCTCTCTTTCATTTCCTCTTACAACCGTCATGGTCTCTGTCAATATAAGGATAAATCTAAATCAAACCAGTCCAAATGCATTGGATTAGCTGATGCAATATTTACTGCACACAATCCTGAGATTCCTAAAAGCTTTTTAAATTATGATTTTTTTTTTCTTTTTTTTATAGCAAAGCCGATACCATGTTTTTGTAAAACATTGTGTAAGAATGAGTCCTATTTACCATAGCATGGCAAATGATCCTTGGATTGGATTAGAGCAAATGATTCCTAGTTGATATCCTATTAAACTGAACTGTGGGACTTGAGACAACCTTGCTTTACAGAGTATTAACAAGGAAATAAATTCCCAGTGGCTTTAAAAGGCTTTTTCAATGACTGGCCATCAAATCAATGACCTTCAGAATGGAATACTTAACATTTATATAATACTAATTTCTTAATTTCTCGGGATTTGCGTCTCAAGTCAACAAAATCAATTGGTTACATTTTAATAAGGTAAACATGCTTTAAAAGTTCAGTATGTAAGATTTAGTGGCATCTAGTGGTGAGGTTGTGAATTGCAACCAACTTTCCAGTCTACCACTGCCCCCTACCCTTCAAAGAGCATAGGAAAGCTATGGTGGCTGAAAGGTGTCTCTTCTGAGGCAGCAGAGAGTAGCAAGTCAAGAAATGAGGTTTCTTTAGGTATATTTATTAAGAAATTATATTTACTTAATTATTTTGTAAAAGTACATGTTATTGCGAGAGATAACTTGGAAAATGTAAGCCAAGAGTGTGTAACACTGTCACTGTTTATGCACCACAGTCCATTATAAACCACATAATAGATCAAGTTTATACAAACATTGACAAGGGAAACACATTAATTCTCCATGGACCCTCACCAAAACTGCCCGCCAGCAATAATATCTGGCCCGCTGCCAGATTATGGCGCTTTGATAGCGGCAAAAAATATAAATAAATAAATACTTTGATAGCTGTGCCGAAATGGATACAGGTACTCACATAATCACTTCCTCTTTAGTGGGTTTGCCTACAAAATAAAAGCGCAAGAAGCTTGTTTACTGTAAGACTGTAGTAAGAGTTGAACTGAGCTTTTACATTGAATTCTGAATAACATCAAAAGAGTCTGTAGCCTGCTTGACACACCTCTGAAAGAGCCGTGCGAAAACATGATTCCCCTAAATGTCCTCTGACTGGAAATACTGGGGAAATGAAAAAGCGGCCGTAGGCTGATGGATGTGGATCAAACACTGTAAAAACAAACACTGCAGCACATGCTGTAATGTGAGAAACGGTCACTGCAGAATCAATTTGTTGAAGAGAGAAAAAAGGTGGACTTGAATTCACAATCCCCAGAGTGTTAGTCCTGCACTATACCAACTAAGCTAACCAATCAACATCATTAAAAGTCAATATTATGTCTTATATTCCTACCCAGCATCTAATAGTGGAACATATTGCTTTAATGCAATACTGACCCGTGCTGGATATTATTACTACACCTTCTTCTAACATACGTATTCAACGTAGTGATGAGTGTCTGCACTGCCTGAATTCTACCAGAAGTAGAACAAGAAGAATGTAGTGACAAAACACGCTCTGTAGCGCTGTTTGTCCGTTTTCAGCTACTGGAGAAACCTGACGACATAACATTGCGACGTCCATGGAAGGGGCGACCCGCGGTTATGTAGATATAAATGGCTCATTCTAAAGTAATAAAAACATAACGGTTTATTATATAAGGTGTGTGTGTGTGTGTGTGTGTGTATGTATATATGTATATGTGTATATATATATATATATATACCACTGAAAACATAGTTATGGATCTTATATTGCATTTCTGTCAATAAATCCTCAGAAATATTACACACTGGACCTTTAAATTGCTGTCAATATTTTAAATTTTAACCAACACCATGTTCTTTCCCTACCTTTAACCACGTGCTGTGAGTGCCTAAACATGACCACAAAGGGGTTGGATCATGCTTTATTTGTTGTGAGTGACAATTGTTGGAATTCTTTGCTTTGAACAGCTCTAAGCTCTAAAACCTGAATTATCTATTATTTTGCTGCTCACAGTATGCAAATATTTAGCCTCTCTAGTTGTTTGCAGTATTATCATGAAATTACAGTTATTAGGTTCTTCTAATACCACTTATTTTGAGAGACATTAAAATATGGCTTACAAGACATGTTGACCAATGCAGAATGTACATGTACTGTGTATTCATCTATAAGTTTGTATAATTTTACAAAGATTCTACACAGCTCCACAGAACAGGACAATTAGCAGTTCTTTCTCACAAAGATGGTGATTTTCTGGCCAGCTGCAATGGAAGCTGAACTGTTTACCCCTTTAGAAATTATCTGAGCTGAAAAACAACTTTAACAAACCAGGAAGTAGGAATAGTTTTAGGCCATGGAAGCGCTCTGGCATACTGATGAAGGGTATTAAAAAGTCATGGAATTTTTCATCTTTGTACATCATGGTATTGACATATATGCTTTACTTTAAACACACAAAAACATATGCTTTCTTTTTAATACCATGAGCTATACATTTTAGAATCTCTGCTTTGGTCTGTTGCTGAGGATGATAGAGAATATGGTAATTAAAAATTGTCAAACGGATATCAAAAAGTCTAGCTATCCCCTGAAGGCATGCTGCATACTAACTGTTACAGTTATCGGAATCTCCCCATGAGGATGAGTAGCCAGATAGTGTGTTGCTCGCTGCTTTGTTGATAACACTGGTCAGGGGAGACAGCCAGGGTTGGCACTCTAGGCTGCAAACAGCAGATTGAGGAGATGGAGCAGGCAGCAGCAGAACAGTTGGCTTCAGGGGCAAAGGATGGCACTCCTATTTAAAATGTTGCTTCAGGCCTTCACTTGCTGGATTCTAAAATGTTGGCTATGGACTGTGTCTATGCTTGTAGGCATGTGTTTATGCATTTGATATAGACATACCAAATTTGGTGTCCCAGGCTCTCTGGTATGCCACCTCTGTAATGTTATGCTTTATAATTCATGATGTACTGATATTTCTTGATAAGAGACTGTCCTATCAAGAAGAAAACAACATGTTTACCTTCAAATGATGTTGTTATTATAGAGTGAAAAAAAGAAAGCAACAAAAGGTCTGACTTAAACAAAGGAGGCCTCTGTTTATTTCCTGTTTCCAAACAACAGAGTGTATAATGATGAGTTTTGTCATCATTCTTCAACAGTGATTTGTAGCGGTTTGAAAAGGCACAGACAAAATTATGTCTTCCTGTTGATATTGTCGAAAATGCGTTTTAAAAAAATATTTAACCAAGACTGGGATCTCTTTCTAATCTTAACCAGGTCATTTGAGTTGCCTAAACATAGACCACAAAATGTTAATCATGGTTTAGTGACCAGAGTAGGGCAAACAAATAAAAATGTTGACAGTGAACAGTTTGTAGTTTGTAAATACTTTCAATTAAATGTTGCAAAAACATAAAAAAGAAGTCAGAGCAACATTAAGTTTCTTCCAAATGAATGTCCCAATGTAAATAAGTGTTAAATGAATGTTATCTTAGTTATCTTTTAGTAGTCAACGATGTGTCTTAGCATGCAATTCATTGTATCCATTCTCTTTTTTTCTGCAATATCTGCACATGGAAACTTAAGTTAAGGTTAGAAAAAGATTGTGGTTATAGCACAGAAACTGGTTAACTAACTTAAATACTCAGATTAAGGTTTTGTAATGATCATGGACATGGTTTCATGGTTATTAATGTTGGATGTAAACCGTGATCTGCAGAATCCTCTAATGGTTCGTAATCCTTAGGATACTGGACTGATATAGCGCATGAGAACCCCATCAGCATACAGTCCCCTCTTCAATTTATAAAAAAAACTTTAATGGTAGGCAGTTGGACTTTGCGATAGGGTTAGGTAACGGCTCTTATCCAACACGTTAAATGACTGAGAATCTCCAGAGACACTGAGAATAGAATAAGATCAGTCTTTGGGCTCTCAGAGTTATTGATGAAGTCTCCCCTCACTGTCCTTGCTTGCATGGCAGTCTTGTCAGCTTGACAAAAGCAGATAATAATGATACTCAGCAGCAAAACATGGATGAAAAATATCTATACGATGACCCACCCCTAGATAACCATATGTACATTTCACTTGGGAACTAGAGTCTGCCTACTTCTGCCTGCTTGTCCTCATTTTTCAAGGGCAAGATTTTTTTTTTTTTTGCTTTGCAGCCAGTGGGCTGCAGTCACCAATTCTTTTCCTCTTCTCTCTATGTCTATTCCTATCTTACTCTTTCCTCTGTTCCTCTTTTTGGCACTGGCTCTGTCTTCCATCCCTGCTGACTTATGTACATACATTATTTAACAATCTGAGGAGTGAAAATACTATAATAAAGTGTCTCAGCATCCTACTGGACCACAGAGACATGTTATTTTTGCCAATCTCCTTCGCCCCATTCAGAAGGTTAAATAATGTATGTGTTAGCGGCACATCCACTCTGTTGGATGCAGATGGGAGTCATCAGTATGCCAAGTGTATCATTAGGATGACACCATCCACTCACAGATTGCGTATTTCGGACAAATTTCACCATGGGATACTTGCAGTGAAAATGAGATAAGGGGGGATAGAAAGGTGGTGCAGTGATCTGATTTCATTTGCTGTCTAGGAACCCCCCTCCCCGTCTGCTTGTTTTGTCTCCAGCTCATGCTGTTGAGCTTGTATTCCTCATTCTATGTTTTTATTGAATCATAGAGTTCAGGTGTTGCTTCTCACTCAGGTTTTTTATTTCTTTTAAAACAATCAGATTTGTTCTTCAGCATCAGTATAAATGAATGCCAGGTTTCTCTGCTTCACCTCACTTTACGCCAATAATATTTTATATTCCCATCTCCACCCACTGTTATCCAGACTCACAATGACTTTATCTCTGTACCTCTCAGCAAATTAACAAAAATCTTCCTTGATCCGCTGCTCCAAAACAACTGCATTGTGATGCATTTATATGGAAATAGATAGCTTCCTTAGAACATACCCACCAGACAGTGAATTATAGCCTGGGTCCAACTGTACTCTCAGTAAGAATACACTAAAGGAAATGCTAAGGTTGAGACTCTTCTCATTGATATTCGCGTTTTCATTTGAATCATTGTGTTCACTGTAACACACAGTCCAAAGGGCAGGTGTAAGAGTCTTATATATGACCGGACAGGGGAGCGTGTCAAACATGAGTGCCCCGAGTCAGGGTCACAGACACCTGTTTGTGAAAGATGACTTTGTCAACATATTTAGAATGAAAAGGGCCTACTGCTTTTGTTGTTGGTGCGCTTCTCATATGGTTCCTTCAATGACTGCAGCTCTTCTTGATGTCATTCAGCATGGGAGTGTTGAGCCATTGATGCAGGTCATCACTGTCATCAAAATGTTTGCTTGAATAGTCAAAACTGTTGTATAACTGAAACATCTCAATCTTCTAACATTGTTTATTTGGTACTGAAATCAGTCCATCTGTTATGTATCCATCAGGAATACCAAGTAGATATTCACATTTTGTTAATTACTGTTATTATACATCCATTGTCTCAAATATTTACCTTCAGCAACAGGTGTAGAGCATTTTACTGCCACTGCTGTAACCTTTGACTGTAGAATGGAACTATTAATACTAAACACAGTAATTAACTCAGGTAAGGGAATAACACATCACTCAATTTAGTGATGTTATAATTCACTCCTATTTTAGTAGTGGGATGCATTTTGCTCCAGAGCTCCAGAGGGTGCAGGCAGTTGCATATCTATTTTCTTCTTTGTTCATAAAATGACCTCTGACATGGCTCACCTCGCTGACATCTTGAAACCCAACATGCTGTTGGGTACTGTGATAATATCAGTTTGTACATTTAAATTGACCAATATCCATAAATACTTTCACTCTCCGGTGAGTTTTTAGGGTTTAGTGACGCTACAATTGTGAAACTAAATGCTGATATTAATACTTACTAATTATTAGCTGTTATACCAACTTCATCACAAGATTGGCCATAATTTTACAGAGCTACTTAGCCCTTTAATAGTGATTGATGCAATTTGTGAAAATTGCACCCCTTCTCCTCAGAGTCATAACTTTTACTCTGTTATGATCACAAATATATCATGCATAATAATGTGAGGACTCTTCGAAGTGATAGAGGTATCTTCATTTTAGATAAATGTTCACCAATCTGCTAAGAAATTATATAAATAGACACACAGAAAGTGCTACTGTTTATGCCTAGAAGAACTTTCATACACAAAAATAACTAATTCTTATTAATACGCATTGATAGTAACTATATTGCGTTTGTGGATCAAGGTATCGATGTGTTGTGATGTAGTAATCTTCCCAATCCTAAAGCCTCCTGCTAAGCTGGACTGCTAACTGTGTGAGGACATGGCACACAGTTTCACATCCTTGCTCAGATGCACAGACAAGATCTGTTATGACAATAATGGAAATAATATTGGACATGAAAAGGTAGATTTATTAGAAGACCAGATTAGTAAATTAACTTAAACATTTATGCATGTCTTATGATTTTTATTAGATAAAACGTCTCTCAAATTATATTTGGGAACATACTAGGAAGTGCTACCATCATCAGAACGAAAAGGGCAACAAAAAAATGCAGCCGCTATATTATATCTAACCAAGCCTCAGGAAACCGCATTCTGAGCAAAGGCGAGAGCTCAGCTATTTAATCGATGTTTCTCTAGCCTTTGTTGACAATGACAAGTGTCAGATCAGGTGTCCTTTTGAGGAAGATTTATTCCAGAAAGAATTGGACAGAGAAATCCAATTAAAATGGAATATGTCAGGAACAACATCTCTTTCTCATACTCTCTCCTTCTCCCTCCATATCTCAGACTTGCCAGATAACTTGCAGATCACACGTTTTCCTCACCAGACACCCAGACAAACCATCTATTCTGTGTGTCCTCCCTTCCAGCCTTTTTTTACAGGCTGAGTCTAATGCCCAGCAGCCATCCACTGAAGTTTAAACACCAGATTCCACAGCCAACTGTAGGAGTTATGCATTTCTAATGTCATAATCATGTTTAAACCAAACTAATTTATTGGGTGAAAGTGAGGGTGGAATGATATGGGGAGGATGGACTAGGAAATATGCACCTAATGTGCTTTAAGCACTGTCATAAATTAGTTAGCATATATTTCATGGTGAAAACATGTCGTCAGTGCGAGCAGAGTTTATTTTAAGGCAGCGGCATTCTCTTTTTGGATAATAGTGATGGGGATAAAGTGCTGCGGCCACAGTGATTACACAAAAGTTAAGTACAGCTGCATGGCTAATGAAGTTGACATGGTGCTAATGCTCTTGCTACAGTTCCATTCAGTTCAGTTGTCAATGGCATAACAAGCTTAGGTTCATCATACTACTGTATTCTGCAGGCTAATTTAAAACCTTTAAACTCCTTCAATGAAGGATACACTTTCCAAAGTGGTGAATAATGCATGGTCAATATGGGCACTATACTGAGGCATTATGATTATGATTGTATGGTGTTGTTTGATGTGGGGTGTTTTGAGAATGTGGTCGGTCATTTGTTCCATAGTCATCATTTCCATAGGTGCCCATCTTTTTTTCAAGGTTTTTAATATATGTATAAAGTAATAAATATAAAAGGATAGAGGCGAATGTTAGTTTACCAGGAATATAAGATACATAATTATGCCTTAGTAATGTCAGAAAAATGCATATTGTAAAGGTTTTTTTGGGGGGTTTTTTTTGTCACACGTATCACATGATTTAACCAGATTCATGGAAATTTATCTATCTATATTTATTAACGGCATTAAAGAAACTCAGAAGAAATAATGTGCAGTGATTCCAGCAGTATCTATATGCCTTCTGTGTGTCCAAGTTTGACTTGTTTCTTAAAATAAAATTTGATTGTTGATGTAATATTAATGTCTTTTAATTATAATGTCCAGCAATGTCATGTAAAATGAATCCAAATACAGTTGTTTATAATTTATTTACATTCCTAATACCTAATTTCTAGCTTGTTACTGAATCGGTATGCAGGAGCAGACACTCTGCTGTCTCACATGGAGGTCTGTGGCTGTTGCCTTTGATTGAGATTACAAATGCACTGTGGGAGCTCAGCCGAAGTTGAGAGCTGGATTAAGGTTCCCCTCTTGCAGCTGAAGGAGATCCAAGTTGCAGCTGTGTGTAAGTGATAGACAGTGTCTCAGATGCAAGAACAAGTCGTCTTTCAGGGGATCGGTATCCTCACTCTGACGGATGATAGACAGAAAAGGGTTTAGGAAAGGTTACAAGAAAGTTCTGTAGCCAACTCTCAGATATACCCTGGTGATGTCTGTAAACGCTCATAGATGAATGTCTTTTGTTTGTGAAAGAGCTGTCAGCTGAAGCTTCCATCGCGGCAAGCAGTACGTGTTCAAATGGAAAGGCTCAAGAGGAATTAATTAACAAGCCACTCTCAATTATGTAAAAGAGTTTTATTCTATCTCAAGCACCCAGTGTGGAATCCCCATCAATTATAAATCCAGAACCACATCCCAGCGGTTGTGGTTTCTGTTTCTTAATATCTACTCTGGCTCCTTATTATCATCCACTGGCATGTGAATTAGAGTTTCTTTGGTATGCGTTTACGTCTGTGTGGGGATGAAAGTGCTTATTGAGAGAAGCAAGGGTCTCTGTTCCTGTGAGGGATGGTGTAAGGAATAAGCACAGAACTGGCCAGAGGCTGTAAAGCGATAGCAAAAGATTCAATTGGATTTAAGGTTAGCCTCTGTTCATGGATCCTGCCATATCCAATCCTCACTACAGGCTCAGTTTGATTCAGTGGGCTCTATAGGCAGAGGTGCCCTACATCTTATCCTCCCTCCTCCACCACAGGTTAAACTATTCCATACACACGCATGCAAGTCACCCCTATTTTGCTTTAAAAGTGCTGTGTTTAGCATATTTAAACACCCATATATCACTGTCAAATTAATTGCAATACCTCTGTATAATTACCCGTAACAAATGAGAACGTGGCTGAGACTATTTCTCACACCAGAGGTATTGTTATTGCTAGTGTTTCTCTAAATTAAGATAACTTCATATGAACCACATTGCTTCACATGCTTCAAAGAGAACATTGCTACTTGCACTCCTCCTCCTGTCAGTTCTCGCTTTGGCAGTGTTTATTTTAAAGATTAAGAAGAGGGATAACAGCTGAAATAGCCTATCTGCAGGGAGAACACAGGAAGTATTACCTGTTTTTACTTGAACAACAGCACCTTTCTCCTGTTTTGTGCTGGACAGGTTCAGATGATGTCCCCATTTTTAATCCCGTTTTTTTTCCCTTTTCTTCTCTGAGACCTTCTGTCTCTTTTTCTCCACAATACGCCACACATCACCATTAATCGTGACCTACTCATCAGCCAGCACAAATGCCTCTTGTCCTGCAAGGCCCATTATCAGGTGGCAAAGATACAAAATTAAAAAGGAAGCCATCGACCCAAAAGGGCAGACCATCGTAAAAGAAGGCCATCCACTTCATGAGTGTGTTAGACTGATAATGGTAAAATATCTAACAGAGGTCAGGTCACCTCCCTTTCTCTGAAAAACACAAGATCAACCTGATTCATTTTCTCCCCTTCCACCTTTCATGACCTGTGGCATATACTGTCCTCCTCTGGCAGAGTGACAGGATTAATTTTGTCATTGTGATGAGGTTTTTTACAGGTCACTACCTTGGTGTTTACTAGGCTTCATTTGGTTCAGCTGTATGATGGGATCAGCGTTTGAAAGGTGCTGATTTTCATGGATAAAAGTTTATCTTAGAAACTAAAATCTTGGATTCTCCAATTTGTAGTTATGCCAGATCCACTTGAATGGGTTTCATAATGTCATATATCCCATATCTGAAATAGCTATGATATTAGCTATGATATAGCTAAAAAGATTGCTGTTAGAAGTAAAACTCAGATGTGTACATTATCTGTCTACTTCTTGTGCAAACATACTGTATAAGTGTGACATGTATCTGGAGAATGGTATTTTGGAGGAGTAGATACCGATAACCATTCGACCCTGCAGTAAAGGGGCTCTCTGAGGAGCTGGGAGGAGAAGCTCTGACTTACTTCATTTCAGTAAGTTTATCTAAACCACTTGCTGCCAAAAATGCCTCTCGGGTCATTTAGCCACTGTCAACAATTCAGATGAGGCTGCTGGCCCATGAAGGATAACGCAACGGCAGCTCCTCAGACACTCAGCATACTAGGAAAGCTTTTAGTCAAAAGCTTTACGTGAGCCATTAAAGACAGATTTTTAAATGAAATCTGTTTTCAATGGTCATTTGTCTTCTGTGCTTCTAAGGAGGACACTAAGGTTATCATATAGAATAAGATATTGCAGCTCCACTAATCTTTTTTTTTTTTATATTAACAAAGTATTAAATGAAAATGTGTGAAATGTAAAAAAAGTGACGCTCATAGTATGCCCACTGTGAAAACTGAGTTTGCAGTGCTTTGTAGCCTCCTTTAACTCATTGTTTTCCTTGTGCAGAATTAAAATGAGAGTAAATAATGGACCTTCATTTGTCAGATGGACATAAACCAAAGGAAAATCAATGAATGTGGCTTCAAGGAATTTCCAGCAAAATACAATGTTATGAAAACAAATGTTAGGTCCATTATATTGACTAGTTTTTGGGTTATAAGCACTGCTGGATTATCACCTAGGCAAAGCGGCCAAGTGTCCAGCAGGCCAAGACTTTCAGGGTTCACTGTGTCACAACTGTGATAGTCGGTATATCTGTATATTATTTATTGTTGGCCTTGCATCCATACTCTTCATATCCAAGGTAAACGTTGCCCCTAATAATTTTCCTTTTTCATTTGTATGATTTAGGATTTATTCAGAGTTCCTCAGTTGGTGCAAACAGCCCATCCACTGTAAGAGAAGTGAGGACATCATTCATTAAAAGCTTAATAGAATTTGATCAGGGAGGATGAAGTCTCAGCTGCATATAATGATTGTGTTACCTTTGAAGTGTAGAAATATTTTGTGAGATCTCTGTAAAAGGAATAAGGCCTTAATATAGTTTAGATGATCTAAGCTGACTGCTGCTGTGCTTGGTATAGTAGTTTCTTTGCCATTAGTATGCCATGGAGTATGCTGTAGCTCTGCAGTGATTATCAGCTTGGTGAGATGCAGGGCCACCTCAGGGTCAAACACAGAAAGAGGATGGGGGCAGCGGTTCAGCCCTTTTGCCCTCATTAGTTAATTAGGGTGCAGACTGGCAATTTCACTCACAATGGCCCTGGAGCATGCAGAGAGAATACATGAAAGATACTGGACTTGCGCTAGACCCAAAACAAAATTTTGATCAGAAAGGGAAATGTATACTGATTCTCAGCCTCACTAGATACAGTTGAGTTGAGTTTCAGCCCTTTGTTGGGCTGTGCTGTATACCAGTTGCTCTACTTCTGTTGCTTTTCAGACATTTGCTGCCCCAAGTGGTTGACTTCTCAGTTCAGCCACAGGTGTTTTCCAATCAAGAGGTACTGAAATCTCAAGGATTTGAAAATTAAACAATGTTAGAATGAAAAAGTCAAACAATCACTGGTAGTCTCTATGTGACTGTGGCAAATATGAGCAGTGGTGGGGTCAGACATTCCACGGTACGATAACTAAAAGAAAAAAAGACTGCTGATGCTTTAACACTTGTCTATTTGCTTTTACTTTAACACTAGTTTTCAAGGAACAGTGAAAACAACAAGTGTTTCTTATGTCAACAGCACTTTGCTAAATATTCAGCATTACAAGTTTAATGGTACTTCTTATCTAACTGCATGGGTTTTACTTAGTTTGTTCTTCAGAAGCGGCTGCTTCAAAAGCTTGTGTCTCATGATGATTGTTCCTGGTACAACATTTGTTCAGGATTACCTGTATTTTTGGTAAAGGTCTTTGCTCTGGAATTGAGAATCAACACTTTGGACTTTAACTTGGGACAAAAGCTTACAACCATGTCTAAAGCGTCTTAGCTGTACCTGATGCAGAGAGGTAAGTGCTGAAAGTTGAAGGGACAAAAAGGCACTCAACTTCATGCCTTAGTTTTTCATGAGTAGTATTAATTTTATTTATTTATTTTTTTTTGTAGTGTAAAAGAGGGCATACCGAGTTGCCAGTTGTCACCACAGTAGAGTTTGGTTTTATCCCTGGAATAGCTGAGCTTACAAGTTATTTCAGCAAACGTTAGAGCACAGACCGGAAAAGTCACACTGGTTCACATGTGCAAACTTCCTGCATGTACACATCTTTAGAAATATTGTATGAAGTTTGAGGTAAATAACAGTAATCAGCAAGTAAATACAAAATTAAGAGATACATGCATTAGTTTCATTTTAATGAAGGGAGTTTATTGTCACTTAAAGTTTTATATATATTTTTTATTAATGCTATTGTGATTATCATTTTGGTTGAGAAAATCTATTATAATTTCTGTCCTCCCTTCGTTTGAACATGTTACATTTTCTTTTTCCAAATTGTAGCTTGGCCTCAGTTGTATTGCTGTTAATTATAATGTACCAGGGGATTTGACCTTATGACAGAAAGCCCCTGCAGGAAGTTAATTGGTAGGAGCTCAGGCATATTCAGGTCAGACCTGGTTCAAATTACTTGGAAATACTTTTCATGATCTGCTTTAGCTGAAAAGTACAATGGGTAGGGTTTGTGAAGAGAAGCAAAAAAGGCTTGCAGAACCAACTTTTTTGTGTCAGTCTGTATATCACTCTACGAATTTCCCCTATAGGGTAATGACCACAAATCAAGTATACCATGCAGGTTACAACAAAATAAAAGTAACTTTCTAATACAGTTTTTGCACCACTAGATACAGTTTTGTAATGCTAATGCAATTTTCTAATGTTAGTGTCAGTCTTTCCATCCAACATTTTGGTCCACACCAAGATACTCAACAAAGAGGAAAAAGATTTTAGTGGAAGTTTTTATGGAAATTCATGGTACCCAGAGGATGATTCCTAATTTTGGGAAAGCCCTCTTTCTCAAAATATCTCTTCAACCATCATATTGTTCCACAAGAGGGTACAGTAAAGGCAGGATTTCCATTAAATTTGATTTGGTCATTCATGGTCCCAGAACAATAAATCCTAATTAATCTAAAAATGTCCAACGTTTCATAAAGTCGTCCCGCTCCTGATTGTCACTTTTTGTGAACCAAATAATCACAGCCTGGATGAGGCCAGCTTTCAAGCTGTAGAATTTAGCCTTTTCTATGGCATTCTCTCCTGGTTTAGTAATTAGGTGCTCTCAGAAAGAGGAGGCTCAAATTAGTTAGATGAATGTTTCAGTGTTTGGCCTCTGCTTAATATCCAAATTTTAATAATGACAGAAGAGGAGCAGCTATTAGATATGTATCAGGGAGGTGTTTATTTGGAGACGATGAGGTGAGACAACACACTAATCTATAGAGGACAACAAATATGAAGCTGTAAGAAGTAGACCATGTCACACCATAGTTAGTTTCAAACATTTTATACTGGAAAAAGCACTTCTGCAGTTTTGATTTCTGCTGCACACGCTTGTGTTCTTCCAGATTCACTCCTCTCCACTTATGTAATGTAATACACTTGAATGAAAACTGAAGTGGTTACGGGTTGGGGGAATGATGGCAACAACCGTAATCCTGACAAAGCTGTGTTGGTAAATGACTGAAAGATGTGAAGAGAAGGAGCTTAGTAGCTGACACGTCTATGTCAATTTGATTAAGGGCTGACACCCACACACAGCACATGGAAACGACTACTTAGTGCTTTGTGCAGTCT
Organism: Micropterus dolomieu; assembly: GCF_021292245.1. Classification (NCBI taxonomy): domain Eukaryota; kingdom Metazoa; phylum Chordata; class Actinopteri; order Centrarchiformes; family Centrarchidae; genus Micropterus; species Micropterus dolomieu. The sequence continues at coordinate 11,557,289 of NC_060172.1, forward strand.
CTCAAAGTACAGCAGGTTAATGATAAGTGGTGGAGACAGTTTGGATTGTGCTTCTCATAGGCTAATTTATCTGGCTGTGAAACACAAATTGAAAAAATGTTCAATGTTAGTTCTGTTAGGAGGCTGAATATAACAGCTGTTATATTCACTGTTTGGCTGCAATTTAATTTCCCTTTAAAGTACAGATGAACGTGCAAAATTACTATAAGTAATATACTATTATTTCTATACTGTTACTGCTGTATTACTAACCTGGGATGAGAAATTGCTGGGAGCAGTGTGAGGTGTTTCTGTGGATTGACTGGCAGGTGAGAGGGGTTTAAAAGAAGCTGCAGAGTGTATAAGGAGTCAGTACCAAGAGGGCATGATGGGAGTGATGTGTTGGTGTTTATGCAGTGCTGTAAAGGATGTACTGGAGGCTTTGGAAATGCCTGCCATAAATCCTTTTGAAGTTTGAGGAGAAGCTTCTTCAGGTCGGCAGGGGTTAGAGTAGTGGTCGCCACTGGTGGATCAACTGGTGGATCTTTCAGACTTTCCCTGTAGCTCCTGAAAATAATAGAAAAAATAAATACACAAATACATTATACCTGAGTAATGTTCAGTTTTGCAAGCGCCTCTCTATTTCTTGGTCCAGCATAGTAGGTGCTACATTAAAGTGACCAATGAGATAAGAGAAGAGTATCGGTATGTTAATTCTCGTAAATGTGAAAATATGGCAGTCACTGGTGATGTACAATTTCTATCTAGAATGGGAAGAGGAATTTATTTTTACCTTGAGAAAGACAAGTACATGTGTATGTTAAATAAACTGGTGGCTATTACTACTGATGAGGCCCCAGCAATGCACTGTGTGCGCACTGTAATGACCCTGATTTTCCCAACTTCATGAATTATTACTGTTCGTTTAATCAGCAGGCCTTGGGTGGTAAGGTCGTGGACTTTTTCCATGTAATGACACTGGTGGTCAAACTGATAAACTCCATTCAAGCAAAAGTGCTTCAGCACTGGTTGTTCAGAGGGTTACTGGATGAGCCTGATGCTGCTCACAAAGGCCCACGTCTCCATGCTGATGTCTGTTGATTTAGTGCTGCAGCGATGTGTTGACTTGCTGCCTGAAATAAAGACTATTGTGGCGAAAATGAATAAGGGGCACAAGGAACTGTCAGATGATGCGTGGCTGTTGCCCAGGGTTTCTGACAGACCTAATGGCAAAACTAAACATACTCAACATCAAACTCCAGTGAAAAACCATATGATAAGTGCAGTTAATGCATCCAAGGCCAAGCTCAGTGTTTAGCCCACATAGCGAGAGAACGGAAGGCTGACACATTTTCCCAACGTAGAGAAAATGTCACAGGCATCAAAGATAGCTTTTCCCCCTGAGCAGTACTGCTCACCTGGACAAAGTGAAAGTCAGCGTTTTGGGTGATTTTGAAATATTTTGTCATGAAAGATATTGCTGCATTTGTCTCAAATACATTTCTACTCATTGGCATAGAGCCACTAGCAGCCAAATTCCTGCAAGCATTTGTTTTGTCAAGTGGAGTTGAAATGGAGATGGTTGATTTGCAAAATGGCATAGAGCTGAAAGGAAGATCAAGAGATGGTGACTTTTGGCGACTGGTCAGCAAGTTTCCTCTCCTCACCCCATGTGCACTAAGAGTGAGGGCCTACTTTGGATCCACTTACCTCTGTGAGATGGCATTTTCACAGATGAAAATAATCAAACCCAAGTACAGTGACAGACACCTCACAGCCTGTCTCTGACTGGCTGTCTGGAGCTATGAGTCAAACTAAAAAGCCCTCACACACAGTATTCAGTCACAGCCATCACACTGACTTGAGTGAATAACATGACTGCAGCAGTTTTGCCTTCTGATGGCATTGTGAAAAGTGATGCTGCCTAAGATGGGACATAGAACTGCACTTAATTGCACTGACTGAGAATTGTATTAGCACACATCACATTTCTACTTTCTGAAATGCCAATGGCAAATTTAGCAACTTGAATCACATGAAGCGTCATTGGATAATCATAACTTTTAAACATGGCACGTCACATGATCTTCTCACTGCAAGTGTGTAGGTTTTCCTGTGCTGATACCTGGGTCTGTGAAGTCAGTTGAAACATTCTACTGAATGTGATATCAGGCAATACAAGTGAACTTGACTTGATTGAAATAACTTTGAGATGGTAGAAGAATGCTTTACAGAGGGGCTTGATGTGTTCAGTGAGAACTTCCCTATCGCATCTGTCTGCTCTATGACACCAGCTTCACTGAATCTATAGTATGACGTCAGCTCAGAGTACAGTTGGTTTGTGCATTCACCTAAAACAAAACAGAAAAAAAAATGTATGGAAGAGTATTTATCTAATTTGAATTGGAAACAAATACGGGTACTGTATATGGAAGAGGCATATGATTTGAAGTCTTGTTTTTTTGTCTTGCATTACTGAGATTGATATAAGGCTTGATTCAGTCAGAGATTCAGCTATGTTCCAACTTAACTCCAAGCTGTGCTTCAGTGCACCCTCATTACAGGGCATGTGGGGTGAATACTTGCGTTAGAAAATCCCAGTGGATTCCAAGAATAGATCTTACACAGCTTACTTCACCTGGTCTCAGGGATGGGTTTCACTTACTGCTCAAATTCAGCTTGAGAAACAATCTTATACCAGCCAACTCTGATCAAAAGTTATCTTTTAGTTATGCCAAAAGCGTCTCTCTGTGTGTTCACGAGATTGTAAGCTTACTTCAAGACAAACAAATATGACTGTATTTGGGCAGCACTTACAGTCATTTAACAAATGGTTGCACACATAATCTCTCTCCAGTATGTCAAGAGGAGTATGCTGTAGAATGTCTGGCATTCATCATATTTGAGGAGCAACTTATAGTTGCACAAATCCTTATGACTTATGAGGCATACCACATAACATGTCAGACCCCTGTCGCATGTCCTGCATCTTTCTTTTTCATTTTTTTCAATTCTTCCACTTTCCCCATCTCTCATCCCTTTCAATTGTTAAAAAGCTCAGAAATGCTCTTTAAAATTCATATAAAAAGCAATAGCATTTGGGACAAAATTGTCTCATAATATCTCAAGAATTCATTTCTCCATTAAGTTCTCTTTACTGCCTGAAAATGAGTTACTCTGGAACCGGAACCGGTCTACCTAATTTTGTAAGAGATGGAAAAATTATTTGGAAAAGTGAGTTTCCGGTTGGAAAGCTTTGAGAGGGTAACATTAGGTGGTAAATGTGCGCTTAGATCTTGCGATGGTCTTTGTCCTGGTAACACGACAGGGAAATGCTATCCTTTTAGCTGTACAGTATATCCTTAGTTGATGTGTATGTGCTGGTGATGCATACATCTGAGTGTGGCCCTACACAGTTCTGTCTGCCCCTGCAAAGTGTATACTTGCTCCGACATGACTTGCATGTTAAGCACCAACAGCTGACTGTTGTAGCCTCCTTGTAATGGAGCCAGTCACCGCCGGCTGCCAGGCTCCAATTAGGCATGCAAACCTCCTGATCCAAGACGGGAAAGAAGCTGCCTCAAACCTCAGGTTTTCTTCAGCAGAACCGACTACTTCTTGTTTGTCCACTTCACAAATTCATACACTCTAAAATGAAATAATGATGGCCATGTGGCCTATACAAATATTTGTGATGTTACATAACTGGAATTAAAGAACTCTGCAGTGTTGATGCTAAGATGCTAAAAGCCTATTTACAGTAGGAGGCTGTAAAGTCCATAATTCTCCCGCTAGAGAATAGCCAGCACTCACATCTTCACTCATTGGTTTTGGTCATTGTTATTAAAACCTGACAGGCATATTTGCTGTGTGTGGAGGGATTATCAGTGAATTAATACACCATTGCTAATACCGCTTCTGAGCTTACCGTGAGTAGCTTTGAAGGTGCTCTTCCATCTAACTTCTTTCCTTACTTTGCCAAAGTAATAACTAAAATTATCAATCTGCTGGCAAGCTATTAACTAGGCAAACATAGGATATGTGTAGTGCGAATGTGTTTGTGTATGTGTCTATGTATGGAGATATATATGTGGGTGAAAAGGAGTTAATTAATGCTTTCAGTTTCCCTGAGCTCTAATAAAAATCCTTCCCCTCTTTGTTTATTAAAGGAAAATACCAGTGTAATTTAATTTTGATCCTATAACTCTAAATGCTTATGAAAAGTTTAAACTTTTAATAGGCAAAATGGTGAAAGAGAAAAATAAATGAACTGGTTGCATTTTCATTGTTTTTGTTTATCTCTCAATAATTAAAATGTGAATGGTGATTCTATTGTGATCAGGTAGTTAAAGCAATGCAATAACAGAACATTTGAACCTTACTGTAAGTTTGGCGGAAATGTGATTGCCAGAGGGGATTTGGACTTATGACCTCAGCGTTTCTAAAAGCCTGGCTACGGCCCTGCTCAGTCCTACACTGATAAAAGGCAGAATTAATGTGGTAAATCTTATTTGGAAATGTGTTCACTGTTGTAAATGAGTTATATGCTGTATGTACTTTTGAGGAGATGGGGTTTATAAGGAGATATTAGTGAGCAAACAGTACCTGTGAGGAGGAACTATTGGTAAAAACTGCGGGATACTATCTTTAATGTGGGTGCAGTGAAATAAATTCTGGTGTATTGGGTTGCTGTGGCCTCTAATTGCCTGTGAGGATGGTTTCTGGAACAACCTGTCTGAAAAGAACAGAACAGGTTGCTCTAAGGCTTGTTGGTGAAAACTGTCATCTCGGGATATACAGTTGTGCTCCCCTCAAACTCTGGCAAAACAATGGACATGACACTAAAAGTTTACAGGGAGAGATATGCAGATTGAAATGTTGTTTATACAAACATTTGTCAGACGCTAGGCTGCTGTGCAGACAGAAATATTCTCAACGAATGGGTAAATATACAACCGGTAAACCAGAGAATGACTATTTTCCTGGGTTTCTACAGTTTGGCCATACTGAGCTACTGTATCCAAGTTAGCTAGTTACATGACTTTGTGTCAGAAGCACAAGGACAGTGTAAATCACTGTTTCTTGATCAGTGACTGGCTTTAGCAAAGTATTGTTTCTTACTGAAATATCACTAATTTAAGTCCACTGCTCAAATTAGTAGGAGCTGGGTCACTCACACATGTGCATTTGCCATATGGGTTTTTTATTTTTATTTAGGGCTGTCTCTCTGTTTCACTTTGTCACATTGGTATATGGATATTTTAATAGAATATCCTAACAATTTTGGCTAAATGCTTTTTAAACTAATGTTGCTGTGGCTGAGAACATCATTTGATCTCACACATGTTTTTACTTCAGTGATTAATGTGATTATATCAAAGCCGATCACTGAAGTACAGACAGAGACTTACAGCAATTTGCACTGTCCTGACAGGGTCGGCAACGGTTAATACCCCAGCCCAGGGCTAAGAGCCAGACTTGTATGTAGCTAACTACTAAGCTTACATCTACTAACCTTCCAACTTAATACATTTCATTATGTCAGGAAGTAATGACAAAGTGATCTTTCTAGGAGATGGTGCTGTGCTAGTGGTTAGCTAGAAGCTTAGGGTAATGTCCCAAGTGGTCAGATTTATTAATCTGAGCATAATGTGTCTTCCCAACTGTAATATGTACTTTTGGTCGACATTGTTTTGACGCACTCATTGTGTATTGTTGTCTGTTAGAGCAAATCAAAGCAGTTGTCACAGGGCACTTTTCATATCGAGCAGGTCTAAACCATACTCTGTGTAATATTATTTATGGGACCCAACAAAGCCCTCCATGAGTAAGCACTTGGCGACAATGACAAGTAAAAACTCGAAACCTCAAGCAGAACCTAGACTCAGGGTAGGCGGCCATCTGCGTCTACCGGTTGGTTGGACTGAGAGAGAGAGAGAGGAGAGAGAGAGAGAGAGACGGCAGGAGGAAGTATGTTGTAGTACATAGATCCAGACTCTACAGCTCAAGAGGCAGAAACAGATATGAGAGGGGAGAGGAAAGATGTTGAGTCAGTGACATGCATTAATGGAATAAGAATGCATACAGAGGGAAAAGAAGAGAGAGGAGCTCAGTGCATCATGGGAAGTCTCCTGGCAGTTTAGGCCTATAGCAGTATAACAAGTCAAGCCTCAAGACACAATGTCTTGATGCTGACTCGAGTCGAAGTATTGTAGGAATTAGGATGTTTTTAATAGATCTGTGTTGTTGCCAAATATGATAATACATGAGAGCATGCAGCCATGCATATGTCAACAACAGTTAGAAATATCCAGCTGTTACAAAAGAGGTGTGTTTTTTTCTGAAGTCTACAGTGATTACAGATTTTTCTTTTCCACGTACCCCAAAATTAAATTGAACTCTGTTGAAAATATGCTGATCTGAATTATAGAATTGCTGTGTCAAAGAGCAGAGTGTTGTGACTGTAGGTTACTAAGTGGTGGAATGAGAAGTAAAGAAGCACTCAGTAGTCAGAGAGGTTTATAAGTCTTTGGAGACGACTGAAAGTGAGGGGCGGGCTTCGTGGATAGATATTATATTGGTGTCATGAGTATACATGTCAGGGCACAGATAAATTCATCCGTTGTCCAAGCTCTCTCCTCACTATGCCAAGCACTTATTTCGATCCTTTCCTTTGGTCAGGTTTTCTTAATTTCAGTGCTTTGATGAAAACTTTGAAACATAATACCTATCCATACATACACATAAAATAATTGATCCTAAGTCCATCTCTGGGAAATGAAATAGAACTCTACACACTGCAGAGGATAGATATATGTCTTCACAATAGGGTGTCTCCCAGATGACTGTGAATATGAGATTATTTTGTACTTGTCACATATATTTTGTAACTTATTGGCAAATTGGCACCAAAATCAAGTTGTAAAAAAATCAGAAACATGAATGTACATGTACATCTATGATGCATTGTAAACGCCAGCACAGTCTTTTACCATATTGGTAAGAAGATAAGTTATGACAAAATAATTTCACTCCCTGACACGCCATCATTACATAAGTGATAAGTGAGAATGTTTTTGTTAAGAGTGTTGTTTAAACAAGAATGGAAAGCGCATAAAGGCTATCCATCCAAGTTTTATTTGAAAAAAATCCTGGTTCAGATGAAAAACAAGGAAAGTGTTTTGGATTTGTTAATTAATAAAACCTGCCAACTCTCAGTTTTACACCATGATTTTACTGCTCACAATATGCTCTCAGCAGAGACACACTTTTGCTTGACACATAAGACTCAACAAACACTTTATTCTGGAGATACTGCACAAGTGGCCATTTAGAGACATGCACTGAGAAAATGGCTCTGGGAATAGCTATCTTTCCCACACCGCCTGAACTCCTTTTTGTTGTCTTTAGTGTTGCAGATATGATCATTTGATTTTTGGCTAGTTGTCTTAGTCTTAGGGAGGCATGGCTTGGGTTTGCAGCATGGTATCTGTGATCTTACTAGATGAGGGAAGGAAATGGATATGTTGTGTTCTTTGTATCTACCTCCAGCCTGTAAAAGCAAACATACTGTGGGCAGTGGTTTTCCATGTCTCTAGAGCCTGCATGCTAGCCTGGAACAAAGCCCATTTATGTGGCAGAGGCAGTGTTTTACTGCAAATCAATATTTGTACGATTTCTTGACTAAGTCAGAAGGGAGATATTAATTTCAGCTTGGAAAGGTTAATGAAATCAATATTTGAGGCTATTCTTGATCAGGAAAATTACAGAATTACTAACTACTTTCTTGGCAATTGACCTGTTGTAGTTGTCTTCTCTCATAATGAAAGGTGGAAGTAGTGTGACACTGTTATACCATCACACACACCATAACTTACAGTATATCACTTGTGTACCTGCTGTTGGACATTGCGATGCTTACGTGCCCAGATACTTTTTGTGTATGTCAACAAGGGGAAGACGGAATCATCCCTGCTGACAGAATATCTTCCTCGAGAGCTTCCAATTTGCCAAACAAAAACACAACTAAACATGGTGACACTCTACACGCTTCCAAACACAAAAGCTTATTGTGTACATTTACACAGTTCTAAATGCTGGCCTTGTCATAATGAGGATGCTTTTCACATAAAGGAGTGTGTAGGGGGAAAAAGAACAACAAAGGCCACTGCTGTGACTGTCTCTTCTTAGTCACGGATGTGTTTCTATACCTAAAAGCTTGTCTCAATATGAAACATCTCATTGTGCTGTGATGATAGTTAGCTACCTGTCTTTGAATGCAGAGTCCTTGCAAACCTTTCCCATGAATCTCCTGGTGAGAACTGGGCTGAGGCTGACTCACTCATTTGTGTGAAGTGGCGACATGCTGAAGGCTCAGCGGGATTTCTCTGTCGAGCTCCGGATCACGATTCAGTGGTGTTTCTGCTTTGCAGTCTGTGCTTCACTCCCATGCCACACTTCACTGAAGATAGGAGTCTTAAATTAAACCATGTCACATTTAAAAATCATCATGGTTCTTGTCATTCTGGTGCACACATACAAGGGATGATTTCCTGATTAAGCCATTGAAAATTATTACACATTTTATCACTTTTCATTGAATATGCAAGAAGGAACAAACACCAGGTGTTTCTCTGCACTCTTTCTAAATCTCATCTGTGTCACTGTAGCTTTAGCTGATGCTGAGAGATGAAGTGCATTAGAGTCTCAGGAAAAGGATATTCTTTGATTTACAGCATTATGCCTTCTAAATCATCTGCCAGGAGAAGCAAGGATGTGCAAAATGAGAACGAGAGTACCCTGGAATCACTCAGTCAGGTGGTTTATATAAACACTCAAAATATGTCTTTGGCCGTGTTGGGCAAGCTACTTGGAAAATGTAGTGAGCTAAGCTACTAGCTACTCTCCATTAAATGAAGCTTCACTACACAGAATTGTAGTTCTGAGTTGAAAGAAGCCCGTGATTTAAAGAAAAACTTTATTTACTACACAATATTATACAAACACAAAGGGAAGTTAAACTCTAATCTTGATATGCATGTTTCCACACCGGTGGAAGCTGGATATTAAAGGCAGTCCCGTTGCATGGCACAAATAGAAAACCAAAGACAATAACACAACCAGCAAGATAGGTACATATGTTTATTGAGGATGACCACAAATGTTACATATAAAATGAATAAAAAAGAATAAAATACCACAATACAATAAAATAAGATTTAAAAGAAAACACAGAACAATAAAAAATGTAGGTAAGGATCTTAATAAAAATATAAAACTAAAGATTATATCATTATTTAGGTTAACAACATTAAAAAACTGAAATTAATAACTTTTTTTTACTTATTTGTCCATTAACATCATAGATTAAAATTTTGCTGCACTGAGCTGTTATTACCTACCTGCTGCTTCTGCTGCGCCATTACTTTAAATGTTACCATCTTATTCTTCAAATCCCGCCTTCTATAGTCTGATGAACTTTGACCTACACAGAGACCCGCGCTCACGCCCCTCGCTCACGCCACGCCGCCTAAGCTATAGTCCGCAGCTGGACCCTTCTCCTTCTGCCGGCTGCACATACAGGTCCGTGTGTGGCGGTGGCGTCACTTACTGATCCTTCAGAAATGCTTGAGAAAATGTAGCGTGTGTGGAAGCTACTGAGCTTCCTTACTGAAAAGCTATTTGATTCTGAAAATAGCGACACTACCACCAAGCTACTGAGAAATGTAGTTAAACTAGTAACAGCGCTACTTGTAGCGACGCTACTGCCCAACACTGGTCTTTGGATAGTGTTACTGAATGTGGATAAGATTGCTGTCGAGGACTCAACATCCTACTAACTTATTTAAAATGCATAACATTTGAAACTTAACTTAATTATTCACTTTAATTTGCCACCAGTGTTGGGCAAGTTACTCAGAAATTGTAATATATTACTAGTTATTACTCCTTAAAAAAGTAATATTATTACTTTACTTATTCCAGGGTGATAAAAGTAACTAGTTATGTTAGCCTACCCGTTACATTACTATTGTAACGGAGCGGTTATCAGTTCGCCTATACTTTTTATGTGGTTACCAAAATAACAACACGGAGGCTCCGCCGTCTGAACCAAGACGGGACATCTTTATTATTTTCTCTTCGACCCCCGCACATAGTTGCTCCGGAATCGAAACTGCTGTACTGCACTGGTAGCCTATTTATAAGAGCAGTCTTCAGTAGTTACAAAATGTTACGTTAAGGCCACTCTCTCCCGACAAGTCCAATCATCATTGAAAGTAAATTAGCTGCTGGACTTTCTCTCTGTAAGTTTCACGTTGCTGTGCTGCTTTAGCAGATGCTTCAATAAATCAGATGTAGAAATGTTCGCGGTTGAAAGCTTTTTGCTGCTTTACACTAGATGACAATGTTCTTTGCATCTTATACTGTGACATAATAATGGCAGAAGCTACTTACAGCTGTGTAAAGAACACCTCTATTCGTAGTTCTCCTTTCTGAACAACAAAGTCGGGTACCGCTGACCTGCCGCACAGTCGTGGATTCACGTCAAAGATGGTGCATTCAGTAACGAGTAACGCAGGGTTACTTGCCTTAACTGTAATAATATTACTGTTTTAGAAAAGTAATTAGTAACACTACTTAGTTTCTGGGAAAAGTAATATTATTACAGTAACGCGTTACTAGTAGCATTACTAATAACACGTTACTGCCCAACACTGTTTGCCACACAACCTTCTGTGCTGCACCTTCCTCTTTGTCAAATTTGTCAAAGTGTCAGACACTTAATTCACAGGGTCACGGGTACAATATTCATTAACAATTTACACCTCAGAAGTGTTGGTAGATAAAGGTATAGCTTCTTCTAAGTGAATCACGAGGCCATGGAATGCCATCATCTGTTGTTTGACCAGCCTTTTTTTTATAGTGAACATTTTCTTAGCTAGACAGCTAACAATGGTGATAAAATCAGTTGACCGTAGCTTAGCAAACTATTTGAGCACACAAAGCAGTTGCCATATTTTCACATAATAAAACAACAAAGGTGACCGACATTTAGCAATACCTTCTATGTACAATATGTTATTCATAAGTGAGCTTGCTAACAACCTTGCAGTTCAACTAGGTCATTGTAGAAAATCTAGACTCAACCCATCTCAACATACAGATGTTGCACTCTAGTGAGCATGAAAAATGAAAATTTCATCCCATAGTTTCATTCATAGAGGGTATTTCTTTTCCTTTTGAGCAGGCAAAGCAATGTGATTTTGAGCAGTGCCCTTTTGTGCTTTGCCTCTGTGTCACCATTCCTCTCACTTGAACCAGAGACTAATGCATATTTTCTTTTCTTTACCCAGCCACCATCCAGGTGCAAATCACTCCAACACAAGGAGAGATCAGTGTGGGAGACTCCAAGTTTTTTCTTTGCGAAGGTAAGAGTCTTCTCAAACATACCTAATTTAACACCCCATGATACAAATGTCACCTCATACAACAATATTGGCTGTTTTAATTGAGATAATTTAATAAAAGTGATAGAAGTCAATATAAATACTGAGACCTGTGTACTTGTGAATATACTCTCAATAGATATTTAGCAGTAAAGACATTGAAGAAAAAAAGACAACGGATAAATTGATTGAGAGGTTTATTCTGAGGAGGCAGTGGGAAGTTGAGATCACAGTCAGGTAAGGAAGAGGGCTTGGAAGAGGTGGGAAAGGGGTGCAGTCTGAAGAGATAATGAGAGAGAGGTCTCAGACTGTCTGTGTTTTCAGTGTTCAATGTACATGAGCAGTTGTCAGCTTGCCTGAAATACAGGTGGTATTTGCATGAGGTAGGTTATCTGTTTGACATTCTAGAACATTTGGTACATCAAAGATGTTATTATTATCAAAGTCTTACTGGAGGTTCTGTTCACCCATATCATAAAACAAACGTTTGATGTTCCTTCTATAGTACTGAACAATACTCTGTTTTACTGAACACATATGAATTATTCATACTACTCTTTGTGTTATTTTATATGTTATATCTAGTCTGATATTGAAAATACTTGTAAAGTTAATACTGATATAATGATATAATATTACATATTATTTATATTCAAGTTGAAATTATGGTATTAATCTAGTTTATGTTTACTCACAGAATATCATGTGAGCACAGAGTCTGCCTAAACTTGTTAAAGTAGTTGCACATCTATGATGTAATACATTAGGGATGTAATTGAATACCATACCAAATAACTCACCAAAATGTAAAACTGCATAACAGAATTCCACTTTTTTCAATAACAAACCTGTATATTGTGGTTATCATTTAAATGTCAGCTGTGGACTTCCTTTAAGAATTCTTGCTGCCATGCCTCATTCTTCATTTTTATGTTTTTCAGTGTTGGGAGATGCTAAAGACATAGACTGGTACGCCCCCAGTGGGGAGAAGATCCTTCCCAACAGGCAAGACATTTTTGTGAGCCGCACCGATGACACCATATCGACCCTCACTATATACCACGCAAACGTGGACAGTGCCGGTATCTACAAGTGTGTGGCAAAGAACGGGGACAAGGAGGCCCAGGCCACAGTCCAAGTGAAGATCTTCCGTAAGTCTAATCTTTTTCTTAAAGTCTGTGTTTTTGATTATTTTTACATGCAGAAAATCAACATAATTGCATGAGCTTTAGCTGCTGAGGGGTTTGACGCCATAAATTCAAATTGAGGCAAAAGTGGATGAGCTTGGATGCAACTTAGGTTAGACAAGCAGCAGTGCATGCAGCAACCGTCTATCAAGGCAACCCCACCCCACATCATACCCACTTTAAATCTTGAAAATACAGTTGTGTCTTCTTCATGACAACACAATCTCTCTCTCTGTCTTTATAAATTCTATTTATACTAATTTCACAGCAGTACGTGTAGTTGTTTGGCACTTTTTAGTAGACAATTGACATTGGAGAGCGAGAAAGGAAACAAATCATTCCATCTGTGCAGTACAAGAACATAGCAATTTCTGCAAAGCTTATCCTGTCTCTTAGAAATTATGTTTGTAATCTACTAAATGACAGAACATATCTGTCATACGAGCAATTGCTACCTGGATTATTTTCACTGGCAAACCTTTTTGCAGTCAACATAATCCAGGCAGCTATTAATTTCCATTTGAATGTTTTTTTTGGCAAAACCATTTAGTACAATATAAATGTAAATTCTAAGAGAGACAGGATTGGACGGCTTCTGTGCACAATGCCTTAGTTTTAAAGAAACTGAATGTAACATTTGCTGACCCCATAATTGTTGGGATCTAAGGCCTATGCTCTGTCATCTAAGACAACTTAGTCTTCTTGGTAAAATCGCCAAACTATTAATTAATACATCCTCTGATATGTTCTTCTCGGGTAGGTGTTGTTTCAAGCACGACAATGAAACTTAATCCAGGAAGTCCTGTTTGAGTCATAGATTCACGAGTTTGAAGCCTTATCAGATGCCAAAACATGCAACGGCAGTTTGTAATACTACAAGGAAAGATTTTACAACTCTGGCTGCTACGATTATGCATTCATGTTTCAAAGTAATCTACCAGGAATGTGGGCGTGCATGCGTTACTAAATGACGTTGGTTTGCCTTGTGGCGAAAGTTGAGCTAGGTTAAACTTTTTTGCCTGACAACCCTGCATTCTTCGCTGGAGCCTTCTGCACTGGCACCTCCTCTATGTTAACAGAGTGGTCCCATTGAAATGACTGAAGGCGCTTTTTTTTAACGCAGTCCTGATGTCTGTCTGAATGCAGACTGAGAGTCTTTGAACTTAGAGCAGCAGAACCTCAACCATATGGTTCCTTGTTACACTGCTGTTAAATTGCAAGATTTTTAAGCAATGTAAATATGCCACATGAGAGTTTTCACCTTTAGGAGTCTGAACGTTAAGATATTTAATGGTTATCACATCTCTCTACAGAAAAGATCACCTTCCAGAGTGCCCCCAGCCCGCAGGAGTTCAATGAAGGTGATGATGCTGATATAGTCTGCGATGTGGTCAGTTCACCACCACCCACCATCATTTGGAAACATAAGGGCTCCAAGATCCAGGTTTCTAAAGATGGTGAGCCAGTCCTAATAAAAATGTTCCCATGCTTGAGCTACTTCTTCAATTCCAGCCCTACCCCATCCCATCTCAGCCCACTCACTCCCTGAGCAGTCCCCTTACCTTCCTGTCAATGCTGTCTGGCAATTCATGCTTTCTAATCAATTTGGCACACTCTTCCTCAACTCCTTCACCTCCTGTCCATCATCTATGAACAAAGCAACGCATTTTCAGTGGCGAAGGTTTAGACTTCATAGATGATGCATGAACATGGAAATTGTATTTTTTGGCTCAGCAAGAAGTGGTCATTCTCACTAGAAAAGATGTCTGAGGGCAGATTGGACTTTAAGTTCCCCAAATAGAGGGAGAACTATTCTGGAAGCTGAAATACAATGAAAAACTGAAGGGAAAAAAAGAGATAAGTGGAAGGGTAAGAGAAGAGCTAACAATGATGAACAACAATCATTTTGTCATTTTATATTTTCTTAGTATATATTTGTACCAGATTTCCTTTGATGTCATGTGTCATGAACACATGTAGAAATAGAAATTAGGGTTTTAGGAGTCATTTTGACAGTTCACAGTTGTGTGTAGTCCTGTCCTCATCATAGTTTGCTCATTGTTTAACTGTACTATATATATTTATAGGTACACTATAGTGAAAATCTGTCTTTTGTGTATACGAAATACTCACTGTCTTTATGCTTGAAAGGAGGTTTTGGAAAGTTTGTAGCTTGCTCCATGACAACAGAGGACAGAAGTTATCAGCTTCAATTTGCAGTTGTTACCATGGATTCCAATGGTGAGTCACAGTCATAGTGGAAAAAAACAAAAACAAAACAGAACAAAAGAATAACATCAAAAGGTCCATGGAAACTAAGACAACAAGTAACTAGCAGAACTAAGATACATATCTCTGTTGTGGAGAAACTACAGGGGGTTTTTAAAACTGCTTAAGATACAAATAAACCCGGTAGAAATGATTGGTGCTGCAGAAGTGTATTAAAAAGTTTCTATGGACATTTTAATATATTTTGGTTTTGGCTCTAGGTCAACATTGAAAACCATTGTGACTGCTGTGAATCCAAACTGACTACAGCTCCTCTGTAAAGGAACTTTTAGCCTTCAGCCCCTTCTGTCAATAAAATGAGGAGGGCCTAAATGGTGTTGCAGATGTATTCATCTTCAATTTTTGTTTGGCAACTTCAGGCAACAGGTAGCACTGACAACAACAGCCCAGAGCAGCTCTACTTTACAGCGTTCCACTAAAAAACTGCTGTGTGAGGACTGAGGTGGAGATGAGGCAGGAGACTGGGTTTTGTTTCACGCTTGGATTGGGCCTATTTTAACCTTAAAGTAACCCCTCTTTTGGTGACCGCTGGAGAACCTGGAGTCACCACAGTGTTGTGCTAAGCCCGCCTTTATTCTTGGAGCCTGGTCAAGGAATGTGTTTTTCACTGGAAAAACCACTAATTGTAACCGACACTGAAAACTGAAAACTGCTTATGTAATTTTCCTCAGAGCAGCAGTTGACCTAACCATATGTTGCATGTTGCATTGTTAAACCTCGACCCCCAGAACAGTCATTGTAATATGTGTGTCAATGTAACATGAATTTAGAGCTGGTTAAAAAATATAAAGCTTTTTTAATAGTAGTTAAATAGTTCATAATAGTTTAAATCACACACTAAGCCCTTGACATTACCTTTACACTTGCTATATATTTCAGTTCACAATTCTGTACATGGAGGATATTTTACTTACTTACATGCAGACAGGAAGCAGACAACAGTCAACTATATTATGGAAATCAGTGGAAGATGTGTTACATTTTTTAACATAAGTTAAAGTTTAAACACCACAGTGTTCAAATACTAGACTACAAGTAAAAATCATTCAGAATTCAACTAAACCAAAGAAGGTATCAGTATGGGTGTGAAGGTATTCATAATGCAGAATGTGCCCTTGTGACTGATGCTTTAACATACTGAATATGTAGCATTAAAATATTGTAGCTGTTGGAGCTGCTTTTAAATACTGTATATGTTGATTAGTTTCATATATAATAATTGTCATTTTATAAGCTGATCAAATATTGGTGTTTTATGTAAAATGCAAATCAACCAATACCTAGAACATTTCAGAGAAATTCTGAGCATGCCTGCTGCTTGGTGCGTATCCCAGTAACCTGTTTTCTGATGTTGGGTATTTGCCAAGTTGATGTGAGGGAGCACTATGTGGTTGCCAGACGTTGAATGTAATAGTAGCTTTCATCCAGGAATATATAAAGCAGTATAGTTGATAGTATTTGTGGCAGTGTTAGTCCTACTATTACTTCAGGTAGTAAAGTGTCAACATCACCTGTACAATTATTAACAAGCTGTATCATAGAGGTTCATTGGTCATTATCACAACATGTGTCAAGGCATTATTATAATTTAAAACCTTTAAAATGGCCCCATGAGAGGAGCCATCATAGATATTAGACAGCTTTGTCCATATCTGTCCAACGGCTGCTGAGTCATGGTTGCTACAGTGATTGGGGCCCCTGGGGACAGGGGCCGCCAGTGAGGTGAGATAAACATGCACCACTTTGTATCCACAGGTAACAACAGATTATAAGCAAAAACGTATTATTGAAAGTATTCTTATAGCTCAAAAACAATGAGTCATCAGAAACTTTTTTCGCCCTGAAGGCCACGAAGCTTCACCGAAGACACTGATAGGATAGGATAGGAGCTGTTGAGACTCCTATTATCTTTGTACTTGACAAGGAGCTTCAGAGCTCAGATAACATTAGAGTCCATTAGATTTTGGTGTCCCTTTCAAGTGATTTATTAAAAAAACTTAAGTCAGTTTACAAAAAAGTAACATTTGGAGAGAGAAAGGACACTTTTTTCTATGTAGATTGTTAAGAAACTGTTGGAATTTAAGACATTTTGAAGAAGTTATTGGAGAATATTTTAGTAGATTGATCTGGGAGTGGGTGACATCATGCCACACACATCCAGTATAGAATCTGAAACGTACTAATAACTGTCAAATATATCTAGTTGTGTAAAAAGTACTGTATTTCCTATTACCTTACTGGAGTAGAAGGGAAAATTACCATACAATTGAAATACTTAGGTAAACCTTATGATTGCATTTAGGTACAGTAAAAGTACTTAGTTACCCTGCATGACTGGCAGGGAGCTACTGGTGATCAAAGATGAGGAGGGATTGTTAAATGTGCACAAATCTCAAAAGAATGGGAAGAAAAATTACACTTTATCCCAAACCAACATCCCTTCTAGCACTCATAATTACATAATACATAATTATATGCATCAGGTTTTTATAGCAAACATGCTTTCTTTAGTTTACACAGTAGGCATCTATTAAAGAAGCGAAGAAATCAAAATCTCATACCCGCTCATTAGCATGGAAATTGGACTGGAGGCATTGGGCTCCTGCAGAGGAGTTCTCGTTCCCCAAAGGAGGAATCAATTGTCCTGTGAAAGTCACACTTAATAGTTACACCCTAAATAGCCCCAATTTTTAATCCAGTGAGGTTTAAAGGACACACTGGCTAGTTACAAAATTTGTAGAAGTATGTGAGTTTTCCAAATGTGGATGTATTGAGAACAAACAGCTAAAATGACTCTGCTACTTCAGATGTGGTCAGAGCCCTGGATTTTTATTAATGGCTTTCCCCCAAAAACGTGTGAGAAACAACACCTGGTTAAGGTTAGGTCTGGTTAAATTTCAGGCGCAACAGTTTGTCAGGCTCTGTGATGGTTGTAAAACATTGCTGAAATATTCTGGTGTAGGCAAATTGTCATGCAGGGCATTCTGTGTTCTTCCAATCACTTGATTGATTGCTTGATTACCGGGGATAATTGGGACATTTTAATCTGGCTCCAACTTCCTGTCTGAGTATTTCCGGTTTTAAATGCTCCTTTTAAACCTTTACTTGATTTTATGTGTACAATCAGATTGTCAAGATTGAAGGAAATAATCATACTTGATGTCACACTTATTGGCTTTTTCTAAGATATTGGATTTCTTAGACAGTATTAAAGTATTGTAAATATGGCCCTCCATTTGTGATCCAATGACAAGAAATGAAGGGAAATACATCATTTGCCTTGAGGTCAAGCACTGAACATATTCTTTCAAAATGTTACAAACCAATACTAGCAGACAAAAATGCTTTAAATTTAAGTTTACTGTTTTATTGCATCAAGATAATTCTAATATCTGATAAATTGCTGTTCTATGTTGCCTTTTATGTTTAAGTGCGATTCAAGATCATGGATAATGGCCACCTGCAGATCCGCAGTATGAAGAAGACCGATGAGGGCATGTACAACTGTGAGGCTCGTGTCATGGCCAGGGGAGAAATTGACTTCAGGATGATCAAGGTTATTGTTAATGGTAAGCACTGCATCTCTTTTACCTTCTGCTCCCTGCCTGACCTGTAGCTCAACATAGTAGGGTACAGTAATGATTGAAATGTTCTTTTAAAGTCTTAAATGTGGTTTATATACCCTTTTTTCCTCTGTCCGCCTGTTTCGACTCTTTGGTTCAGAGCAAAATATCCAAAACTACTACTGACCAGATTGTCGGGAAATTTGGTATGGGTATTCATGATCCCAAGATGTTGTTTCTTACCCCATGACCTGTCCTTTAGCAACAACATGATCCAAAATATCTGCATGTGCATACCAAAAATCTAAATCTAATGAACTATTTCCATTTTTACAGAAAACGGTAGGCTTTGTATAGCTCTGTGATTGTCCTGCAAATTTATCTGCACACTTTCTGCAGGAAATTGGTTTGATTTGAAACTTAAGTCTGTAGTTTCTTTGTTCTTTGTCAACTAACCAGTATTATAGTAGTGTTTTCCAAGAAAGACCGCCAGTATTAGACACTGGGTGTACACACGCTTTTATTAACTAGCATCATTACTGTCATACTGTATATCAATAATGATAGACAGTAGCAAAACAGGGATTTATTCATCATTCTGAGTATCTAGATACCTCAGAATGTATATACACTTGCTGCATGCTTCATTATTTATCTTGTATATTGTCATCTCTTTTTCAGTGCTTCCCACCATCCGTGCCAGGCAGTCAGATGTCAACGCTACAGCAGACATCCGTAGCTCTGCTTTATTGGCCTGTGATGCAGACGGCTTTCCTGAGCCCACTGTCACCTGGGCGCAGTAAGTCACACACTGCTGTCACTGTCCTATTTTGATTAGTAGGATCCTGCATAACATCAAGGTTAAATCTGAGCTATCACAAAAATTAAACCTTTTGTTTATTTACCTATAACCTCTTTTTCAAAGCAAAGATGTGAAGAATGAATTGGAAAGAGACATACACAGTGCTGAGTGAACTTTCTTGTGTCACCTCACCAAAAACTTCAAAGACAAGGTAGCCAAAATACTGAAAGCATACATCAAGGCAGTACAATAGATTTTAACAAGACACTTATTTTCTCAGAGGTAATCTGCCAAACAGGTAAAAATGGCTTGATCAGATAAAGTTGTATGAAGATGAAGTAGAGCAATGTAAGACAAAATGATAAATGCACAAAAACAGACACTTTAGCTCAACATCTTATATACCAATTCTGGTTAGACTTGTACTTTAACTCTAAGAACATATCAGTAATTTGTCTCAGAAAGGTAAGAAATAAGAATATTTATAAATGTTTTTTTTAAACAAGCAACACGGCTGCAGTTATAGATTTTTTTTTTTTAATCATTCAGCAGTAATGTTTTAGTTCATTCTTGTGGGCTGGCTTTAATTTTTACCTAAAATCTATAAATTGATTTTCACTATTGGTAGAAATCCCTGAGTCAAGAATGCCCATGTTATGTTTTTTCTATTGCCAGAGCAAGGATTGGTGCATAGTACTGTGTCCTTTCATAAAGGATTGTCACCCTGAAGTTCTTTCCTTAGTAGTTCAAGGAAATGTTGTAAAAGCTGCAGTTGATACAAACCTTCCTAATCAAGTAAGAGTTCAGTTTTATCATTTGTGCAGGACGGGTGTAGCTGTATCAGTGACACTTCTCTAAGGGTGACACTGTGCCCTTCAGTAACTGGCTGCGCTCTATAACCCGTATCACAACATGATGAGAGTGCTATGTATTAATCAGATGGACAGTTTTTTGGGGATGTTGTCAGGATTTCTCTGCCCTCTGTCTCCAGCTGCTGGACGCAATGACAATGTGCAAACACACCAAGGATATCACACTGCATGTAGTGACCAGACACCTAAGCGCAAAGATGCACTGTTTTACAAAAAGTAAATTCTCTTCCTTGCTAGTGATGCTGAAAAAGTGTTAGTGCTCTATTTGAAAGGATTGTATATGCACAACATACTGTACATTTCAGGGAGTACGTGTTGAAAGGTGTTTGTAAATAGTAGGGGATGCATATGAATTTGCATAGCCTTCCTACAAATAACTGGGGAGAAATTATGAAATTTACATCTTTTTATATTTGCATGACTGTAACAAGTCAAAAAAGGCTTTTATAAGTATTGGTAAGGCAGGTTTTCATTCTGCACATGCTATTTAAATTGCATATATTATTTTGCACACCTTATCTTTCCAACCTCAAATCTTATTGCCTTTAAAAACGAACCCATACTAGTGTTTTCTGTTCTAGCACCCCTATCGACAAGATGACATGGTTTGTCACTACCAGTCGCCATTGTCAAAATCGCACACTGTGCTGATCCATCCACCCATGCTGACCTCAGTTTGAGGTTTTGAGGCTCTTCACCAATGTCACACCGCTTCCACTTTTGTTCCCGACAGACGGAACATAGTTTAGGCATTCAAACATATGATTGATGCATTTTTTTTCAGGGGAGGATAGTATTTTCACAAGCTACTTGCCCTAAACACTAAAGGTCTTGGTTGAAAACTGTTAAATTATTAAGCTTGAAAGATTCTGACTAGTGATAGTAATGTGACTCGATAAGCTTTCTAGCTTAAAAGTAACTAGTTCTTTCTAGGAAATTAATAATGACTTTAGTAATGGATTTACCATTAGCTGGTATAGTATATGTCAAGTAACTTAATTCACTATGAATAATGCTTGATCACCACTCACTTTTGACAAGTACAAAGAACCAACCGTCATTTCTCTTCATACAGCGGTTTCCTCAATGTACTTTCATATTTATGGTCCATCATTTACGGCTGTCACACAGCAGCACCACCGCTGTGCAGAGGAATCTTTGAATAAGGCTTTTTTGCAGAGATGTGAGTGAATAAGACTGTTGAACACTCTAATGTGGCCCACAGCTCTTCCATGCAGCAAAACTGGTATGTGATGTGGGTATTAAGGCAGATGCAGTTTCTGACTAGAAGAAGGTTGAGACATACTGTACAGTGAGATTGCAAGGAGGACTGATGGGTGAGGCAGTAAAAAACTGAGGGGTAAAGCTCTATTTGTTGTTTGTCATTCACTGTCTGTCTTCAAAATACTTCAAGAACGCTGCTTCTCCAGGCACACAAATCCTTAATTCTTCACAAACATAATTCTAACCTCTAGTGAAGACGTAGACTTCTCAGGAGCAAAAGATGTTTTTCTCAAATCCTTAAACATGCATCATCAACAAATTGGTGCATGACCTTCTTAAAACACAGATGTGAGGGCCAAAGGAGAGCTGAGGCAAACAAAAGCTGTGAAAATGTTGGCGAGGCATACATCACAGGACAGCTTTTTGGTCTCCCAGCCTTTGTTGTATACACGCTGTTCTATTTCTGAGATAAAAACCCCAAACAGACCATTGTCTGTGAGAGATATTCGTAGGCCCCTCAAGAAGTATAAGCAAACATTTGTGATGTGAACCCTGCCATGTCTTCTTCCTCTTTTTCCCTCTGTTACAGTAACAACATCGTCCTTGAAACGGGTGATAAGTACAGCCTGAACGAGGATGGTTCAGAATTGATAATAAAAGATGTCAAGAAAGTGGATGAAGGAGATTACACTTGCATTGCCAAGAACAAGGCAGGAGAGAAAGCTGAGGAAGTCAGCCTGAACGTGTTTGGTAAGAGAATAACTCCATTCGCTTGCGATGGCATAAAGAACACTGTGGCTCTTTTTCTCTCTCTGGCCGTTTGTATGTATTGACATTTGCTATACACTTCTCTACATCTTGTCCAGTGGGTGGGTGCAGGGTTACAGAGTGTGACGCATACAGTTTAAAGAGAAGCATGTCCTATTGAAAACTAATTAAGTCACCCCCTAAGACTTTGAAAGATATCACACTAGAGTTTCCCCTCATGAGAAAATGTGCAAGAACCTTATGTAACATTGTGCTTGCAGCTCTATTATAGGTCAATGGAGTATGAAACCACAATGCTAATGAAGCCTGTCTATATTCTTAACTACAATAATGCTATATAACAATATGCAACAGCTATTTAAATTTCACTAATACATATTGTTTAACAATGGATCAAATGCAATGTTAAAGATGTTTCTTATGGTGATGGAAAAATACTTAATTAACACTGAATTATCAGCCAACTCTGCAGCAGCTCTGCTGCTGAGTTTTTTAGGTTATTTCTTTTACTGCAGCAGGCAACATTTTGTCCAGCAACAAAGTTCTGATAAACCCACTTGTTGTTTTTAAGTAAGCTGAACATCTAGCATCTAAACAACAAAGTGACTAAAAACATTAAATGAAGATAATTTTAAAAGGAGGATGAAACAACTTCAAGGGACAACATTGCTAACATATACCAGTAGTAGGCTGCAACTACAAAACCCCTTACGTGGACATTTCTGCAGTGTCTTGATCAGTGGAACAGCTTTTAGGAAGTCATTTTTAATTACACATTTTTGTCTTGTTTCTAGTGCAACCCAAGATTACCTACCTGAATAACCAGACTGCCTCAGAGTTTGATGAGCAAGTCACCCTCACCTGTGAGGCCTCAGGCGATCCCACACCCACCATCTCTTGGAGTTTTGAAAAAAGGGTATTCACTGAAGGAGAGCAGGTACTGATTTTGTCTTCCTTGCAAAGATGGACAATGCCAGCAATTTAGTTTATGGTCTTGAAAAAAACTTGAACCATTAATAGCCAATCAGTTGGCATGTCAGCTCAAACTGCTTGGTGTGCATCATATACTCAAAACTTGAATTGAATCCTGTATTGTCTCACGAATTTGCTCTTTGTACAGTGAAGTTTGGATCTTGCCATCTCTCTAAACTTTTGGCAGCCTTCTCCAATACTGCTGGAATTGCACTAATGATTTTCTACATTTCCATCATGAATGCTAGAGGGGATAGTGTGCAGATTGCCATAAAACCAATTTCTAGGCAGTGCCATGGTATGATATTCCCCAAAGTTAAGAGTATATGTAACACTCTACTTCATTCCCTATTAATTATTAGCATTTAAAAAGGAATATATTTGTAAAATTACTATGAAAAGTGCTCATTGGAAATTTACAGAAAATTAAGGGAGAATTAGTTTGAAAATGGGAAAATTATGTCAGTGAAATTTGCCTAATTATTTCTGTGTTAAAATCCAGAAGCCCCCTCCACCTTAAAATCTGATTGTTTTAGATCTCAGTTATGCTCCTTTGGCAAACTGCTGTGATTATCCACTTTGGAAATGAGTGGGCACTTTTTGTCATGATGAACATGATATAAGGAAAAATAAATCTTTGCACGTAATGCCACATAAGGTTTATCTATCTTTGTCATGCTTTGGTGCATGTCCTCGTTTTTCTCTTTTACGTCCTTCAGGAGTACTGGAGATAACACTGAATTGAAGCTTTGCTATAGAACATGGTAAAAGGCTTCTTAAGACGTGTGAGCTATGAATACCATCCTTGTGCATTTTCTGCATCACAGTGGTCACAACGCGTTGGCAGTTGCCAGCCTGAAGGGAGACTCTCATCCTAAGTCTATTGTTATACTCTTATCAGCTCATTAAAATGGTATAATTTTGAAAAATCCATCTTAGCGGTCTATTCTGACAACATGCATCATGTGAGCAGTAGACAGATTAGTCACTTTGGAGGGGTAATTTTCTGCTGTGGATGCAGCAAACAGTATTAAGATAATTACCCTTCTCCTTCTAGCAGGTTTGTGGATTCAGGAAGAACACCTCCTATGTTGGTTAGTGCTTCAGCTTGCATTAGATACTGCAACAATGATAATCACCTTCATATTACTAATGTTAATAATGGAAGTACAGTTCCCTTGAAGAGGTTCCTATCGCCTGGGTAATGGACTGGTACAGGGCCTTTGAAAATTTGCTTTGGGGCCACAAAGAAATTATATGATTTGGTAAAAAAAAAAAAAGCTGGATAATAATACTATCACAGGCTATTCTTGAATATGTTACAGTCTGTGCTTTATTTTTAATAACTCCCTGTCACATGCAATATACAGATTTCTGATTAAACTAGGTCATTATATGAGAAGTCATCACCTTTTAGCATTCAGCAGTACAAGAAAAAGCATGTTTTCTCTTGTGTGTTCTCAAGGATTCTCTCTTACAATGAAATTGTTGATGAATAAGTGGTATGCGGGAACCCCTTGCTACATGATCAAACATCATTGTTTTGTGAATGTTACAAATTATATGCATGTTAACAATAGGTGTGCTATTCTCAGAGAGACACAGTAAATGCAGTGAAAACACCTGTCCTGTTACATCCCAAAGGACTCAGTTACACAATATTTGGGCCATACTGGCCTACTTTACTTCACAGCTCTGTCCAGCTATATTCAGCTAGAGTTGTGTGATGAATTATGTCTTTAAAGCTGCTATGTAGAGCATTTTTTTTACATCAAATATATCACTGTGAAATTTTATTAACTATATTTTTTAATTTAAGTAATTCGCTTTCACTCAATCCACCATCTGCTATAACCAGAACCTCTGAAAGGTTTAGCCTCTTTTACGTTTAGATTCCTCATGGGAAGAACAGTGCAAATTTGCTTGTGTTTCGTGGCCAGAAACAAATTACGCAGATTTACACCAAATTCTATGGAAGCGAAGAGTAGCAGCGGTTGTAAGTCATTCATCAACTAGTAAAGTGACATTCCAAAATCACCAAAAATATACCGGGCCTCAGTTTACTATTATTTATTGGGATCATCAAGCAAGCTTTCATCACAGGCATTTTGCCCAAGGAAGTTATAGATCTTAATGTGACATATATACTGTACACAATACCAGGCCATGGAAACTACTTAGCTCAACAAAAGATCTATGATTCATAGGTATTAATAAAATATAAAAGCATATAAAACAGCAAAAGCCACTAAATCACATTAGTCACTATGAAATTAGTCAAATGATGTGAGTTACAAAAAAATTGGAACTGGAATTGCACAACACCACTTTGAGCAAGGATGGATGAAATCAGGGATTTCCTACATGAGAAGGAATTACTTTTACCTGAGCTGTGCATCTGGGTGTTGTGCCAAAAGTAGAAATTTATGCAAAAGGTGTTTCTGCTGGTGGCATGTCTCCACCTCAATTTCATGCCAGGAAAAAGAAAACATAATGGCATTTCCATGGCAAACACAGAATTACATAGAATGTCGGTAGTATGTCAGTCAGTAGTATGCTGAAGGTATCTCTGCTATGCTAGATTCATACTCACATTAAAAATACACTTTTGATTTGAATGACCTCATGGCTTTTCTTTTAGTGCCACAAACTTTGAACAAACTTTCCAATTGTATAACTTACAATTAAATAAGTAAATCATCAATAGGATGTTTTTTTTCTATCCAATGCTAGCTGAATGTTTGACTCTTCTTTCCTCATTTGTGCTGGAGGATTATCAGACGAGAAGTTGATTCAGCTAAGGTTTCCCTGGTTTTTCCTATTAACTCTTGCCATTTATCACCGCCAAAATGTTCACACTGCACGGTGCATTCATGGGTGTTTTGCGAGTTACTGTACTGAATCTTATCTTCCACCTGCAAGGCAATACTTGCCCACCGCCACTCACAGTTGTCACAGAGTATCTTCTTCCATTCACTGCCTATCATCATCCCTCTCTTTCCTATCTATCACTGTCAGATCAATTTTGATTAAATGCTGCTGTAACCAGAAAGTCCCGCTGACCATTTGGTAATTGCTGTCACAAATTTTCATTGGATCATCATTCATCATTGGAATGTTTCCTGTTTGCCACGCTCTGTCCTCCATTCATGTTCTAATTCTACATCATAGCAGCCAGGCTACAACAGCATAGACATACTCATAATGATGTGAAACGACAGAACAGCCATTTTGCCAGCTGCTACTGCCTCTTTTGAACTTCAGTGATTTCACTTGAAAAAAGTATAGGGGATGTTATCATTGTATCTCTTGAAGGGATTTCAGTGTAATACTGAGGTTCTTTCCACATTCATACCATATTCTTTTTTTTCACACCATAAGATTAGAATGATCTGTATGTCCTTGTTATAAACAGAAGATAAGCGGTGCACGGCAGTGTTCTGTACATAAATGAATGAGTTAATCAAGACATAGAATGCTATGATGAGAAAGCCGCTGATTAGAAAAACAAAGTCCCTAGATACCGGTAATGGCCCACTCATAATTAGTTCCAGTGCCCTGTTTTCCTTAGTGTGCCTCCAAATTCTCTCTTATTACAGTACATTAATTAATAACAGACTGAGAAGCCCCCATGCTGCTTTAGGAAAATACGCTCCAGATTGGCATTTTGACCATTTCTGCATATTGTCTGAAAGCAGTTAAACTGCCAAGCCAGAAATCCTGACCTCATCACAATAGTCCTTTTCAGAACCTTGAACTTTTGATATTGCTTATGTTCTGTTTTGAATATTTGAAATGAGTAGTATAATTTAAGGCAATTGTAATAAATACAATTTGGTAGAAAAATCATCTGATGTAAATCCCTATAATATTCAATGTTTTTACCAATTTTGTGAGCATTTTTGTTTTTTAATAACAATACCAGTGTTTATACATGTTCTAACCCCTTGATTATAAATCATGTGTATGTTGCTGCTTCACTTTTCAAAGCACGTTGCAGTGTTGTAGATGTGTAGAATGTGTTGTCCTACCTTTCAGGCAAGCATTGGTTTCAATTTATTTTACTAGGGTATCAAAATCATTGCACACACTTGAAACTTGAGTTGGGTAATCTATCACAGTAAGCATTATGTCTGCATTAGTTTTGATCAAAGTAACATTACTATTGCATGGTAGATTTACTTTAGCATAAGCAATACAATACCAAACCAGACTCAAAGTCTACTGTGATGGATTAGCTAACTCTCTGCCCAATTTCAAAGTCACTGCAAGTGCATTTCCCTAGCAAATTGCAAATGGATGTAAATCAAAAACTACCTGGAAGGTAGAAAAATGCACTCTGGTATGTCCTGGAAAATGATTGGCAGCAATGTATGAATTTGTAGCCAAGGAGCTAAAACATTTAAAATCACCGGTATGGTCCTTCAAACATGAAATCATTGCACATCTCCTGCAGGTGAATCCAGTATGCACTCCTGCTCTCCAGTCTGGATGGTTTACAAAAGCTTACTTTGCTCCACTGTGTTGCTGTTTGTCTTTGCTTCCTCTGTGTTTGTCCTCTCTAGGCTTCTTGGACGCGACCAGACAAATACGAGGTATGGCTACTAAATATGGTAGCCTGACTCTAGTTGAAATAGCCCATACTTACACAGTAGACTACCCTTTTTATTGCAGAGCAGAAGTGTTGTCGTTCAGCCCACATTTAATGCTCACTACATTTAGTTGTGCACTAAATATGTAGACCATTAGCCACATAGTACAGTACATTTAATCCCTTTAGTTCCAGTACACATTTAGACTTGCCCTATTTACTTGTCCCTGTTTATTTCTGTCGACAAATTCCATTCCGAGACGTAGAGACAGTCACAGTATCTTAAAGTAGATGTTTAATTTCTTTGGCCATACAGTATGCTGTTATTTCCGGCTGCATGGTCTGGTTAGTTCTCAGACTTTGCTTGATTTGGGTAACAAACAGATTCCTGTATTGGTAGTCCAGCAGCTCTACAACCTCACATAGAAAACACTGTCTGCTCTGCTGAGGGCCATAGCCATGGCGCTAACTTACTAAGCTATACTAAATCTTAATAGATTAGTGTAGCTTACTCTCAGCCAGGAGTTTGCATGTTTTTATTTCAACCGCACACTACAGCAGCTGACACCTTCAGTCAGAGGGGGAGTCAAATCATCTGGGGCCTCATTTATACAATCGTCTTACTGGGTCAGTTCACCCAAATTAGTTGTGGTATAGACATCACAGAGCTTGCAATTTAATTACATCTCTTAAAACACTAGTTACTAGTAAGTATTCTTAAGAATGAAACATGCACACAATGGGAAATAATGACAAGTATATTTAATTATAAATCCAAGAAAACTTTTATATGAGCTCCCTGCAGTAGTGTTTGCTTGGAATGAGATATGCAAATTCTTGGCCCTCCACAAAGTAAGAAGACTTTCCTTAGATAGAACTGACACAGTATAACAAGCTAACTTTGCTAACTACCACAAACACATGACAAGGATTTCATTTACTTTACAAAGCTTCACTGTGTAAATACACAAAGGACCCCATGAACCAGTGTTTAACCTTAAATTAAAACGCACATGACAATTTAACCTGGGAAGCTCAGAATTCTGGGCTGTGTGCAAAACCTTTATCAAACCTCACAGTGTAGAGTGACAGCTTGGTTCTTAAAAATAAAAAAAATTATATTTGAACAATACAACTTGTCTCTGACCGGTTTAAATCATTTCACTAACCATTTACAGATGTCAGTGCTTGCTACTTACCTATTTTTATGTAGTTTATTTCAATTATTGCATCACATCTGTTTAACACATCCCAGCGTGTGACCGGTGTTGTCACATTGTTGAAGTGTCACCTGGATTTCAGGTTGTGTGATTTAAGGCTCTGCAGACCACTGCTGCTACATATTTATTATTATGTCATTGTCTCATTATGTTATGTTGTAGTTTACAGTGTGGTAAGTTGTTATTTTCAATGGTCACTACTTGACACATTTATACATAAATTCAACTTTTCACAGTACTGTATGTGAAAAGTGCATTTAATGCTTGTAGGTGATTTAATTATTTTGTGGTGGCGTTTTCCCTGTAGGTTTCCCATGCTTTTGTAGACAACTAGCTATTATTAGTAGATGTAAAGTGTAGCATTTTGGTGTAGTTAGGTATTGCTCTTTGTCAGTAGATGATTGACCGTCAAGAAAGATGCTAAGTAAATGTCCTTACCTGTTTACTGTTCTCTTTCTCTGCTTCTCACTGGTTTCTCTAAACCTGCTTGTCTCTACAGTGTGAGAGGAGTAAGATTAGAAATAGTGTGTTTTAACCTGATTCAGCAGCTTTTATCTGGCTGTGTAGATAAAAGCAGTGAAGACAGTAATACTACAAAACTGACTTGTGTCATGATCTATGATGAAGATATCAGTCTTAATATTTGCATCTGAAGTTATTGTCAGTATCCATCCATCCATCATCAACCGCTTATCCAGGGTCGCGGGGGGCTGGAGCAAATCTTACATTGGGCGAAAGGCGGGGTACACCCTGGACAGGTCACCAGTCCATCGCAGGGCGTTATTGTCAGTATATGGTTATATAATATATAGTTTTCTGCACAGCAAAAATGACAAAAATGTAAAATAAATAAACCATTTGATTAGTTGTTTATCCAACTAATAGTCACCAATAATAGTTTTGGCCTTGCTTGTATTAGATGCCTGCTGAAGTCGTAAATCATAGGCTGCTAACAAGCAGGCATTATATGATTAGTCATGATGATAAATCTATCCTGAAAGGGGATATTTTACTAAAGAGGACTGCAAAGTATTTACAGTGTATCTTTATATCATTGAGAAGTGCACTTTAGAAGGCAGCCTGGCACTTGATCTGTGGGTCTGATTAGAATAACCTGCCTGCTAAATGCGATTAATGTCAACCGTGCTGAATAGAGCATTCAGGCAATCCTCTTTAACCCATAAAGGAAGGAAAGATCACATGACCATGTTGTATTTACCACATATTGGTATGAATGTTTATCAGTCAGTCAATAGTACATATAGCTCTCAGACTAGACAAATGACAGAACTACTGCAAGGTGTACATTATTAAAGCAAGGCATGAACTATACTGTTTATTATTGTTAGCAGCTTGGATCTTTGCAGGGGATTTCAGATGAACTGATTGTTGTGACTTAAGACAGGGCATCCTGGATGGAACAGGTTCACGTTCATATTCCACATTCTGCAGAAGAATCCAGCCCCCAGTTGGGAGACAGATAATCACAGGCTGTATTCTAGCTACAGTGTCCATTTGAAGACATTGGCTCCACCTGTCAAATTCAGTTCTGCTTAAGAGCCCACAGTTCTTCTTCCATCAACCTGATTGCCTTTTTCCAATGCAGAAATATACTACATGTTTGTAAAGTGTAGCTGTGGTAACAGGATCTGGTTTTGTTCCCACTTTGGGGAAAAGTTCTAAAAACTAAAACTAAATTTAAGGTAATACTAAATGCTAGATTTTTCAGAGAATGCCACTCGTGCTGTCAATCTTGATTTGGTCAAGCAGATGTGTAGTCACATCACAACAAGGATGACAATAAGAAACACAACAGTAACCACCATATTACCACATCTGTATTGACTAGGGAAATGGGAGAACAATGAAGAATGCTTGTTGGACAAATGAACGCGCCCAGGCCGTCATTTGTAATTCGAGTGAGAAGGCCATTCAGAGGAGCTGGAGTCAGCAATTACAAAAGAAAAGTCTAGCACAAACCTACATATGTCACACAGCCAAAGGGGAAAAAATAAAAAGTTGGCACAACATTATAGCAAAAGAATGACAATGAGTGCAGCAGGGCAAACTAAAACTAAGAAGGAGTCTGACGTGCTTCATGCCATTGCGGGCCACCAACCTGGGTTGCGTTTCCCAAAAGCATCGTTGCTAACTACGGTAGCAACTTCCTTAGTTGGAACTGTGCAGTTGCGACACAACTGTTTCCCAAAACCCTAGTTTGAACTATGGAGGTAACTTACATGGTACGAACCATTGTTAAGTGACGCAGGTGTTCTAAGTCATAGCCAATATTTAGGCTAAATAAAATGATTAGGTTATATATTATATATATTCTTGATTTCATTAACACTATTGTTGATTTTGTTGTTATTGCCGGTACGACTATAATATGAAAAGCCTAAATAATAAGTTAGCATAATAATGTCACTTAACTGTCACAACTGACATATTTACCCAGAATATGTCAACTTTTTTTTTGAGTTTCTTGCTGTGAAAGTCAGACGAACACACCTGGAAACATGTTAGTTCGTACTATGTTGGTTCAAACTAAGTTAGTACAAACCACGGTGGTACCAACAAGGTACGACAGTTTTGGGAAACGGTCATACTTTAGATGTTTGTTAGTTTAATGATGCATCGTGCCAAGATAGTTCCATCTACCTTCCGTGGTTGTATGGGAAACGTGCCCCTGCTTGTAAAAAACAATTGATAACAACCTTTGTTGTTCCACAACAGCTTAGTTTCCTCGCCTACCAAACGGAACATAAAAATCACATAGTTGGTCCCACTGTTGCCTCTTTAATTGCATATATCATGGTTTGTAAAATATAGCAGAAACACAAGAAAGTTGTACAAAAGCCTCACAATGTTCTTAAAAGTTCAGGTTATTTGAAGCCCCAGGTTACATATTCTAAAGTGCCTGCAGTGGAAGAGGGCTATAATCTATAACCTATGAAGGCTTTCTGTGAAATTTGGTACAGACATCCATGTTCCACAGGACAAATTGTAATAACATTGGTGATACCCAGTCTTTTTATCTACTGTTAACATCAGATCAAAATTCCAAGTTAATTAATATTAATGACCAAATACCATCAACACTAATTACATTCTCATCAGCATCAGCGGTACTTACATTAAACATTGTGAACATTAACTGAACATCAGCATGTTAACATTTTCTGCGTCAGCATGATCGTATTTTGGTCAACTCACTACAGGGTCTATACAATCTTACAGTGCCGCTAGTGTGGCTGCAGACTCTTAGTCTGTAATTAGATTAGATTCTAGTTTATCTCTTAATTTTACTGCTGAAAAACCTTTGCAATTCAAGTTGGAGGTAGTTCTCACATGCCCTCCTTGTAATTACCATTAGGATACTGACTGAGGAACAGTTCCCAGTCACCATTTTGTATTTAAAGAAATCCAGTGTGACATTAATACAGCATCAACATCTTTTTATAGGGTCAGTAGGGCTGTGGGTGGTGGAGAGGTGCTGATATATAGAAGCAGCACATATCAAGAGTGAACAGGGTTTTTTCACTGCATTACTAACAGACGCAGTCGCAGCAGATTCTGGCTGGTGGTTTCAGCTATACAGTTGTAGTACAGAATATATGACAAGTGAAACACGCGTATTGACAGGTTATGTAACAGTGTCAGTTCTGCCCTACAAAGCAAAGAAGCAGGGAGAACACAAACAGGGTAAACTGTGAAACAACATTCCCATGCCTTTTATTACAAGTCTGCCATTCTAATTAATTTTGTGACAAATCAGAGTTGAATAATTAAAATGATACATTAGAATGAATGAATAAATCCTGTTCAAAGGTCTGCCTGTTCACTTCTACCTCTGTTGTATCATTAAAGTATTATTCTCCATTAACCTTATCCCTGTTTACATTCCAACAGTGTACCCAGTGCAGCTCCTTCCTGTGTCACTGCAGTAAGACAAGATTAATGCTGCCCTTTCAAAATGTTCCAGGACACTCCCTCAGATCTTCAGTAAACAGTGGAAATGTTTCTGTCACATCTACATCTCCCTACCTTGTAGAGGATAACACTTCATGGCATAGTGCAGATACAACAAATATCATTTAGTTATTTATAAAATAAAAATGCTGAAGCACATACAATGCCTGATATATTAATAGAAAATCATGGCAGCTGGAAGGAAGATGTATATCCCCTGTTGGTGTGGACCGTGTGTCGCCCAGAGGCAAGAAAAGCTATTACTGTATTTTTAACAGCCAGAGTTTTTATAGGGCCTTCTACATGGCTCTTCTTCATTATTGATGTCATTTTTTGCCTGCTACCTTCTGCAGCACATTTTCAAGAAAATATCTCAATTGTGTCCTGATGAGAAGTGTGTTTGCTTTTCGTCAACACAATATATGTAAAAATGTTCAAATGTGACCAATAAACGTTACTGAAAACAAAGAATAGAGCAGAACACAAAGCACCCAGTCCTTTGGCCTCATCTTTGTATTTGGTAACATGTACACTACAGATCAAGCTAGGTTGCAGTGCATAATTAAAATGACAAGTGAGGTCATTGGGTGTCCTCAGATGTCAGCTGTGCACCTGTGCTGAAAGCTTGCTCTGAATCCTCAGTGACCCTGCATATCCACAATATAACAATATATATACACAATTTTGTATCCACAATACAAAAGGTTCATTTAAGTGGGCAGGGCAATAAATGCGATCTGCTTAGGGAAATAAAAACAAGGTTTAACAAGACATTTGTCCCAACTGCAATTATACTGTTCCATCTGCAATTAGGTCTGTAAACCTGCAACTAGACTGCTAAATGGTAGGGACAGTAATCGACATATTGTAGGAGTTTGCAGTTTATTTGTCCAGGCTTTGTGCACTCGCTGATTACCAGGCTGATGCAGGGATAGTTTCTCAGTGTTGCTCTTTGTACATGTGTAAAGCTGATGATACACGGTGCAACTTTTTGAGCAATGTTGCTGGGAAATCTTGCTAGCGGCAAGTCCGACTATGTTTTGAATGGATAGTGGCGGGGCGGGTGGCGGAGTGGTGGGGGAAGGGGATTACGGTAGTAATCTTTACTCATTACCATTGACGGCAACGTTGCCCTGCACAATTGCTCTAAAAGTTGCTCTGTGTATCATCAGCTTTAGAGACAGAAATTTCATTTGACTGGTAAATTTATATGATTGTAAGATTGACATGTATATTTGTTCCTGTCTGTACCTTGGTCATCTGACTTTCCTTTACTAGGGACATTTACGTAATAACATTAAACTTGACCTTGCATCCATACTGTAATGGCTAAGGCTGGTGTACCTTTACATTTTTCTTATTCAAAAAATCCCATGAAAAGAACAAAACCATCAAGGTCTTTAACTTCCACATCCTGCCAGTGGCACTCACTTTACAATGAGAGAAATGTAGAATAATGCCAGCCTTATTCTTCATTAGCTTTTTTGTAAGACACCAACTCTGTACAAGACTCCTCCCAAGTTTTGTGTCTCTTTTTTTTTGTAGGAAGCTGCCAGTGTTTAGTCCAACAAATATAAAAACTCTCAGGGAATCACTGACATGCATTCATTTCTATGTAAATGTCAGGCTTTATAGGTGAGAATAATTACTTTCTCCTCTTCTTTGTAGAGCCTTGATAGAAATATTGTGGTACGCAGCCATGCACGGGTGTCCTCTCTCACACTGAAAAACGTCCAGTTCACGTATGCCGGCCAGTATCTCTGCACCGCCAGCAACTCCATCGGTCAGGACAAGCAGCACATGCACCTGGAAGTTCGCTGTAAGTAACCCAACTCTTCCTACATTTGCTCTAATGGTTTATCTGGGCTGTCAATACTCATCACCTTTAGTTTGTAATGTTCTAAATCCCTCATCCGACTCCCAGAATGAAAGAAAATAAATTTCCCAAAATGCCGAACTATTAGTCTAAGAAAAAACAAAATCAATGTTAGATGTTAAATAATATTTTTCACTTGACCAAAATTCCATTTAAACACACAACCACTCCGTTAAAGAAGGGACTGAAGTGAATCAGCATATAAAGACTAAAATAATTCTTCCCAAGGAAACTTGAGTCTTCTGTTGGCCCTGATCGCAAACAGATGCTGCAACTGCTCCTGTCTCCAGATTTGCCCAGGCCAGTCTTCAAATGAAATGTCGTGACATTATCAAGAGTCTGTTAAAGATGTTAGTGACTAGTCGTAGATTGTAAAAATCCAATTCTTGACCATGATATATTGTTAGTCAGTGTTGTTTAGTGTATGTCTCTCTTTCCTAAAATGGCTTTTGACAGCACCCTGAGAACTTTTCTGGGCTTTGTTCGTTAGCTGTTGATTTTAACTGTAGGCAGAAAAATCAATAGCAGTAGCAATATAAGAGTAAGAGTGTAAGAGAGTCTTTTACAATCAAGAGAAGCTTGAGACCTGTGACCTCTATTTTAGCTATTCTGTTTTGACTGCCTTGCATGTGGAAATCTTTCAGTCAGAATTGTCAACAAGGGATTCTTCCTTGTATGATTGTTTAATGTTGGAGCAAAATATCCTCTCTAGACAAAATATCTAAATTTTTGGCAACACACTATGGAGCTGGCTTCAGAAAGACACACTAGACTAGTGTTGCGTCTTCAGGTAGAGTTCTGTAGCCTGTTGCACCAGCTGAAAATTAGTTTGTTGAACCGTAAGTTCAAGTGTAAAGTCAACACTCACTGCTCGGTTGTAACAGGTTAGTTTCACACTAAACTGGCCACTTTGTTCCTTTTCCCCATCTCTACTTAGACTATAATTTAACAGATCCCTGCAATCAAAACATTGTCGCAGAGAGTGAAAGTTTCACCTGGTGTATTTTCAGATAAAAGGGAGAGAAAGAAAGGAACTACGATGATAGAAATCAAGAGCCCTACAGGGCTATTTTATTTAAATAATATTAGCTAACATTATTTAACATACATTTGGTCTGTCTAACATCACTTCATCCTTACTAATTCAAGCAATTTATCGATCGCTTCTTGTACTTTGATGTTTTGAAGTTGAAGGGGACTGTCACACATAAATTGTCACGGATCGGGGCGCTGAGTGCAGACTGAGGGGAGGACCCAAATGCAGACAATGGCAAGGCGAGGAGGTTGCAGTACAAAAACGTTTATTAATTCAAAAACTAACTTAAACAGGCTTACAAAAACACAGGGAATAATCCAGAACAAGGAAAACAAAGGAACAGGCAGGAACACTCAACATTAGACGCAAGGACGTGACAAAAACTGGAGAGACAAGCAGGCATACATAAACACAGGGACTAACGAGCGGGGTCAGGGCTAACGAGGCAGAGACAGAGAGACAAGCAGGCAGGCAGAGAGACAGCAGGGGGAAACAGAGGACACTAGACAAGCAGACACACAGACAGGATCATGACAGTACCCCCTCTCAAAGAACGTCCCCTGACATTCTTAACACAAAAAATCCAAAAAGTCCAAAAAAAACCCGAGCCAGGGTGGGCGGAGGGAGGACAGGAGGAGGGCCAGAAAAACAAAACAAGAGTCTCAGGGGCCCAAATTCAGGCGAGGCAAACAGTTCAGGAGGCCGACCCGGAGGTTGACCCAACAGGCCGGGCAGAACAGGGGGGCAATAATGTTCAGGAGGTCGCCCTGGGGGACGACCCAACAGGCTGGGCAGATCAAGAGGGCAACAGAGTTCGGGAGGCCGTCCAAAAGAACAAGGGCTCACCTGAGGTTGGGCAGGGGGCCGGCGTAGGGGGCTTGGGACCTCAGGAGGCAGAGCTGGGCTGAGGACCACGGACTGAGCTGCTGGGCTGAGGACCACGGACCGGACACGAGGAGCTGGTGCCGGTTGGACCACCGACAATGGAACAGGAATCGGCTGGGCCACCAACGGAGCTGGTGTTGGTCGGACCACCGACTGGACTCGAGGAACAGGAGTCGATCGAATCACTGGCAAGGCTGGTGCCGGTGTCTTGGTCGCTCGACGACGGGACCCACGTCGCCCTCCAGCTAGCCTTACTGGAGGTGGATCAGACGGGGAACCAGGGGGGAAACTAGCCTCCAGGCTAGAAGGTCGCAGGCTGGCTGCCCGTGCTTCTTCCGACTCCCTGGCCTTCATAGCAAAGAAGGCCAGGAGAGTCATAGTCCCAGGGTGTTTGTTGAGGGTGGTCAGGCAGGCAGACGGGCAGGCCAGGCAGGGGGCTAGCAGCGCTTGCGGGCCAGGGATCAGGCTTGGGGCTAGCAGCGCTAGCGGGCCGGGGATCCAGAGAACACACAGGAGCTGGTGAAAGCAACAGGCTAGAGAGCTGAATGCTGCTGCTGAGCCGAGGAGCAGAGTTGCGGAGGAAGCGATGAGCCCATGGTGGTAATGAGTCCCTCAACCACGGCTTGGCAGCAACTCTTCCATGAGCCAGAGACCCAAAAGCCTCCCGTTCCAAATCATCAAGGGCTTCCTTCCATAAAACGTTTAACTCGATTAAGTCGCATTCTAGCTCGCAAAGTTCATCCGAGTAGTCTGCTGGGTCCATTTCTGGTCACGTCCTACTGTCACGGATCGGGGAGCTGAGTGCAGACTGAGGCGAGGACCCAAATGCAGACAATGGCAAGGCGAGGAGGTTGCAGTACAAAACGTTTATTAATTCAAAAACTAACAAACAGGCTTACAAGGAGCTCGAGGCAAAGTCCAACAAAGGTAATCCAGAACACAAGGCGATCCAAAAACACAGGGAATAATCCAGAACAAGGAAAACACCTTTACGGTTACAAGTTTCTGTCACATGCAACCAAATTGTTCCAGCGGCAATTCCCATCTCAGGTGAAGTGAAGCAGCAATTAATACTGCAGTTTAGAATAGGAGCATTTTATTAAAATATGAAAACCATGGCACTAGATGCAAAGAAAGACATTCAAATCAGAAAATCCTAAAACAGAGGAACATGGAATGTGTCTGAAGATGTCTGAGCATTCAGCTATGCTTTTTGGAATAAATGGTGGGTGAGAGTGCAAAGTTTGCTGGGGCAGTGGTACCACTGCATTTTGTTACTGTGGCAACAAAGGTCCCAGTTCTGACGTAGCCTTTAAGGTACAGTAGCTTTTTAGGCTTGAAATACATTTTTGTGGAACTGTCTAATTACTATGGTCTTTGATCAGCCTAGTTCTAGACTAAAATGCCTGTCAACCATATTGCCTTTGATTAACATATGAATAGATTCTAAATAGAGAGAGAGACAGAGAGAAAAGAGAGGGACAGGAAGTCATGAGGTGAGAGATACAAACCCTGGTTGGATCTGAACAGTAGGCATTGCGGTCATGTGGTATATCTTAACAGGGCTGGATCATTAAGATGCAAAAAATGTTCTTTGAAGGTTACAAGACATGCTGTAAAGCCTAAATAGTACTTTGTGTATCTGCATGTGAGGGTACAAATAATGTTGATTGCTAAATTATTTTCTGCCATTGTGCTAAGTAACTAGCTACAGTCTGTAAGAACTGTAATGTTAATGTTTTTAATTGGTTTGGCATCTGCACTCCAGTGCTCTAGGTTTCAAATGTGACCATCATTCTGAGGTTAGATTGCTTAGAGGTGTTTATATTCATTCATGGATATTTAGGGTCAACCGTTTAAGGTTAATGTCTTGTTGCATGCATTTCCCCATCAGTAACTTATAATTCTCAAAACATATGCTTGGAAAGATTGGACAGCATAATGGAATCCAAATCGTACTTGATCTCATTTTGAAATCTATCGAATGTTACCTTGGTAAAAAGGAAAGCGATAAATGAAGCCAGTGAGAGCTTAATTGGATTAATATGCTCCGTTCTCAATGCACCAGCAATTTGCTCAGAGATATAATCACAACGCAGTGTTGATAGAGTTGTTTGAGGGCTTGCAGTTAGCTAGAGTAATCAGCAAGTAATCAGGTAGCTGATTTACTGTTGCCAAGCAATTATCGATAAGAAGAGGTGCTTTGTCTTGAGCACAGCTCTCACTCTCTGTCCTCTCTATCACCACTCGGCCAGTCACACAATGAAGACGTTATCTAGGCATGGAACTTCCTATCTGCTGCACAGCATGAGCGCATTAGCTTGGCTGAGTGTGTCTACGTTTGCTGCTGAAGGACTGATATGAAAGTGTTAATATCTTGTCTGTTTGAGCTCTGGTTTCAGCAGCTGAAGTTTATTTAGCATGAATGTCTAATGAAAACGCTTTCTGAGCTGCAAGCAGGTCATTTCTTATGTGTTACTGTATTATGTATATGTGTATACTGTAAATGAGCACCACTAGCACTAGCTTCAAGTTATTTGCATATATAGCAACAATCTCAACTCTCACTAGGAGGCTACAGAAATGAAACCGGCAGGTCACAAATACTGTAGTGAGTCAATGAGGCCCAAAAGCTCCATTGAAAGAACAAGCGTCTAATCAGGGATACAGGCAGTTTGACTCAGCGTCGTCCATCTATCCCAGCAACAGCAATTTTTTATCTGTTTTAATATTTATTTAAATATGTATTGAATTGTCACCGGGCCGGACAGGGGGGCAGACATGGGAATGGGGGGCACAAACACCGCACAAACAGACAACACAGAGAAAGGACAACACTTGCAAGAGAACAGGGATGGGGGGTGGAGACAATGGGAAATAGCAGAGGGAAACACCAATTGCAGAAAGCAACGAAACCTGCAAGAGAATGGGGAGGGGGGCTTGGGGTGGAGAAAAACAACAACAAACAAAAAACAAACAAAAAACAAAAACAAACAGACAACCAGCCCAACATCAGCAATAAACAGCTAACAACTGAGGGAGAAATGAAAACGAGAAACAGTCAAACAAAATAAATAAACACAGCACAGCCATGAGAGCTGGAATAATAACAATTAATTTAAATTAAATAAGTAACTTAAAGAAAAAAGCATCAAGAATAATTCTACCTGAATATAGAGCAATTGCAGTGGGGGGAAGGATCTAATGCCAATTAGAAGCAAATGAAGCAGCTGAATTTTCTATAGTTATTTCTGTTAACTCAATGCTCTTGCTTACTCATGACTGAGTTCATTAGACTTACTATTTAATAATGGTGTGTGAGACATTGACATTTTTTGTAATTGCTGGGCTAGAGCTTCTCACAGAAAAAAACATTGCACTTTTTCTAAGATTGGCAAAAATTGACAATTCAGTGTTTCATAAAGCCAGCACAGGTCATTAAAACTTAAATGGATACCATAAAAGACCGACCTTTAAATGTATAGAAGTAAAACAAATACAATCATTAGACTACACTTAGCATTTGCTTACCATTAACACTGGATTTTGATTAAGATTCTGTAAGCTTTGCCATTGCTGCCTTCGGAACTGTGTTTTAAATTTATTTTTTGACAAAGATTTTTAAAGGGATCTCAATGGTAGCCATGATAAAATCTGCTGGTAATACTGAGAGCTTCAGGGAGGGAAGAAAATATTGCCATTCCACAAATGACTTGCTCCTGTAACAGAGTAGTAGTCTCTCCAAGATGATTAATTCCTATCAGTCCTGTGGATTTGGATTTGATGGGTTTGATGATAATAGTATAAAAATATATAGAATCAATAGATGATCTCAACTTTCCCTGCTCTCATACACTTCTGGAATGAAGAGTTAGCACTGGATTATGAAAATATTGCATTCAAATTCTTGTTAGATGAAAATGAGATTGTATTTTGGATTATTTTGGATTAATGACCATTTTATTCATATTGGCAAAATGTGGGCACACATTTTGCCAATATGAAACCAAAGCCTTGTGCCATGATTTGTATATCCCACATAAATGTTTGAGATCGGAAGCAGAAGTTGGAACAGAACAGAGCACGCTCTGCCCGCCATTACAGATACTCTAGTTTGAGCTGTTCCAAAGCTCGTCTCAACTTCCTTGTTAGCTGTCCCAGACACTAGGACAGTTTTCAAACATGACTGATTTTATCGTAGCCAAATCCAAGTTATTATGCAGTTTATGCACCCCCATGTCACCATGACAACTGTCTGAAACAAAAAAGGTCTTATAACGTGAGCAGAACAGCAATTCTGAGATTCTGCAAGTCTTGTTGTTGGCTACAGAGGGATAAACATTTTTTTCTCTGCTCAAGAGAGAGGGAATGAAGGGAGTTAAAGTTTTTAGACAGAATCCCTAAATTAAAAAAAGTAAACATGCAAAATCTATGGTCTTAGAAAGGTTAAGATGAATAGATAATTATCCTAATCTTGATACTTTTCTATTTCATTGAAGCACTACAACGTTTCAAGTATTTATTATGACTGCAAAAACTGTACTGATGTAGTAATACCTGGAAGTATTGTAGGACATTGACTTTTGGCACTTTAAGATTTGCATTTAAAAGAAGTATTTACAATTGACATTGCCTCTAAATGTTGCCTAGTGTAAGTTGAATTTTTATGGGTTTCTCTAAATTTAAATCTTTCCTTGACCTTAGGCCACTGAAAGTGCTTTGACTAGTTGGATCCATTGCACAAGTCTATCTCAGAAAAAGTTACGAACATGTAGTATTTATCAATGTCTGAAAAGCATAAACCCTTGCATTTTCCTGTGGTTATTTGATTGCAGTTTCACTCCTTAATCATGGCATCATTCAGTCCTGGCCAGATGAACCACAGTGAAGGAGTAAACACGCCAGATTGTCAGTAAACTGTTCAAAACATGCCTGTGATGTTTACCATCTTCACTCCTCTGTGTGTTACTACAGATGCTCCAAAAATCCTGGGTCAAGTGACAGTGTACACATGGGAGGGAAACCCGGCCAACATCAGCTGTGAGGTGGAGGCTCACCCCAGAGCCTCAGTGGTTTGGTTCAGAGATGGCCTCCAGCTGCCCTCTGCCAACACTACCAACATGAAGATCTACAACACACTAGCCATCAGCTACCTGGAGGTCTGTTACACCCTATAGACATACAAAAGATTAGGAGTTAATAGAACACAATGAGACTGTTTTTGCAATCTACTGAAAGTCAACATTTTGCCAGAGCACGTTAGCTTTCAGATATTATTAGATTTTATGTCGATAACAGCTGTAGTTACTTAACAGATAGAGATCAACTATTAAAATAAATAGTTTTCGTTCCACTTCAGTGTCAAAAGATTTGACCTGCTGATTCTTAAACAAAGAATTTTTGCGTGTTTTGCCATTTCTAATTGAGTCATTTTAAATGAAAAAGAAAACTATGTAGTGATAATTTTAAAAGAATGAAACAGGAAAACACATTTCCAGTGAAGTGTCCTGAATAACGACATTATTGGCAAACAAGTAGTTTCAGAGTAACACTGAATAAAGGTATCCAAAGAAGGTTAAAGTCAAGGGCAACTGGACTCGGTTGAAGATACTAGACATTTCATCCCTCATTCAAGAGACTTCTTCAATTTTGTTGCATAACTGAAGAAGTGTATAATGATCCTATCTTATATATCTGTGAACCACGACCAACCACTCTCCAAATGAATTATTCTGTGATCAGCCATGAACAAACTGCTGAAAGCAGCACGAAAGCAATAACTAATGATTACACCCTGATGATGTACTTATTCAAGTTCTTCATAGGTATAGTAGGTTCCTAGTA
The DNA here is from genome assembly GCF_021292245.1 of Micropterus dolomieu. Taxonomy (NCBI): domain Eukaryota; kingdom Metazoa; phylum Chordata; class Actinopteri; order Centrarchiformes; family Centrarchidae; genus Micropterus; species Micropterus dolomieu. The sequence continues at coordinate 11,599,816 of NC_060172.1, forward strand.
GTATTTCACCTGCAGTGGCCTGGTGTTTCTCAGTGTTTTTGTCTATTTCTGTCTTTTAGATTACACCCGATTCTCAGAATGACTTTGGGAGCTACAACTGCACAGCGACCAATGTAATGGGCACTGAGTCCAAGGAGTTTCTTCTCATCCAAGCAGGTTTGTTCACTGAAAATGTGTAGTGCTTTTTCAAATTAAGCAAAAGTTCAAAGAAAAGGGTAAACCATTTAAAATCCCAAATATGGCTAAGTGGGAAGTTGGAGGTTTGATCACTTCACTCCCCATAAAGGATGTGACATGCACTTGCCTGGCCAGTCTGTGATGCCTTATGCCAAATAATACCAAAGAGAAGAAATAAAATAATGTCTTTGCGACTCAGTTCTTCGAGATGTTGGAAGATGCTGGAGTAGCTGTATATCACAGTTTAGACTTAACACCAAGATTCCAGCAGTGTTGAGTGGGAAACAGATAAATGGTTATGATCTGTTTAGTTTGTATTTACAATAAATGGGGGAAGATCATCCACTAATACTAAAACTTTGAAATGAAAACAGCTTGTCTTAAATTAATTGCATGATTGTCCTCAAAACAACTTAGGAAGGTGCTTATTTCCTTTAGACAATTGATAGTGATGTAGCTAAGATATATCCATGTGCTGCCTGTACAGAAATTGAAAATGATATTACGTTTATCTTCTAGATGCTTAGAATCATGCACTCCACAGTGCAGATACAGACAGATAATCAGCAGAAATTTAACTTGCAGTGAAACTTTATTTTCTTTGCAGTGCATTTAGTTTGTGTTAGCTACATTTGGTATGGAAATTGTTTAGAACCCATTAGAAGAAGTGGGTCACTTATGTTACGTCCTAAGGTCTAGTTCTATCCTGGATCTTAAGGTGTGACTCCCCACTTCCCTTTCCCAAGCAAGGCCACAACAAAGGGAATTACATTTACAATTTACAATTACATTAATTTAGCAGTTTTTATTATATTCAGAGAAGAGCAGTGCCCAAAACAACGAACAAAATGACTTTAGGCAACCTAAAACGTCCCTAAACCAAAACAAAATGTAAAGAAAAGACAACGCTCTAACGTAGGCTTCAAATACAAACAGGAGAAAAGGTATTCAAACAAAAAAAGGGCTTCTCACTCCTACTAATACTGTTAGTACCCAACACAATAAAGCTACAACAAAGAAAATCTATGTACAGCAAACAAAATGGCTAAGGCCAACAAAACAAGGTTGTCATAGACAATCAGAATCACTAAGGTGCATACACAGGTTTTTCCACTTACAAAGATTTGAGCACACAATATATACATAGGTTTACACAGGCACATGTTGGGAATGGCAGAGTGAAGAGGGGAGAGTCATTGTCAGATTGGTCTTAAGATGGCTGCAGTCATCCAGGTGACCAATCAGGAGGCAGCAATCCGCTCCGCTGGACCAATTCTGGGTGTCCACCTGTTCTCCATCACCTGTATACACTCACACACACACACTCTAAGGGAGGAGAACAGCTGCAGGGTGAGAGATAAACAAATGACAAAATATGGTTCCAGGGTCAGAACACTTAAGACGTTGTCAAAATGCAGTGGTGTTGAATCACTTGTGCTAAGAACCTCTGCTGCCACTGTGTAATATACTGTAGGCACCTCAAGGTATTTTTTTCTCTGTTTATATATCTGCTGCATAACTCCTCAGTATGCCTAAAGTGACTCCTTCCAACCATGCATTGTTCATGAACCATACATAAATATGTTAACCATACATATGTTAATAAACAATTTTGACATGTAGCATGAGGCAAAGAGCTTCACTAAACGAAGTAATTTCAATTTCAGGGGTAATTAAGCAGTGTCTGCATTACATGCTTATGGCACACAATCCAGAAAATAATAGGGAGGTGTACCATTACAGAAGGATGGATCATTTTCAGTGGTGTTTCTGTTTGCATGATGCGTGTGCGTCTCTAGATGGATTGATGACTGGTTGATTCTTTCACCTTTCAGCACTGAGGTAAAAATTACAAAGTAAAACTCTACTTTGTAATTACCGGCACTGAGCAGTAGTTTCAGTACTTGTATTCAAACAAGACTAAAAGTCTGACGTCCAACTTTCAGATTGCAGCTTTCATTACATCAATATGAAAGTGATCTATTGATTGCACAACACACTGATGATTTTGTTGTTCTTAGAGAAGTACCAGTAGTGGACCCCTCTAAGAACAAAATCAATAAAAATATAAATTTGGAGGTGTTGCTACACAAAAGGACAAGGTGTCAGTGAATTCAAAGGGTTTGTGGGGAGCATGGATGTGATTAGTAAATGTCTTGGTAATCCATCATATTAATTTTACTGTGTACAAGTTTGTGTAGGAAGTCACTCAGTTTAATGCTTCAATCACTTTCTGAATCATTTTGGTATGTTGGGGGATTCTTTGCATCACTGCTAGCTTTCAGAACGAGAACTTTTGGGAAAAAAACAACAATTTCTGTCTACAATCTGTTGCAGAGGTGCCATCAGTGCCAGAAATTCAACAAGTAGAACCTTTCTCCAGCACAGCAGAGTTAGAGTTTGAGGAGCCTGACTCCATTGGTGGAGTGCCCATTATCAAATACAGAGTGGAATGGCGTTTGCCAGGCCAGGATTGGATCAGCAGGGAGTACGATGCTAAGGACGGTGAGTCACCCATCTCTACTGGCAAAGTCCAATGCATGTTTTGTTTTTTTTTTGCCTTCCCTTGGCTTTCACAAGTATGACAAGTAAGTCAATTGATTTTTACAAGAAATCTCAATTTCACTTTTTTCTGTCATCTGATCATAAACACCTGCTGTGACAGATTTCTGCTTAATGTGATTCAGTTTTGAATTAGGCCCGTCTAAGCCCCTGAGTCATCATCACTTACCTACATTTCCCCTGAAAGCCTTGAAAAATATACTTTCAATGAAGCAAAGCGGATGCAAGGAGTGTTATTAAATGCTCTCTTCAGAGTCAGAGTTTTGTCTTAAAAAAAAAAAAAACCTGCATCAGCTACACCTCAGTTCCTCTTAAGCCATTTTAATCCTTAGCACGCAAGTGACGCATGTTGCTTAAAACGTCATGTCAAAGAAGAAGATTCTACTCAGACTCGAATGTCTGTTGACAATTAACATCCATAAAGCAGTTTAGAAATCATGTAAGGTGCTAATTAAAACTTTGAATCTAGCCTCTTAATCATAAAATTTTAATGTTTTTAGTATTAAGCTAATCCACTTGTAATATAATAATAATTGCAATGGTTAAAGTGCAGTGAACAGAGAAATTGAGGATTGACTTTTCATGGTGCAGCATTCACTAAAGATATAATATTTTATGATTGTTGTTGTTACTGTTTTATCATTTACCACACACCAAAAACAGTTAATCCAAACATGACAGTAGCTAATGTCAGGAGAGGTGGCACACAGTGTAGCCTAAATGACAGTCAGCTCAGACACTGACAGGCCCCAGATAATATCCCCGTCCCACTGAGGGTTTGTGGCTCTTACAAATCTGTATGGTTCTCGTCCTGTCTACCACATGGGATGTATCAGTCAGTGGCTGACAGGCTCTGCTGTCAACTCAAGGCCCAAGGGCTGTCTGTCATGCAGGCGTACGCACAAAACAAAACACGTGGTCCCACACACCAACAGCAAACGTTACCGAAAATATCTAATTCAACGACATCAGCTACTCCACATCTGTTAAGTTAAAGCCTTTCTAAAATACACATACACTGAATGGACCTTGTCAGTTGCACTGCACAGTGCATACGTTTGTTATAATGTATTTAAAACATTAATTTGTAAAATCAGGCCTACTTAAGCTACAACATGCCAGGGAGAAGACTGTTAATGATATGAGAAGAATGTTAATGATAAAATAATTATCCACTGGGTCAATAGAAAGGCTATTGAGTTCAAGTTTCTCTCATAATCTTGTGAACCAGGGCTGCCATCACATGTTTGAAAGCAGTATTGCCAGATATAGATACCACACCCATCAGCGTGGGTCCATGTATAGATATCTACATCTGCAGTGTAAGTCAAACATTAGTAAAGTAGAGCTGCTATGCTACATACTGTACCCTATAAACTTATCTATTAACACTTCAAATTTTGTGTTATATGCATTAGATATCTACAGGACATGTGTCTGTATCATATGTGGTCCATAGTAAACATTAATACACTGTAGCTAAATTTAGCATTTGGGTGACAAGAAATCTCAGTGACAGATATCTGAAAAACTGGGCAAATTACCTATTAATGTTAGAAATAGGCCAGGACACTGTTGGGTTTTATTTATTCATTTAATGTGGAACAAGTTGCATAATGCAGCTTTAAGCCTGTAACCATAATCAATTATGCTATATGTTGCTTTAACGATTGATTTTTCAGACATCAATACAGAGTCCATGAATCTGCAGTAAGCATGCATTGTAGCAACACAATTATCGTGCACCGGAGTCAAATTTGTAACAAATGTTATGATTCGTGAAGATAACCTCTAAGGGAAACTAAAGGAAACCAGCATGTGGTAATGAGTGGTGAATAACTCAGGGCCGGCTGGAAAGTTCTTCTGAACATGAATGGTTTCAGCAGTGACATAAGTTTTACTGATGTTTGTGGTGCTAGAGAATGAATGAATAGAATTGAATTGAATTCATTTGGCCTCATACTTTTTAGCTGTATTCATACAGTTTTCCCCGGCAGTTACTTATGCATGGCTCATTCTGAAAGTCCTTCTCATTGAAACATTAATGTGAATCACATTTAGAATTTTCACCGTAATCAAAAAATATTTCCCAGCTGTTTTGCACTGGGGCCAAATTTGTTCTCCATCCATGAAATTACTATTCTTTGTGTTACACAGTGAGATATTAACAAAGTGGCTTTTTATAACAAAAGTCAACACATGTGGATCCTGATTGAAAACTTAATGGTTCTTGCTAATATGGAAATAACTGTGTTAGATGAAAACACCACAAGTTTACACTTATATATTATATTTGAAGCAATCAAAATATTTCTTGTTGCTTTCCTAATAGCTTTCTTTCTGTATTGCACAAAACACTCTTTTTGCAATTTCTGATCTCTTTAATGTTATTTTTCTACAGTAAAACCAGTAATCACAAACCACAAAACCCCAGTGTAATTAGAGAGTACCCTTTTCATGGCATTTGCCCATGATGCTAGTTCGCGGTGCTGTGCTCAGTGGCTACCATGACATGCAAATATTCTATTGGTCTGCACAACGGTACCTTGATCTCATTGGTCTCCATGGATAATCCATTTAGTATATTCCAGCATACCTGTGATGCCATGCAGCACGTACAGTATAAACATAAACCTTTTCAGCCAGCAGCTACTGTCTGTTCTGGAGTTATAGGTGACTTCTAATGCAGGTGATACATAATTATCACACTTCCAAAGGTAAAAATAAATACTGCTCAGTACCATGTTTTCCATGGGATCAACATGTACACATTAATACATCCAAATAGTAACCTGTTGAATTGGGATCAAGTTAGAATAGGCATTTGAGAGCTTATTTAGCCTTTCTGAGTTGTGAGGCTAAGATGCCTCTGCCAACAGAAACATAAATACACATTCACACAGCGATGGCACAACCATCAGGAGCAATGTGGGGTTGAGTATCTTGCCCAATGATTCTTTGACATGCAGACTAGGGGAGCTGCGGATCGAAGTACACAACCTTCTGATTAGAGGACGACCGCTCTACCCCCTCAGATATATGAGTCATGCTCTTATTTTGGAGTGAACTATACATTTCACATGTCACACAGATTGTGAAACTCCTTTTTGCTCTTCATGTAATTTATCAATAAAATAGTATCTGTTCTGGTATCCTTGTATGCCCTGGAATTTTAAATTTTTGGTTCGGCCTACTGTGTTTTGCTCTGCACCAGATGACACCCAGAAGAAACCCATTGCTGTGCAGAGGATATTTTCAGCTCTTTGGACTTATTTGGATCCCCCATTAGCTTCCACAAAATGATTCTTAGCAATTTAAGCAATTTGAGATCACACAGAATTAATGGAACAAGAAAAAGCAAAACAAGCCAAACACCGAAACCACAAAATAAGTGAACTCAAATCAGTGAGACATTACATTGTATTACCTCTGTGTGACAGTCATCAGTTTTTGTCTTAGTGACGTTTGGAATGAAAATAAGCTTTTGAATCTTATGCTGGTGGACCTGTTGGAGTCTTTCCTACCAAGAAAAAAAAATGACTGCATCTGTTTAAATGCCTAATAAGGCCTGTGTTTACTTATTTTTGGCAAAGTAGTACATAGTCGTTTTTCACAATATTTTACATGAATGACATTCTAGGTTTTTATGTAGCCTACACAGTTAACCGTAATAAGTATTATTTCACACTCATTTGCACACAAAGAGCAAATCTTGTTCCCTTATTCCTTGTTCGCCATGTCTTGGTTGGTTGATTTATTGATTTATGTCTGTAATTTCAACATGTAAAAAGGAAAAAAAACAACAAACATAAAATCCATATTTACCGGTACTCAAACTCCTCAGTGCGAACGCGAGTAGGAAGAAGTAAAACTGATGTACTCCCACATACAATACATCTACTAACAATAAGTCAACATAATTAATTAAGATACATAATATAATAAATCTAAACAAGAAAATTCATATACAAACATAACTATACATACATACATACATACATAGAATAACGCCACCTTTCTTCCAACAGACCTGACCAAGATCATCATTGCTGGCCTGAAGCCAGAGACCACCTATGAGGTCAAGATGTCTGCCATCAATGGTAAAGGCGAAGGCGAGAGCAGCCCAACCAGCACTTTCAAGACTCAGCCAGTCCGTAAGTACTGCCCTCACTGCTCTTGTCCCTACTCTCAGTAAGTTCTCCTCTGACCCCAATACTTTGAACCTAATGCTGTTGCTCACTCCACTGCCTACTCATGTCTAGCTGAGCCCAGACGCTTTCACCCCTACACTCCTCTCTTCTCACGCCAAGCCCCAGTGCAGTCCTTTCCCAGCCAGGCCATGATGAACAATAATTTATGATGTCAGTGTCACTTCACAACCCAAATTGGTCACAAGTGTTAACTATACAAAATATAACCTTTTTATCCTTCATCACTGAATAGCACCTCTTTCCTCATGACCGTCTGCAGTGTGTCATGCCGTGCCTACTTCCATTTCGCAAAGCCCTGCCTTTTTAGCCCACAACTCAGATGATTTAGTGAAAGCTTTCTGGAAAGTACTTGTGCATTCTTACGGCTGATTTATACTTCAGTGTGAAGAAGTGTCAGCTCTGTATTTATAGTTCAGTGACAGCGGGCATTGTTAATATAGCAGCCAGAGGTCAAGCCTTACTGAAGATTGTTTATATTTAGTGAAGGAAATGGCAACACATGATGAAATGTTTGAGGGAAAGGGAATTTTGGAAGAAAGTATGAGGTGAGTAAGAGTCACCTTATCAGAGTAAGGGAGATACATGAAGAATACATATTTGACAGGCAGATGACGGGAGTTTTGTCCATGTCGCATTTGCCCACTACCACGACACTCACACCAGTTTGCTTGATGTTCTGTAGCCACTTGCTGTCACCCTCCATTTAAGTTTTTCTTGGTGAATAATCCAGCATCAAATCAAAGCTGTGTTAAACATATGGGTTTGTCTGCAACCTTACAGCAAAGAGCAGGTGCGTAACGCCTGTCATAATCACTAATCAGAATGTCTAGGCTTGACATAAAATGCCTCAACTTTGTTTATTATTGTGCAATTATGTCAGATAATGCCTTCTCACTGAAGTATAAATTGTACCAATCATCTCTAAGATCCGATTTACATCATCACTAAGCTTTGTATATAATACCAAATAACTGCATTCATTAATTTTTCACATTGTATCAATGGAAAACATATGGAGGACTGATCCTGACAAATTCAGAAATAAATAAAGAAATAAATAAATGCTCAATAAATAAATAAGCATCTGATTAAATGCACAAAAAAATAAAGTAAATAAATAAATAAATGTAAGCAGTAATTAAATTATACAAGGAGACATAAATGTATATATCTATTTTAATTAGCTTCTTTATTTATTCACCTTTGTAATAATTACCTTATTTGCTTATTGTCCGTTATAATCTTCAACTTTATTTATGAATTACTTATTTTTTAAATGTATTTATTTATTTATGTGTGTGTTTTAATATTTTTGTCTGTTTTATTCTTCTGTTGCATTTTCTACCCTATTTATTTCCCCAATGGTATTTGTTTCTGCCTGTCCTTTTTACATTTCTCTATGCATTTCTGCCTCATTATGCAAATGAGGAGGGGCTGTGTCTCAAGGGGTGAACTTCTCTCCTATTGGTGGACCAGTCAGACGGGAGAGCTCTAGGCCTGCTCTACCTGCACACATCAACAAGCTTGCTCCTCACACAGTCAGATGGCATCCTTCAGTGCGCTGAGGAGGTGTTTAGAAACTCTATTTGAAGACAATACTACTAGCCATGTCTTCCTTCTTTTTCATGTGGATGCTCTGACCTACAGAGTTTTCATTTAGCAACTTATACGGACACAGAACTGCAGGAAAGTGAGCTGTTGTTTCTGAGAGCCACATCAGTTAGCCGCAGCTAAATCTGGAGTGCACTCCTATTCGAGTATTTACAGTAAATGCTCACACACGGAGCAGCTTGTTGCTCTGCTGTTATCAGCTGCTGTTTCAACAAAAACGCCATTGAGGGAATTCAACCGTGGTGTTGTGTCGGGAGATGCAGTGACTTAACCAGCGGTGAGTAAGAAATATTATGAATAATACATGTAATTTGTTAAGCTATGTGGAGAGTAAAAGTCTGCTAGCCGCTAGGCTAATTTATGTAGTGTTAATATCATATAGGCTAAAGCTCTTAAGCTAGTGGTGGTGACCATTAAGAAGAATTTTATGCTTCTGTTAAATGTGATTGCTATTAAGCCGTGTTTTATGTGTGGTAATGGAGTCAGTTTAAAGTTAACTTTATTGCACTTAACCAGTCAAAATGATTTAATGAAGGCTAGTTACTGTACTTCTGTGTCTTGCACAGAAAACACAGGAGGAGGCATGCGGAGAACATAACCAAATTCCTCAGAGGAAAAGAAGAAGGAGAGCAACAAAGAAAATAAGAATGGGAGAACAGCACACAACCTTACTGTGTGTTAGAGCATGGGAGAACAGTGGATACTTTTAATACAGCCCACATCCACATATTTCTGCGTAACTATAACAAGTGGAGAACATTCAAGATGTCAACTGTCTGCATAGTTTATTCATCTTGTGTAATGAATGAAAATAAATATGCCTCCTAGGCTCATCTCTACTTTTACATTACGACGTTACCAAACGATATTTAAGATTAGCTTGTTTGGATCCACCTTCATACACATATGTGACATTATTATACAACTTGAGAAAGGTGAGTTGTTTTCTGCTCCAGCCTGCCTAAAAGAAAACAATTTTGAGGATTAAATGGACTTTATTAGCTGCTGCAGTGCAGGATGAACTCAGAACAGACCCACTTCTCAACTTATTATTCTAAATCATGCAATGAAGAAGAAGAAATACATAATAAATCCTGGGACAAAATCTGTCCACAAATACTGTACAGCATGTAGTCTAATGAACAAGCCTTGTGTTATAGCTTACTTGGGCAGTGAAATGTTTCATTTTTAAATTCATGGGGTCATAGTTGTCCACAACTCAAATCAGAATTTAAGGAGAAATGTTTTATACCACCTCAAGAAGACTTCCTATCAGAAAGGTAGGAAGGTACTTCAGTGTACAACTGCAGTACTTAAATCTAAGTAAAGTCATTTCCCTGACATTTTTGTGTTATTTTGCTTTTAATAGACCCATGTAACAGGTTTTTATACTTCCTGTGAATATAATCCAATTAATCTTATTTTCATACTGTATATCCGTTGTGTAATTTGATAAATTATGTTGTATGTGGTGCTTGCATCGCGTACTATTAACACTTCATTGCCCTCTTCAGATAAGACTCTCAGACTGCAACATGTGTCTTTGCAAAGAGAGAAACAGACAGAAAAATGTCTCAAACTCTGCCTGTCAGCTGTCTCTGCTGAAAACTGAATTTACCATACAGAATTGAATACGAGTGCACTCCAGATTTAGCTGCAGCTAGCTGACCATGTGGTTCTCCCTTTACTGCAGTTCTGTGTCCATGCATGCAGCAAACTGAAAGCACTGTCTGTCAGAGCGTCCACATGAAAAGGGAAGGAAGACATGGCTGGTAGTATTGTCTTCAAATACGGTTGCTAAACACCTCAGCGCACTGAAGGAAGCCATCTGTGTGAGGAGCAAGCTTGTTGATGTGTGCAGGTAGAGCAGGCCTAGAGCTCGCCCGTCTGACTGATCCACCAATAGGAGAGAAGTTCACCCCTTGAGACACAGCCCCTCCTCATTTGCATAATGAGGCAGAAATGCATAGAGAAATGTAAAAAGGACAGGCAGAAACAAATACCATTGGGGAAATAAATAGGGTAGAAAATGCAATAGAAGAATAAAACAGACAAAAATATTAAAACACACACATAAAAAAAAAAAGAAGTAATTCATAAATAAAGTTGAAGATTATAACGGACAATAAACAAATAAGGTAATTATTACAAAGGTGAATAAATAAAGAAGCTAATTAAAATAGATATATACATTTATGTCTCCTTGTATAATTTAATTACTGCTTACATTTATTTACTTACTTTGTTTTTTTGTGCATTTAATCGGATGCTTATTTATTTATCGAGCATTTATTTATTTCTGTATTTATTTCTGAATTTGTCAGGATCAGTCCTCCATAAAAACAGTCTCACTTCCTAAAAAAACAATTAGTCTCATAATGGAACGTTATACAGTTCTTGCTCCTGTTGTTTGATGGCAGAAGTATGTTATTGGTTCTTGAACAGTTGTGAACCATCACTATATGTTATAAGGCATTCACACACCAATCGAGATTGAAATATGTCATCAACAAGGCAGCATAAGAAATCTTTCAACAGTCCACACAACGCAATGTCATAGTATCAAAAAGCTGATGACAAGATGAAAAACTTGAGTCTGAAGCATAATTCTGTTTTATCACAACTTGGATCTAATTTTCTTAGTTCCAATTATATTTTTTATTGCTATATTGCAATAACAACGTTGCTACAACAAAGTCATTAAACATGAGCAGTCCAGAAACAGGATCTGGATCATAATTTCATAGTTTGGTTTTGTTTTCTCATCATCTGACTGTGTTTCTTACTCTGTCTTAATTTACTTAATGGATTACATGTTGCTATAACTGATGACCCAAATTACTTAAATAAGACCCAAATGGTAACTGGGATTATCCTTTAATTTGTCTATCCACAGTGGAGATAGTTTACCCAAGGGTACAATTAGACAACAACAGACCTATTTCTCAGTCAGCATTTCAAGTCAGGGTCACGAATAAATCTTTGTTTTAGTTTTTCCCACCTTCTATTTCACACTTCATCTGTGCTTGTTCACTCCACGGCTTCTGTAGAAATGGCCCTCCTCAGCATCCTCCTTATTTTGCCCAATTTCTTAAAGTTGTGAGAGACTCTGTCCTACTTCAAGATTTTTCAGCAAAAAAACAGCGTCTGATGTATTTGTTTACATTAGTCGAACTAGGATCTATTTGAAATGTATAAACTTGAGGTAGAGCTCAAACATAACTGTGTATCAATTGCAGAAATTAAATGAAAACGGACACGGAGGAATCAGTTTTGATTGTATGTATGTTGTCATTTAGTGTGTTATATTACATCAGAGTAACATGGGGAGATTGTCATTCAGAAACCCAGTGTCCTTTTAAGAAAACATTGAATTACTACTACAACCAAAGTCACATCTAAGCATGAAGTTATTAAAAAGAATTTCTAATTTGGAGGGTAATACACTAACAGTATTATCAAAGTCAAGGTCAGCTGCAGAACAAAGAGAGAAGCAAGACTTGTTGTAGACAGAAAGTCCAATAATACACATTAGCAGTGTGACACCGGGTTACTGATGGGGCAGGACAGAGTTTCCTTCTTTCATTGTTCATATTTCTCATTGTATTGTCTTCATTCCCTCTTTTTGTTTTATTGTTTTCTCATCATGGTTTCTCATCTGTTCTGTTTTCCATTGGACTTCTCAGGGTATTCTTTCACAAGTAAGTTTTTATTCTCCCTGTCTTGTCTGCTTTATTTTCCTCTGTACTTGTTTCTGTCTTCACTGGATTGATTAGCTTTACTTTGACCATTCACTTCTATTAGAGTGCTGCTATAAAGATTAAAGAAACATGCAATAATGTGAATGTAACACTGTTGCTGATCATATGATGTCTTCCATGGAAAGAAATCATCACCCCAAAACCTTAAATCTTCTTTTTTTCTTCATCAGTACTCAGTCAGTTTCATTACCTGTTGCATTCATTTTCCTGGCTGCAGTCCTTTCCGTTACTCTAATGTGCATTCAGGTTTGTAGCAGTGTGATCAATTGAAATAACAGAATTACAGCCTGTAGCAAGTGAGTTACTTGTACCGTTGTCCTTAGCACTACCCTTGCTTCTTTAGTATTGCTTGCTCGTAACATCTTTCTTTTGGTGTCTCTCTAGTATAAAGTATATTGTGTTTGGGCACTGCAGCAGTTCAGCCAATTTGTTATATCAGGTGTTTGAAGAAGGTATACTGTTTACTGTTTTGTTGAGATACAATTGTATAATCATATGGTAATTAATGTGGAATTATAATATTTACTGGTAATAATGTTAAAATCTGGGCAACTTTGCTCATAAGTGGCCCCGTGTGGAAACATAAGGTTTAAATATTCAGGCCTTTAATTCCCAGAAATCTTTAGGATCCCTCTTTGTGCTCACATGTACTTTTATTTTGGTATAGGGTTGCCATTAGACTCAGAGGTCACAAGAATGCATTTAAAGAAAGTCTGTAAATAGCTTGCTAGGTTTGGGCGATCATCTCTATTTTGATATCGTCTGATCATGGCTACTTGAGATCACCGATTGGCGATCTGATCGCCAGGGGGCAGTTTTACGTTGCAGCAAGTCAGTGAAATGCCAACATGGAAGAAACAGGCTTATTAGCTTTAAGAGAAACCACCGGAAACACCTGTAAATGCACAGTACAGTGTTTCCCACATAATTACCGTAACTGTGACGACGTGATCATCCCTTCAATCGTCGATAAGCAATCCAATCGGCAATTGGAACAATCCTATAGCTTTCTAGTTTCTACTAGGTGCAGGTGTGGAAGAGCTGCAGCTTTGTTTGGGTGGAGCATATGTTTACTGCTGCTCAGGAAAAGGTTTTATGAATTCCTCTTAAAACCCCAATTCCTGACTGGTGTTTGTTTTCTGCATCACAGCTGTGGCCATTGGACAGTGGTCCACATATTCTGGATTCAAATATTGTGTTTACATCACCCTAGTATTCAAGAGTCTTTTCATCAGCTTGAATATTCACATTATGTTCAACATTACTTGGTTTAAGGAGAATAATAGTGTGTGTTATTCTTGAAAGTGAGTTAAGCGTCAGAACAGCGTTGGCTGGACTTTGTAGAAATCAGACAACCTAAAGTAATTGTTAGTTGCTGCTGTAAATGAAAATTGTCCATGTTGTTGCATCACAATGGTCCTCACAATGGAGGTGTTAACATATGCTGAAAAACAAGAGGAGTCAGCGTTCCACAGAAATGTTCCAGAGGAATTCTTTAACACCAAGACAGTATAAAAGCAAAACTGACCTTGCACTGAGTTGCTCTTGTTGAGGAGAACTCCAGCTCCTCTGACCATGTTTTCACCATCTTTCAGTTTCATCAGAGATACCACCCCCTATCGCTGCCACCAGTATGGCTCTTAGTGAGTATGCCAGTCGCACAGTGTGCAGTGTCTCTCTTCACCACTTACCTGCTTGGCTTTACAGTTAGTGTAGATGTTCATTTATTTCTGGTGTTGCTCATAAGAGAGCTCATACACCCTCTGTAGAGTATAGCCACAGCAAAATGAGTTTTGCAACATAATTGCTTTGCTAACAGCCTTGAATACGCATACGTAGATTATGATTTTACTAACATTTTGTCAAGGACATGAAGGTTGTCCTCACCGCCTGACGTTAGTGTTGTGTATGACATAATTAACACAGTGGGTCTCTTCATGAAGGTATAAATCACAGTGCATACTTAAGACTCCTCTGACTGTGGTGCAATACATTTAGAGAAGGTTATAGTAAGATCAGTGGCTACAGAATCATTCCTAAGTCCTATATTTAGAGATAGTAGATATCACATCAACATTTGACCATAAAATGTGTAATAGACTCATGTTCATGGCACACAACAGAGAGTAGACTCCACGCTAACAACTTGTGTTGTGCTTGTGTCATATAGACTTTACTGTAATTACCATTTTCTGTCTTCTATTTAAGTGAGTACCATTAATCTCAACATCAAGCATTGTGCGATGGCAAGAGTGTTTATAAACCTAACTGGTTAAGATATAGGCTATTCTCCTCAATTTTCTTTGTTGTACCTTGATGCAGGACTGTACATCTACTTCCTACTACCTACCAACTGAGCCTGTCTCTGCCTCTCTGCCAGCTACATTTTGTATTTCTTATGAGAACCACTCAAACCACTTCAAATTTTGTTGAGAGCCTGGTTTCTAATCATTGTGTCCATTCAGCTCAGACAGAGTATCAGATCATCTGACATTCATGACAGCTCGCACTAGTCTTGAAGATTTGTCTATGCAGACAGTAATGTAAAGAATACACTGAGCCAGGCCAGCATTGCCTGTTTAGAAATCTTACAGAACCATTCAGGTTATAACAGAATAGTGACTGGCACTGATCATTAACACTTGCAAGCCCCTGCTGATATTTTATCACGTGTGCAAAGAGCAAGTGAAATTCTAACTGCTTGCAACATTAAACAACTATATCTGAATGTGTATGGCTTTCATTTGAGGTTTACACAAAGCCTAAAGCAACATTTGAGGTAACAGTGTGCAGTGTGTAAACAAACATGATTTGTCTGTTTGGTTAAAGGTCACTGGAGTACTTGTTGTATGTCTAACGTTGCTTCTTTTAATTGAGTTCCTGATGTACTGTATTAGAATTGTATGTCCTTGCAGTGTTCCTAACCAAATCTTTCCCTTTGAACACACTTTTAATAACTTTGTCAAAAACATCATTGGCTTTAGTTCTTAATATATATGCTCCAGCAAATACTCTGTGTTTTATGCAAGTGCATCACTCATATGATGCAGACCTTATTTCTCCTGATGTTTCATGTGTTCACACTGTTGTCTGCTGTGTTGTGTATCATATTTAGTCGGCATGGTTTGTATTCTCAATGCTGCAGAGTTTCCTCTGTTCTTCTTCTTTTGACCCCAATATCTTATTTGTCCCAGGGAAACCAATTAGCAATTGTGGTGTTAGAGCTGACCATACTTCAAATTCAGATTGGACAGTAATGTTGCACTGTAAAATATTAGAATAAAATATATCAGAGGAAAAGCTGTTTATCTGGATGCATGAAGCAATTCTGGCTGTACAGTTTTGGTTGTATTCTACTGTAAATCTCCTTAGGATCAACATCGATTTGTTTGTTTAGTTATTTATTTGTTGATATTCTACATGCTTATATTCTACAACCAAAACAAAAAGTCTACAGCTGCTTCATATATTCAGCAACATTTTTTTATTTGTTATTCAAAAAATCAGTTTATCAATTTCTGTATTTCTCTTGGTTGTTTGTGTTCCTTTTGTGTCATTTTGTCTTTAACATTCTTGTTCATTTGTTTATTCTGTTGACATTCATTTCAACAATGTTTTGTATTCCCATGTGCCCCCTGCCCCCCCCCCCCCACTTCCCCTACCTTCCCCTACCTTCCCCTATATTTTCCTTTCAACCAATCATGTGCACATCATGTGACTTTGTCATGTGGCTCTTGCATGGTGCTGATGATGTCGTCTTCGCTGGCCAACAGAAGGTAATTTTTTGTTGTTTAGTTTGAAATCATTAGCTCAGCCATGATCATTCAGAAGGCATTTCTTAAATTCGATTCTAGGCAAGAGATTAAAACACTTTTATTTGGCCATTTTCATCCATCTTTAGACCTGCAAATATGTAGTAAACATTTAGTAAATGTGTACTATATTTATTTTCACTCAACAGTATTTATACCATCTCCATTTATCATTGAATTTCTCATCATTCTTGCCAACAAGAATCATTTTGCCCTTTTTTCAATGCAGTCATAAAGTAGCAATGCAAGACTATTCTCCTCTTAGTGCCTTGTTAAAGATCAATTCTAAACAGGTAATCTAATATGATAAAGTAAGAAATACACTCCAGGACCACATTCTTTTTACTGTGGTTATATGAACGAGCTTGATGTGATTGTTAACTATGACCACATTTGCTCGGCTTACATTAGACATACGTTTGTCTTTATCCAGATAAGATATCCAGATACAGATTACATGTTAATACCAGGTTGAAATTGTGTCATTGATTTAAGTCCTTCAAAGCTGGCTAAGTTATATCTGAAGTTGTTTTTTACAGCATGTCCAACATTATAACCATAACATTTTAATGTTGCCCATCTGTGATCTTATTTTCTCAGATGGTTGCTGCTTATCATAGTTGGACCATTAAAACAGTAATTTAAGTTTGATGGATTACTACATATTGTACTGGAAAGAAAACATGTATTCTTTGAAACACACCAAAATTATGTTATAGGTATAGTAAATTGCCAGGATGCAACTTATGATACAGATCTAATTGTAATTGGGCGCGCACATTTCATTCCATGTGTCTTTTTAAATCTCACTTTGCATTATTTCTCTCATTTTGGTTTACTTAGAAGCTAAGATTGTTAAGGTTTCACATGCTTCAATCAGCCGTAGTGCTGTGCCAACCAATCATGTGAGGGCTAATTTAAGCTTTTGACAAATTTTTCCTTTATTAAAAAAAACACAGTGTTTGAAGAAAACAAGCTTAATAATGAAGAACTGGATTAGCTTGATTAACAAAATCAGTTGGCATCATAATAGCCTAGTTAAGTAATTTACAAAGATCCGGGCACAGCAATGTTAGTAGTTAAATTTTAATGTAAGCACACTGAGATTTAAAAAGCACACACGTCTTTTAATTTGTGATTCCCCGGTGTGCCTTTTCTTGTAGTTCTTGTTTTTATAAAGAAAATGATTAGAAATTATATGTTGGTTTTGACAGCCCTGCTTTTATATTTTAACCTCTAAATTGTGTCAGAATTGATTTCCAGGTAGCATTACAAATCTTTAAAAAATCACAGATTTGACTTGAAAGCAGCATATCTTTTGTTTCATAAAAAATTTACCTTTTGTTACCTACCAATGTGCTTTGAATCACATTTAAACATCACTGGAGCACCCTCACAAAGTGCCACTGACTACAATCTGCATCGCACGTACACAGTCCTCATTCTCACCAACAGAGCTAACTTTTCTCATTTTTCTCCAAATTATCTACTGTAGCTGACCGTGTTTCACTGATTGGACTATTGCATTACTGCAGCATGCAAGTTCTGTTTCTTGTTGCATCCTCCTTCTTCTTGTTCTGCTGTTTTCATAAGGAAATGTCGGTCCTGTCTGCATGTGGTTGTGTCTTTGGTGTCATGTCATTTACTGAATGCAACAATACTGATAAATGTTCCACACTTTAATGTTATGAGAGAAGATTTGGGTTGGCGCAAACTCTGAAATGCAAAAACATTATTTTTATGTTAAGATTTAAAGCGTGATGAATTATATTGATAATAGTGATTTGTAAAGGCTAATCATTAGTGTCACATTCTTTCTCCACAATAATTAATATTGACACAAATATCACTGTTACATGATATTCAGCATTAAACATTTTATCACATGGGACTATGAACCCACGCATAGTTGACGTTAAACTAAATTTCGGAATTTCTGTATCCAACCACATGTTTTCATTAACTCTTGTTCAATTCTATCCACCTATCTCTCAATCTAAGCCGGAAGATGAGGGAGGATGTTGCATTAGGTCGGGCTACATGTGGAACCACGCCTCCTACATGTGTGTCAGTGTGAGGTCACTGGTTGTGCTCCACATGTTTCCCCTCCGAATGTGTAGCAGCACCCAAAATTTCCAGCCTGCATGGAGAAGCTTCTCATTCTAACCACCCCTTTCTCTGTTTTAGCCTCAGAAAAAATTACCTAACCCAGAATGATGCTCGTGAATAACAATGCTGAATGTACCAATGTCTACCCGCCACCATGTTACTGCTGCTGTTAACTGACTAACCCTGTCTGATTCACTTCCAGCATTTGTCATGCTCACTCCAGTCTAGTGGAATTTAGTTTTCAGGCAGTGCGCTCAGATGATGACATACGATCAAAAAAAGTGCCTTCATGCATATTCATTTAATAACTACAACTACTAACACTGATGTTTGAAATGTTAAATATTGCTCCGGAAACAGGATAGTCTTCTGTGTGCATTTGAAATGTATGCCAATGTTTTTCCTTATCCCTTACATACATAATAACATGCCAACAAAGTCATATATTCAAATCTGCATCATGTCTTAGATTATATAAAATATAGTGAGAGTTTTTCTGCTGTTATTATCAGATTGTTAGCACAGGGCAAAAGCTGTAACATCAGGAGGTAGTCATTTAATAACATAATAACAAGGCTAACTGTGTGTTACCAGAATGTACCTAATTAATGAGTTTAAGTTATTAGTCTCCTCCCTTACAGCCCTTACAGTGGTATGAGAGTAAAAGCCAAGATCACCAAACATGCACACAATATACCTCAACCTTCCCTCCCAAAAGACTATGTATATATTATTAAAAGTAATAGAGTAACATGTCCATTGAAGGCCTGCAGGCTCATTATCCAGACCCAGCAGTCATTACTCCGAAGGGCAAAGCAGATAATGAGGAGCCTAAAGGAGAACAACACCTCAGCTGCTAGTCATTTCAGGCTGCCATCACAGGGATATTTCACCCAAAATCTATTTTTGATAATCAAATTCTCCCTCACTGTAGACTTGAAAAGTGAGTTCCCATTGGTTCCAACAAGTCCTCCTAACTCAACTACAAAATAAACTGTATTTTCCTTTACAAAATACAAGTTTTCTGATTTTATACCCTTATGTGCAGGATAACTTTGTCAGTCCCTTCCAAAACTGTTACAAATCACCATTACAAAAATGATTGATTTGACAGTTTCCTGACCTTCCACTTCTATGGTTGTATGGTGCATCTTGGGGGGATGAGTCTTGCACTGAAAGTGCTCCTGTGTTTGAGCAGCACGTTGTGGAGTGGGTAGGAGACATAGTCCAAGATGACATGTAGTTTAGACAGAATCCTCCTCTCTGACACCACCATCCAGCTCCACCCCCACAACGTCACTGGTCTTGCAGTTCGGTTTGTTGAGTTTGTTAGCGTCCACTACCCTCAACCTGCTGCCCCAGCATGCAACAGCAAACAGGATAGCACTGGCCACCACAGACTCATAAAACATCCTCAGCATTGTCCGGCAGATGTTGAAGGACCTCAGCCTCCTTAGAAAATAGAGACTGCTTTGGCACTTCCTGTAGAGGGCTTGGGTGTTCTTGGCCCAGTTGAGTTTATTGTCAATAAGGGAAAGATTGTTGTCATGGTTAAGTTAAGTCATTGTTGGTAAGAAACATGAAACAAACAGCGTTCTCCTGTGTCTCTGACAGTTTGTGACCAATTCACATCAATCCCAACCTCCTCCTTAAGAGGTTTTGAGGCAATGCAACAATGTCACACTTTTTCCACCTTTGCTTCTGAAAGACAAAACAAAGGAAAGTAGAACATAAATCATATTTAAGCATTAGAATGTGACTGATTCAGCTTTTTGTTTCTTTTTTGTGAGGACTGTCTTGTTGGTTCCAATGGATTTCCCTAGTCAAATGTTTTCACGACAGGTATCAAAATGTCCATAGAACCTTGTTGTACACGCACTTTTAAAGTCTGCAGGTGGTGAAAGCTTGATAATCAAATAAATGGTGGAGTATCACACTAACCAAACTTAATGTAGATTGTTTATTTTTTTAACTAAACTACTGAGATGAGAACATTGACAATGGTTGACAATTGGGTTCAATGTTCCATGCTAACCCTTTATCATACACTAATGGTAGATCAGGCTTAAAATATTTTTCATATGATACCATAACTAAACCTAATGTAATCCTAACTCTAACCCTATTTATTTTTGGAGAAACCCATCTTAAAACAGTATTGATTAACTGGCAATCAATGTAAGTTTTAGCTTAGTTGACCTTGAAGACACAAGCACACTTGAACACAGTAGGAAGGTTAGAAGCACAGTAGGTAACTTGTGTTTAGAGGCTAAGGATGTCAACTAATTATAATCCTTTGGTTTGTCCTGTGTAGGGGAACCCAGTGCCCCCAGACTAGAAGTCAACGTCCAAAACAGGGGCAATATTTTTAAGGTCAACTGGATCAAGCAGGACGATGGCGGTTCCCCCATTAAACATTACCTGATCAGATACAAGGCTGTGAGTATACTGGGCAAGGAGGTTACTTGGTACAATTTTTGCTGTTTTGCATTTATTTTCTTAAATTTTTGCAATGGTTTCAAAAGAATTGGTCAGGAACAGTGCTTGGAAGCAGGAACCCGTAGCCTTTTTCAGAAAATACACCTGACAACTCTCAAGTACATTAATTAAGGAAACTTTTTCATGTAGTTAAATTTTTCTTACACTAAAATAGTGACAAACCTTTACTTCTAACAATATAATCATTGAGGTGAGTGTTTATTTTTTCTTCTACCAATTTAGAATGAAGAATTTTCAGTGGGGAAGTTGTCAACAGAAAGGGACAGTGTAGGCAGACTACCCAGTAAACCTACCCAGTGAGCCCTCACTGGCTTCCAGTCACTGGCAACTGTGTTTGGTTAAACAGCAAGCCACAAAGGACCACTGCTAGGGATTGAGCCTAGTTTTGGTGGGCGGAATGGAGGGTGCCCTTTGTGCTAATAAACCTCTCTAATGTACAGAGATAAAATAGAGGCTGATGTTCTCACCAAACTCTTAGTGAAACAGCAAATACACTTTCCCAAAAGTAGACCTGAGAAACCTAATTTCCTTTTAAATCATCTTCTCAGGCAACAGTTGGCATCAGGGACGTAGGGCTCTTGTGAGGTGGGCCCACAAAAATACCAGATTGAATAGCCAGTTTGTGGGGAGGTGCCCATAGAGAATGCCTATGTACAGGGTCCTGAATTTTGTGCAGCCCCCCTGCTTGGATATCTTGGTTGTGTTTTTCCCCCAAGAAGCTTCACCAATTCAGATTTTAGCAAATGATTTTATAGTTAAACTGAACTGAACCATCTTTAGCCTGATACATAAAATTATTCAACAACTCACATTTATCTTCCAAATGAATTATTTTACACTTGGACTTGAATTGAATTAAATTCTTGGAACTGTTTAGTTTGTGAAGTTATTAAAAAATGCACTCCTTTTATCTTGTAAACAGTGACCAGCTTGAAAATGGGATCATTCTCAAATGATCTAAAATGACCCTTTCCTATAGGGTGAATACAATCTTACTTGGTTTACCAGTTCTGAGTTTTGTTCCTTCTACATTCATTTCTCAGAAACACGTATCTGACTGGAAACCAGAGATCCGCCTTCCCCATGGCAGTGAGTATGTGGTGCTAAGCGGCCTGGACTGGAATACAGAGTATGAGGTTCACGTAGTGGCAGAGAATCAGCGGGGCAAGTCGGAGCCTGGCATCCTCTCCTTCAGAACAGCTACAGAGCCCACTACCATCCCAGGTACTATTCCTATCATCCTACCCCGAGCATCCACACACACCAGCCACAGTGCACAAAGGCTTCCACCGTGACCGATAAATGCTCTATTACTTGGCTACTTAACTATTACCAGGTTGCTGGCTGTAGAGTCTGACATGAATCATCTGTCTCTGTCTGTTGCATAGGAGAAGTATATATTTTCTTTACAGTTCTTATTAGTGCCTTAACAAGGTGGAAATGTATCATGCCATCCGTACTGAAGTGAAACTCAAGGACTATATTATTTGCTGAAAGCAATAAAACATTGCAATACTGTGGCCTATACAGCAGATTTGAAAAAACAGCATAGTTTTACAAAACTATGAACTGAGCACAAACTCTGAAATACATACAAGGTGCTGTAAAATATATTCTTCCACCTTGAAAGGATTTTGTTACAGCAATACGAATTGGATGCAATGTTGTTATAACATGAAAAGTTTAACTGATTAAATTTAGAAAAATTAACCTCTTGTTTAAGATTTACATTAGATTAAGTTTAGGTTCAGGGAACTACACTAAACCATTGGGAATGGCTAGTTTTTAAATGCAAACTAATTATAATAGATGCATTATGGCCAATGAGCAGAGTGAGGTGTTATTTCAAATTAATATGTTGGCACGACAGTTGTGTTCCTTATAGGCCTGTAGGATTGAACAACAATAGTTTACAGTTACATGGTTTCTCTGCAGTATTGGTTTCATGTCAGTCAAAATGTACATGTTGTGACTTGAAGCTGGGTCGTCCATAGTTTTATTTCCTTTTACCCCTGGCCTTTACTCTCCTCCTTTCTACTGTAAATGCCAAACTTCTGCTTGTTTCCAGTTATGTCTCCTCCACCTAATCCTTTCCTCTTGGTGAAGTACATCTCTCATGCACGGAGCACCTTATTTGCATTTTAAAACATTGTGCTCACTTCATAAAATTTCAGAGGCCAGGCTGCGAAAAGATCAACAATTACTGTTGAATCCATATGAGGAGCAGAGGCGTATTCAGTTTCTATTTTATTTTTCTCTTCCTTGATGCTCTGCTGCTGCAGATAAAACTCAGCATCATGGTACTTTGCTCTCCTGGTCTTCAGTAGCTCCTATAAGGCAACTGTTACTGCTCAAGCTCAGTGAGCAATAAAGTCGGACCAGATATCGGTCAGACCCAGAGCCTTTTGTCCAGTTAATACCAAATACTGCTCTACACAGGTGGTCACGGTCGGCCTTTGCTCTGTTGTTGTGTTGTGTGTAAGGTGCACATTTTAACTTGGGCTGCCTCCCCATTGCACTTTACCTGAGCAATAACATTGGTAAAACCTCTCATCCAACTATCTATGTTTTATCTTCTGTTGAAAAATAACTTTTCTGTCTCCCTGCATCATCTTATCTATCTTTCATCCTCACCTTCATTTTAAGGGTTTAGTTGCCTTTCCTTTATTTCTCAACACAAAAGAGATGCAAAATATTATATTTTATAATAATAATAATTAAAAGTAATATTCTAGATACAATAGATTATTGTTATTTTAGAGTATCAACATGTTAGAACACACAGAGGACATTTCTGAAGGTGATGGACAAAAAAAAATCATAAATATGTATGTTTCCAGCACACCGGTGCCTTTTGTGAAGAAAGAAAAAAGTTACAATTACAGTAACACAAAGAAAAACCTGGTAAAAATTAAAATATATTCTTGATGCCCCTAAATCTTTAAGCTAATCAACAGCTGAAAATGGTCCAAAACAAATGGACTGTTTATTTCTGTTTGAATAATGTTAGCTGAACACTACATTGCCTTTCTGTTTTAGAAAATATGTGAACAATAAGAAAAATCTAAATTACCACCAGCCGTATCCTTTATAAAATGGTATAATTATTGGGCATGGTTGATATGTGTTTTTCCCCCTTCTGCCAGTGTCGGTAGACCAATTACTAGGTAAATATCCCTCACTTGCCACCAGTGAATATGCGGGGATAGGCAAAACCTTTTTCCTGGAAAAAACATACATATGTTGCACACTTGGACACAAAAGGGACTTCCAGGCGTGCATAAGTTTATAATAACTCCTTTACTTTCGTATTCTGTAAATATAGAAACACAAGCACGTCAGCAGAACGTTGTCTCTATGTACAGCAGGCTGTTCACGTCTACTGACTGACGTTATCAACATTCATATTCCCTCTTTAACTCGCATCACATAAAATGTCCACAGTCACAAACACACACTGAGAATGTTGTGCACACACACACCAAATATTTTGCAGGCTACAGGTAGCTAAATTACTGTTGTCCTCATTAGCATACTTGGTGTTGTAGGCTATTCGTTAACACAACATGCCATCTCATTTAACTAGCAAAACTACGATATACATCTCATGTCCGCATTACCGACAATCCGTTATCGTCTTACACATTCATTATGCGTCTGAGTAACCACATTTTACCTCTTTTCATCACTTTTGCTCACCTGCAAATATAGAAACACAAGCACATCATCAGAACGTTGTCTCTACGTACAGCAGGCTGTTTACGTCTACTGTGCCCTCCTGTCTAACCCGAAGGACCCCACACGCTGCCCAAAGTGCCTGTGTGAGCCTTACACATTATACCCATAAACTGACCTACTAAAATATTACAGTTGTTATTGTACAATAGCATATACAGTACATCAGATTACTAAAGCAAAATCGAAACAATTAAAATACTACATTAGAATGGGGGGTGCCCACTGTTATGTGTCCATCAACATGCCCAACAGAGTCCATTAACAAGGCCAACATTACTGTGGGTCCCACACATACTTAAAATACATTCCCCAAACCCCTTAAATCAAAATACGTCCATCCTCTTTACTGGTCACTGTAGTTCACAGTTAAGTTTCAGAACATTTAAAAGCAACAATCTCTTTAAATGGGCTATATGTAAATATTTCACTGAAATTTAGTAATTATAATAAAAATTTTCATTACCTTATTGTCAGTGGGCTCAAAACTCACTTAGAAATGAAGCACACGCCTGTTTTCTCTGTTGCTTGCATCATCCACTATTCTGGTATAAATGTGAGGACACCGGGTCAGATTCAGCCCTGTGCACGCTCCCGTTCCTCTCTCTGACTTACAGCAACAACACCGCAGCTAACGACATGCAGTCCACTAACACCATAAAAAAACTGACTCCAACATAACGTAAGGATAAAAACAACAATAAAGGTTTATGTGAAGAAGCCTGTCAGACCAAACGAGATTGAGATGATGTCGGGTTAAAACAGTCACACCAGAAAGTCACGTTAGCGCGCCGACTAACGACGAGCAATTGCTAATGTTATCCGATGCAAAGTTGTATCGCTTTTCACATTACTTCACCAGCTAACACGACCCATTACTATACTTTGTACCACCGCCATCCTGTCAAAGTGTTGATTTTTGCTTGCAAGAATGGATGTAACTGTACAAAGCAAATGTGGATCTATTTGTTTACTAGCCTAACTCATAGTGATACAGGGAAGAGGCAGACAGCTATCGTGTTCACGGATCCACAGCTGTTTGCTTCCCAACGTTCAATTTAGATTTATTGGGGTTTTACTGATTCTTAGGTACACAGCTTCTCCACCTCTCAGTCGCTGTAGCTAATGCGGCCCACATAATATAAAACACTGCAACAAAACGTCACAACAACCCAGAGGAAGAGCCATGCACTAACACTACAGTAAAGTTACTTACTGGGTTCTTATTATTATAAAGTGTGACCCAATCTCGTTATAATATTCAGTCCAGCTCACTACCCGTTTTGTTATCATCCAATACATTTAGCTGTGCTGACATTGCTGAGCCTCCGGTGAAAGATACACAGGAAAGCAGCAGGCGAGCTAACGCTGTAGCACGTCGGCTAAATGCAGTAAATGTAACGTTATCATGTAACCAGCATGGATTAGTTCAACCTGCAGCTGATAAAACTGTAACGTTACAGTGGGAGTTTACCTGAGTTTCCAGCTCTGTCTGTTCTCCCTGCCTGTCTATAGCCACTGACAATATGCGGCTCGCTGGACTGAATGAAAGGTATGGAGCCGGTGTTGAGCTGCCTCTGAGCCGGGAACATGGAAGTAACAGAGGCTGAACATGTCTGGAGAAAAGCCACAGCCCGTATGCTGGTGTTTCTGTGTTTATTGTGGGATTTCTGTATGAAAGTGGTTGTGTTTCGGATTATGCCCGCTCATGAGTTCAAGCGAGCACACGTAGGAGCACCCTCCTTGTTGCAATCTTAGAACCGCACCGCTAGTGGCCGCTGGAAACTACATAATGCCTCTTTAAATACTTAGTATGAAAAAACATATAACAAGACCCTATAACATTAAACTAAGACATCACCATTTCAGCTTTTGAAGTTGAACATGTCACAATTGGCCAAAACAATGAAGTCATAGCTAATAGACAGATTTACTGGGGTGAAAAAAAATCTTATTGAGTTCCTTTTTTACTTTATATTTTACTACCCTGTCCCTGTGTTACTTATTATCTATTGATCTTTTTTTCTTTTGCCCTCCCATTATTCATAATACAAACTCTTCCATAGGCTCTCTTATCTTTTGTCCGGATTCTCGCTTATTTTCCTCTATCTTTTCAGCCTCTATCTTTCTCTTCCACTGCCAGGTTTAGTGGGTCTTACAGTTCATGGTCCATGACTGAACTGAATGTACAGTGTATGGCCGAGTTAGGTGGGGATGCAGCCCTTACAGTGCATGGTGCCACTTCCAACTGGATTAATTTTGTCTGTCCTTTACTGGAAACTAAAAGGCAGTGCCTGCCAGCGCATGGCACGTAAAGAAACCAGTTATTTTCTTTTTCATGCGCTTGCTGGGCAGCAGCCATATAGCAGTGGGAGGTTTGGATCACTTATAATACTACCAGAGCAGACGTTCACATGGTCTTCAACCAAGTCAGTCCCCCTTTCATTCCCATAATTACCTTTATTACATGTTTTGTTTCGGGATGTTTAGTGTTATTTCCAAGTTGCTGCTATTTTTTATTTTATTTATTTCAAGGCGCATGGGAAATTACTGAGGTTTATTTTTAGCTACAGCATCTGTATTTCATTTTTGGTAGTTTTCACAGCTGTTCTTGGTAATGTTGGCTTAAAACAGCTGCTCTTTTTAAAATATATACTGGCTATATGCACTTAATTGGCACTGTGACGCAAATTGTGAATGCAGGGTTGATCCAAAGTTAAGTTTCAAGCTGTTTAATTTTGTTCTTGTTTTTTTCAAACACAAGCAGTCACACACATAAAATGCCACAAACATAATGACATAAGTGATTTGAATGTATTTTAGAATGAAGGATCTCTCAAGACATCTCAGTGTTAAACTACCTTCGTCTTTGGAAAGAAAGATCTGTTGAATATGTTGTGCCAAAAACTTTTATATAATTTGGCTTGTTTAATTGTTTCTGTTCTCAGCAGTTACAGCTTGGCAGCATTTGCATGCCGCAGACTCACAGAAGGCAAAATGCTGCCTAGCTGTGGTGAGATGAAACATCATCAGAGTTCTCATGCCAAAAAGCCTTGCTAAAATATAAATACTCATTGTAAATTTGCTAATACAGACACAAAAGTGGCAGGTGTTGACAACTGATCCATCCAAATCTCCCCAGCTAAGGTTTACATTGGATTACAAAAAAAGAGCTATTAACCTTTGCAGTTTTGATAACATGAGATCACCCATTCATCCATGTCACAGACTTGACCTTCATAGTCAGCTTGTTTTGGTTGTGTGGTTTTGCATGGGCCATTCTCCCTGCCATTGACCAGTGGTGTAATGGTAGTTGAAGAAGTGGCTCTACTGTGAATACTGCCCTGCCCTGCCCCCTCCTTTCGGCCTTAGTGCTTGTAGTGCTGAAGAATTGTGTCTGTCAAAATAACATTTTCTTTTTTATTCAACACAAAGAAGCTGACACAGTTGTATAACAAAACTCTGTTTTTGTTTGACCCGATGATTGCTGCTCTTTTGTTACACCCGTAATATGTATAGCTTTTAGCAGATTACTGGCTTTTCCATTATTGTCTCCTGGAAATGTAATTTATATTCTACCAAATTGCAACAGCAAATATCTTTTGAAGGAAACATAATGCAGTCTGGATTACAGTTTTATCAGCATAATGAGGCAACATTTCTAATAAATGTATCTGCAAAGTTTCAAAATCTAAACCGTAACTAAATAAATAGGTGTGTATTCGCTGTTACAATTTTGCAAAGCAATCCATTAATCAAAATAAAATCCAAATGTCATAATTACAAGATTTTTGTAGGATGCCGCTGCTTTTGCAAAGCAAGTCAGTAGCTGATGTTGCAGCAGCAAACCAATCCAACATTACTACTTTAAAGGCTTAGAAGGGAGTTTCTGATGAGATATTAAAATTACCTGGGATTTTAATTTGTCCAATTTGTTTAATTTGTTGAATTAATGAGGCTTTTGGATCAGGTTTACGCATCAGTGGCAAGCAAGCATATACTTGCATTGAAATTACATTACACCACTGGCCATTTTGAATGAGAGATAATAACCTGGCTCTTGTGGATGTTTTCTCACATCCAGGTTGTCATCTGTCTTATCCTAAATTCTGCAACTGATCCTCAACATGACTCTGCTACTGAAACTTAAAGCAGAGAGGTTGGACTGTAGTGTGTTTGAAATGTCTTCCTTTCTGTTGTCATTCCCCATAACCTTCATTTCTGCAGCCTTCCACCCATGCCTGCCATGAATCATGTGTCATTTGCCGTGCTACTAACATGCTATGACTTCTTTTTACTTTGATCCTCTAACTTAGACTTCCTTTTTCCCCCTCAATTCAGTCTCTAATAACCTTTCGGACTTGTATTTCTGTATTTCTGACCTTATTTTTCTATCTCTCTCCCTCTTTTCCCTCTTTCTCTCCTGCTTCCCTTTTCTCCGTGTCCTCTTCCCGTCTTCATGTGTGATCTTCTTGGGCACCTATGGACCATGACATTGTCATACACACAAATTTCTTTCTGTTTTTTGCTTTTATTGTGTATTTTTTTCTTGTCACACTTGCTATGATTATCACTCAAAAAAACTCTGATGTGAATATTAAAATATATGTTTGTCATCTATGCTTGGTCAATAACCTCAGCTACCCTTGGTTGCCGATGTGTGACATACAGTCTTGCAGCTCTTCTGCTGTCCATGCTGACTGTGCGCTGGCTCTCATAAACTGATTTCGTTAAAGGAGAAAGAGGACAGTCTGAGCCTTTGAAATCTCTGGGCCCAGACTCCTTTGCTTTCTATGCCTTTTGACCCTATGTGCAGCCACACACAAGATAAAAAAAAAAGATGAAGAGTCAGGACATTGGTTTCATGACGTTATTACAGGGTGCTCAGTACTTGCATCATTCTCAATTTTTTGGGATTTAGATTCTGTTAATATTTTGTTTTCATCTGTTTTCATGTTGTATATGAATACATTCAGAAAGGGAAAATTTTAGAGGATTTTGTCAATGTTAGACGTGGTTGCTCTGTTGGGAGACAAAGTGTTGCCACTTTGTTTTAGCTGCAATTAATAACACATTCATAATGCCTTAATGTGATCTTATGAGGGGTGATACATAGAATAATTATCTTAGACTGTCTAATTAGATGTCTACAATGTGCTAACCAGAAATGGCAATTGTAAAGAGACTTTTATTTTGGAATTTATTGCCTATTAAACAGACACATCATTCAACTGTTATGTCACAAATGACATAAAAGCATGAACACTGCATGAAAGCTGACACAAGGCATGATCCAGTATTCATGAATGTGCTATGCAGCTGCTTTGAAGCTCCCTAGTCAAGCATTATGAATGTGTTAACCAGGTGAAGAGTACAAATGCTGTGCCTAATTTCTGTTTTTTGGATACAAGCTTGAAATGTCCTGCCGTACAAAACAAGGAAAGATCACATTTGCAGTTCATTTAATATTGGTTGTGGTCAAAGTTTTCATTTCCAAGACACTTTTCAACATTATAGTATTCTCACTTTAAAACACATTATTATGTAAACACCTTGTCATGACAGGACAGAGGGTTGTGCAGAAAAATATGTTTTGGGACAAAATGTACATAATCTTCTCAATCAGACCATCGAGAAATTCAAAAAATCTGCTTTTGACGGTTCATGTCCTCTTTTTACCTGAAAGCAGAGAAATGTCTAAAAAGCATTAATGCAACAGCTGGTAAACACTAAAACATTTAATTTTCAATAATGTGATAATATTATATTCTCTGAAACATTTTTGTAAGTACATGTCAGTGTATTTCCATGTAACCATTGTAGGGTTGAAATAAAATGTGTTTCTTTTTCTTTCATGAAAGTAATGGCTTACTGAAGCTTTAGCGACTAAACATACTAAGATGTATGACACAGTGCTTGTACTGACTGTTCAAGGACTGGATTGTGAAGCTGATTTTAGCCCTTTTTTCACCCTGGAGCTCTAACAAAATGTCTGTATTCTGCATTCAGTGTTGCATTACACCACACACGACTGTTAAACTCAGATGTTGAAAGATTAGAAGCCTGGCTATAGCCTAATTGAAGAATATACAATATGCATTTAGAACAAAAACTGAACAAATGGTAAACAGTATTGTATAGAGTCTTTGCAATTATACATGATACATTTTTGTGAAACTAAAACTACAAACTCTAATTCTTCCTCAGTTACTCAATTTATTTTGCATTGAGGTTTCTTCTCACATGGTTTCTGTCCACATCCAAGACACAACAATGCTTGGTAACAGTTTCTATGAAGGTCATCGTTATAATGACTTATGCATATATTTATAACACGATATAAAGCGTACATAAGACATTATAACAGTTATAATCACTTACAAACATGCATTAGGCGCTATAGCGAAGTTCATAACGTATTATGACCTTTTGATTTAATGTTTTATAACTAATAATAATACCAGTTTATGTCAATGTGCGGCAAGAATCTCCGACCATGTTCCATAACACATTATAACCATTGACTCTGCCTCGTTATGAATACACTTTGGTCACCATTTAGAATTAGTGATATAAAATGGAATAATAGCTTATAGTCATGTTTAAAGTTATATAGGATGTCTTTGTTTGCTTTAAGTAAAGTGTTAAAATGTCTATCCCTGAATAATATATTACAGATGGACATAATACCATATGAACTAATTATAAGACCTTATAGTACGTAATTGTTTGTTTTAACTAAAGTGACACACATTTTGCGCAGGAAAACAACTTTTATTTATGTTTCTTCACTTTATGACACTTTATGACAACATTTTGCAGTTTAGCACAAAAACACAACATAATTAAATCAAGGACACTAATTCTCATGGGGGTTAAAGATCGCTCAAGAAAAGACCTGTTGCCGACCAACATCATGTAAGAGGCTCAGATGTTGTCACAGATGAATGGCGAGCCTATGGACAGGCCCTAACAGATGCAGTGGACAATTAAAGACAACCACTTCACAAAACCTAGCCTATTAGAATAGAAATTTTAAAGTAATTGAATGGGAATACTGTTTGGGCAGTAGGAATGAGAATCTCTTGGCACCTCATGATTCGATTTGATTACAATTCAGAGGGCAGCGATCCATCTTGATGCATTTTTTTTTCTGTGTAAATTCTGGATAATTACTAAGCATTTCGTGATTATAACAACTGTTATAATGCCTTATGGACGCATTATATCGTGTTATAAATATTTGCATAAGTCATTATAGCGATGACCTTCATAGAAAGTGTTACCCAATGCTTTTTATTATTAGCAAAAAAAAAGCAACTTTTAAGCTAGCAGTTTTTGAATGTTACTGAAAGCTTGCCCTGAAGTTAGGTTGATAGGTGGAACTCTACTTCAAAACATTCAGAGATGTGTCTTTATTTAGCTTTGATTGCTAGCTAGCTAACTATCCAGCAGCCTAATAATCCACAAAAACACATTCATTTTAATATGCAACTATCATTAGAACAAATCAGGTGTGCAGCACCAATAACATGACAGTGATGACTTGCAGGTTTTGGTTAAAGCTAGCTAACAAGCTAACATGTTCTAAGCATGAAATCAATGTTGTAATTATTATAAATGCTATGGCAACAAGTCTTCCAAGCTAAACTACAAAAGGGGCTGTAAATGCCTTTTAAAACAACCCATATAAGCTTTCCGATGACACCTATTGGCTGGATGACATTGTTTTTCAGTGCCTTCCAAAGCCATTAAAAACAAAAGTCTAATTAGCGTTAACTGATCTGTCACTACTATGTTTATTTTTTTGTTAGCGTTGGTTAAAGTTGCTGAGAGGTTGTGCTTTGGGTTGACTTTAAGATTAGCGAACCTTCATCATCAAAGTTCAAAGAATAATTACTTGGTCACGGTTAGGGAAAGATCACAGTCATAGTTAACAGAAACCAATGGTGACTGTCGGTAGGAAACAGGAAGTGTATGGCAGTTCTCTGTGTCAAAATCAAATGCTTTGTACATTTTTTCAAATGCTACAGTAAATCCACCCTGACATCCTCACTTCGAACTTTTGTGGCTCTACGGCACATTAGTTCCGCCTTTTCTTCTGACAGAAAGCTGACATAATTCTCATGGCGTCTGGAGGAATTTTTCTGTTAAACATAAACATCAAATTACTGATCTGTTGTTTTCCTTGCAACGACAGTCTTGCTATTGAGGTAGTCAAGCAGGAATGTAAAAAAAAGCTCTCAACACTGGTAACCAAAATCTACAGATCTCAAAGATGGCCATCAGAGCGTAGGTTACTCAAAGCCTTCTATACAGTTTCCATTTGTTCAAACATTTGTTCCACACTCTGCTCTACAACTCATTAAATTCCTGCAGAGTCATGAATAGAATTAAGAGATTAAAATCACCTACAGCCATGACACCAATTCAATGTGAGAGAATTAATAAAGCATTGATACATTTTCAGTAATGAGACAGATGTGAATGGTGATTGTTTTCTCTGTCTTGGTAAGGAAAACATTGAAGAGACTTGCTGAGACTTTTACCAGGATTTCCAGCTGAATTTGACAATCAGAATAATATGGTGCAAATGGGTTGGTTTACTGTGTTCATGAGAAAAGTCACATGAAAAACCTAGTAGTATCCATGACTTTTCTAAACTTTGCCATCTGCTCTTTTCTGGTAGTAGAGCATGGTGTTGAAATACAGAAAATATAAAAGCTTTTACTATTTTACCAAAAGAGAATATATATGTTGTCAGTTGCCTTTCAAAGATGTTCTCATGGGTTTTAAGTGCTTAAACACAGAACATACCATGTACTCGACTTCCCACTTGAAAAACAGGAACTCACAAGGTTCCATTTGAAGTCTGTTGCAAAAAACATTACAAATAAGCAAATGTCAAAGGTTCTTCCATCTGACTTGTAACCTTTAGCTCAAGATGGTCTCTACCTGTTATTTTGGATGTAGAAGAATCATAAAACTTGCTTGTTTGCTTTGACCATATATGCCTGAAGGTAGAATTACACAGATATGTCAGGAATGAGAAGACAAATGAAAAATTATATTGGCAAGAGACAAAAAAACTGTAGATATATTTTTTTCCTTTGAGCGGTTCTCATCTAAAAAAAAAATGGCCTTCTGGCATTCCTTCCTTCCTGGGTTGGGATCTAAAATGAGACTTGTATTCTTTCAGTTTATTATCCCTGACACTGCTGTTTAATCTCAACTAAGTTCTGTCACAAGGATAATAAGAGCTTACGACACCCTCGAGGTGTTCTTTGTCACTTGTTGGTCCCTCCTGTTGTTCATCAGTGCCTACTGAGTAATGATAGTGCTGATCAGTGCTGAGTGATTTTCATTTTTGCTAATCAGGATCTCCATCTAAGTGTGTGCATCAGATTTACTTGCATTGCATATAAACAGAATATTTCTCCTCCCTGAAGCAAATGGTTCAGTCACCCACTGCATACA
The DNA here is from genome assembly GCF_021292245.1 of Micropterus dolomieu. Taxonomy (NCBI): domain Eukaryota; kingdom Metazoa; phylum Chordata; class Actinopteri; order Centrarchiformes; family Centrarchidae; genus Micropterus; species Micropterus dolomieu. The sequence continues at coordinate 11,633,770 of NC_060172.1, forward strand.
GACAACAGCAAGAGCTGCTGTTTTTGTTCAGGAATTTCAGATCCACTTTCTTTGAATAGCCTAAAATATTTTTTCAGTGTGAGCTTAATGTGGTTAATGAGATGTTTATATGGATAGAAGTTTAAATCAAATCAGCAGATTTGTATAGGAAATGAAGTTTCAAATGTATCTCCACAGTTTCTCATGTCCTTTATCATCTCAATTGTAATTTTCCACAACATAGCTTTTTTATTACTGATTACAACATTTTGTTTTATAATCATTTGACAAATTCATATTCTAATTCTGACTGAATTTTTATTTATAGCAAAAGCATAAAACAATTAGAAAACCTCCAATAATCATCTCTTTATAGCAATATTGTCACTCTGTACCAATTAGATATCATTTTCCCAATGATCCCTACCTTCATCCTCTACTTTATGGAGATGAGTTAGCAAATTGTATTTCAAGCCAATATACACATCAGTTTGTAAAGCCTGTTGCCTCACTAGTAACTGAAATCTTAATTTAAATGCTTGAACTCCCATCCAGCCACATACATTCCGTCTTGCATGAAGAGTTTCCAGAGATCTTAATCAGTCAGAGAGGGAGTCAGTTGTCAGCATCACTCTGCTTCCTTATGCCCCAAAAGAAAACAGTCTGAGGTTCATGTTATTTTAATGGTGGTGCAGTGCCACACTGTGGCAGAGCTCTGATGGAGGATACAAACATGGGACTTATTGAAGAAACCTTTTAAGCCAAATAAGGCCAATGCAATACCCAAAGAAAGAAAAATATAGATACAGATTTCGATATAGAACCGGAGAATATAAGGGAAATCATTGTAAAACCCATAAAAAAAACAGTTGGTATTGAGTGAAATATTTTCAGCTAACTAGAATAGAGATTACAGCATACATTAAAAATATCTTCCTAAAAATTTTAAACTGCTGAAATATTGTTTGACTGTGACTCTAGTTGAAAATGTTTTGCCCCCTTAAGTGACTGGCTCTTGGCATATCTCAGGATTTTAAACTTGTCAGGGTTACTCACACCATGAAGTCACAGCAGAGTCTTTGAGAGTCCTTAAAGAGGTGGTATTATGGTTTTTGGCTTTTTCCCGCTCCTTTATTGAGTTATACATCTTTTTTGTGCATGTAGTAGGTTTGCAAAGTGAAAAAGCCCAAAGTCCACCCCAAAGGAAGTTCCCATCTCCCACAGAAAACACTGCTCTGAACTGCTTGAAAACAGCTCGTTTGTAGTCCAGCTGTTTCCATTTCATCCCTGTGACGTCACACCTCTCCTCTCCCTTCCAAACACTAGGTACCCTCCATGCAGTCAATGGACATAAAGGTGTTACTGTGATGTAGAGACAGAGCTCAGTCATAACTTTATGAATGAAAGATACTTTTGTTACAGATTAATAACTCACCACTCTGAAACTCTTGCTCCATCCAGTCCCTGTTGCTTAAGCTGGTAAGGGGATATACGGCTGAACCGTAGTCGAGTTTACCGGCTTCTCACTGCCGCGCCCTCTCTGATTCTGATTGGCTAGTAGTTCTTAACTAGGAACTGTGCATGTGCAACTCCTAACAAAGATCATGTAGAGGCAAGATGTATTACTCCGTAGCTAAAACTTAGCCTTCAACACAGTATGCATACTAAAGAATGCTTAATTTGATGTAAACTATTTTCCATAATGCAGTGCAGAAATGAAATGGAGAAGTTTCTCACAGCTACACACAGATTGCTGGTGGGGATGAGACGGCTCAAGAGGGATCCAGAAAATCCCCCCAAAAATGCATATCTGTCAGTGAACACATACTTAATATGAATATTAGTATATATTACATAATTTGTGCAATTAGTGTAGTATGGAATTGGGACCCAGCAATAGAGTAGTGGTTTAGAAGTATTAATGGTTATGCTTTTTTGAGCGCCGTAACCCAGGTGATGCCTACGACCACTAGGAGGGGCTGCTGGATGTGTTGGACACATGCAAAGTAGATGGGTGGTATTGCAGTCCCCCTCTTCTGCGCAGGGAGGGTTGTTCAGGTTTGACATTAGGTGCATTCGAGATAACTGTTTCTGACTTTCGCCAACTTAACAGTCTAACGTGAGCTGCAAGTGACTGCAGGGGCGGGGTATAAAAACTGCGGCGTCAAGTCAGAAACGTTCTACCTATCTATGAGCGTGCTGTGAGCGGACATCGGTGACTGATCTCGCAGCATTTGCAAAGAAAAATGCCGTGAGACCAGGCAATAGTGTGGTTCCAACTTGGTGCAGCTGGAGAAAAGCAACTGAGGCCGCTGGACTTGGCATCTGCAGCCGACGTATCACTACAATCCTGACTGCAATAGTGCATAGAGACTGATCTCTTGATGTTTCAGTATGTGGGTCCTCTGGTGAAATAAGCGTTGCCTCACAAAATATCTTTAGGCTAACTCTATTGCTGCACTCTAATGAATAGTATATTTTTTAATTTGATCATGTTATTTATGGCTTCACCAGTCTATCGTTTGTACATATTGTAGAGGTGTTGGACATTCGAATTTCGTATGTTTCCCTCAAATTCAACCTGACATATTTGGTATCCTTACACTGCTGGATTTGATAAGAATTAAAATAGATTTCTGTGTGTTTAACAACATGAGTGTGTAAAGAAAGAGCCAGTGTAGAGTCAAGGAAAATTTTTTAGAGGTTAAACATAAAAGTCTGTTTGAATGCAGTTCAATCAGTAGGCACTATGTGAATACATCTACCAGTGCTGTAATGATATGTAAATGAACTGCCAATATAAAGGTTTTTCATCAATGTAGAAGTACACAAGTCTGGCATATTGTCTATGCTGGACAGTGACTAGTTATTGATTTCTCAGGAATTTGTGATTTTCAGTGAAATTGAGGCTTATCACAAACAGTCTGTTATCAGCAGTCTTCTGGGGATCTGGCTCAGTACTGTACCTGACAGGCCTGTTAAGAGAAATGTTTGTGTAGTCCATCCTGACAGGTAGATTTGTGGTTTCTCCCTCTATGAGAGAGCTTGGTGAGAAAACCCCCCGCGGCACTGAATACATGCCACAATGCCATGATTTATTGGGCCTGTTAAAATGCAAATGAAGCTTTGGGCAGAGGAAAAACAAGTGTTGTCTGCAACACTGTAGCCACCTTTAAGCAGACAGAGCTGTGGCGTGCTCCTGCTATTTTGATCACAGCCTCAGAGAAAATTAAGGATTGCATACTATAGTGCAGCCAAGGAGAGGAAGATTTGAATATAGATGAAATGTCTAGATTGACCGTGCTGTGCATTCACTTGAAAATGTATCTGTGATACGAGTGCAGTAAACACAAACATACGATGTTGGAGAGGCGTAAGAAATAATTTAAAAAGAAACGTAATCCATCGTTGCAAAGCCTGGGCTATAGTGGCTGTCTGTCAGGTTTGAAAAAGTACAGGAGTGCAAATCGTGTGCTGTTGATGGCAAAACATCTACAGGATCAGTAAAGACGTCTATTTTGAGATGGATTTTAAGACCGAATATGTGTCAACAAGACTGTCCCACTTCAAAGGCCCAGAAAAGTGTGGCTATCATTAGACCTAATTTGGTTTCAGTCACTTGTTTAATGGTGCATTCAGGGCCATGCTTGTCAAATTGTGAGGTCAGGAAATTTTACATGTCAATGGTAAATATGTCACATAAACTATACCAAAGTATTTGCAGGGTGTAAATAATAAAGGCCAAGGTTAAACTTAACGGCCTGGACATGTCCATCGTTACATAGGCTGATTTAATCTTAGCAAATATTATGAGAGAAATCATATGATGAAGTGAAATGTCAATTCAATCTGTAAACTTGGGCAATGGACCAGTCAGAGGTTAACTAGTGTGGTTTTATTTGATGGGGGAGGTTAGCTGGTTTCCCCAAATGACATTTGATTGGATAAATGTGTTTTTACTCCAGAGTGCAAGATGAGTCTTCAAAAATACTCTTATTTTAACAGGCAGAGAAATGAGTCAGACTTAGATAGATAGATATAGATACACTCATCAGTGTAAAATAGCATCTCTAGACACCCTTGCACATTAATTCGGAGGAACTGACACTACATTCTGATATATGGTTGATTGTCTGGATCAAAGTCTGTTGTAGCTGCAGGAAATATGTTGAGTTACATCGTCTACATTTAGCCTATTACCTGTGATAACATTAAACAAAATAGGTGCAGAAATGCAAGCTACATCACTTATTTTTTTTCCTTACAGTTATGATATCTTTTACATTTTTACTAAGCATTTACAATATGTTGCTATGGTGAGACCATGATACATATGTTTTCATACTGTAGGTACAGAACTGCAAAACATATTTACTGTGTGTCTATTTCCTGCTCCTTACTCCCATCTTCGGGGACGTGGATATTATGAGTTTACAACAGGTGGTCCTCAAACTGCAAATTGCTCACATTCTCCTCCTGATGAGCTTATGCTCCTTTACAGACTGGCAAGTGATAGCAACAATCTTTACTGCCTTAAGCAGAGCCCCATTAACCTTTGTTAGAGAGACTTTAATTTTTAATAAAAAGCCTTTATGTCTCATTGGGTTCTAACAAGACTGGCTTGCATGGTAGAGTTCTATTAAGCAATATACTTTTATAAACAAAAGTTTCAGAAAAACATACAGTATTTGGTCAGTTTATGGGTTTAATGCAACCAGGCAATGGCTTGTGATGATTTGAAATGGTCAATTCATTTTGTACCTTCATTGGCTTTAAGGCACTATGTAGAGATAAAAGACTATACTCAAACATATGGTGACATTACATATTGATTATGAAGGGATGGTTCTGCATCCACTTCCACATTCCTTTGATTCCTTGATGTTGTCCTTTAATAGGACAACATCAAGGTGGCCATTTTGAAAAGCATATCAATCACCACAACTCAAAGACTCAAAAGGCATCCAGCAGCGCAATGTGGGTAAGTTGAGATAGATTCAAATGTCTGATGTTCAGGAGCAACAACATGGTGACAACCAAGCACACTCATTTTAATTCCCTAACCTGAAGTCGTTTTCTACTCCACTCAACTACTGTATTGTAAAAGATAATATGTAAAACATGATGATTGTTGTGATCAGTGGTTTCCCAATTCTGTACGATAAAACGTAAATGAGCCCTGGGACTTGAATAAGAAAAGGATTGCATCAAAAACTTGTGCGCCAGTACTGTGATAGTGACAAAAATAAGTACCCAATCTGAGCAGAGTATACACACTCACTGTCCACTTTTTTAGGTACATCTTGCTAGTACTGGGTTAGACCCCCTTTTGCATTGTCATTTTCAAGAAACCATTTTGAGATGATTGAGCTTTGTGACATGGTGCATTATCCGGCTGGAAGTAGCCATCAGAGGATGGGTACACTGGTCATAAAGGGACAGACATGGTCACCCTGACCTCTCTGTTAATGAAGTATTGTGTTGTCCCACCTTAAATCCATCACAAACCCTCTTCTTGACCCCCTGCGGTTTGCCAACAGGTCTGTAGATGATACAGTTAACATGGCCCTTCACTTCCAGCACCTGGACTCCCCAGGAACCTATGCCAGGATCCTGTTTGTGGATTTCAGCTCTGCTTTCAGTACCATCATCCCGGCCCTGCTGCAGGACAATCTCTCTCAGCTGAACATGCCTGACTCCACCTGCAGGTGGATCACTGACTTCCTGACAGACAGGAAGCAGCACGTGAAGATGGGGAAAACATGTCTCTGACTTCAGGAACATCAGCAATGGTTCACCTCAGGGTTGCATTCATTCCCCTCTGCTCTTCTCCCTGTATATCAACAGCTGCACCTCCAGTCACCAGTCTGTCAAACTCCTGAAATTTGTGGACGACACCACCCTCATTGGGCTCATCTCTGGTGGGGTTGAGTTCGCCTACAGGTGTGAGATCGACCATCTGGTGACCTGGTGCAGCCAGAACAGTCTGGAGCTCAACGCTCTGAAGACAGTGGAGATGGTCGTGGACTTCAGAAAGAGCACAGCCCGACCCTCCCCCATCATCCTGTGTGACTCCCCAGTCACCACTGTGGACTCCTTCCGCTTCCTGGGCACCATCATCTCCCAGGACCTCAAGTGGGAACTGAACATCACCTCCATCACCAAGAAGGCCCAGCAGAGGATGTACTTCCTGCGGCGGCTGAAGAATTTCAGCCTGCCAAAGACAGTGATGGTGCACTTCTACACTGCCACCCGTGAGTCCATCCTCACTTCCTCCATCCCCATCTGATATGCTGCTGCCACTGCCAGGGACAAGGGCAGGCTGCAGCATATCATTGGCTCTGCAGAACAGGTGATTGGCTGCAATCTTCCTCCTCTTCAGGACCTGTACGCCTCCAGGACTCTGAGGCGAGAAGGAAAGATTGCAGCTGACCCCTCCCATCCCGGTCACAAACTGGCAAGAGGCTGGTCCATCAGGACCAAAACCTCTTGCCACAAAGACAGCTTCTACCCGTCTGCAGCTAGTCTCATTAACAAGGCCCAGGTTCCTCACTGACACTTCCCCCTTTCAAATAATACAATCTCTCTGCACATGTAAATATCACTTAATTTCATATCATGCACAAACCTGGCACATTGCACATATTTGTTGTTAACTGTTAATTGTTGTTGTTTTATTGTTATTTTTATTTTTTTATATTGTCAATTTATGTATTTATGCACATAACATCCTCCTCCATTGCAATAGGTCTGCTCAACACAAACCAGAGTAATGCACATGTAAATATCTGCCAAGTTGTTCTTTCTCTGCAAATAGTTGTATTATTTTTCTCTATTCTTCTATTATTTTTAAAATAACTTGTTTATTCCATATTTATATATTTCTACATCTATTTATGTCAACTGTATGTTTGCTTGCATGTAACACCTTATCACCAAAGTAAATTCCTTGTATGTGTAAAACACTAATAAAGCTCCTTCTGATTCTGAGTATGATTTTTACAAAGCATATAACCTTTTTTATGCCACTGTCTCAAAAAAAAAAAAATCAAGCAAGCGTCTCGACTTTTGAACTAACGTTACTGTTTTGCACATGCATTTATAGGAGAAGTATTCACTGCTTTTACAAAACACAAAACGTTGATTAAAGCCACTCTGTCCTGCCGAGTGGTTGCTTCACTGGCAGTAACGTTAGCTGCCGGAGTTTCTTTCTACAGACTAAGTTTCATGTTTCTTAGCAGAGCGATTGAAAGCTTTTTGCTGTTCTCAACGTTTATGGGAGACCATGTTCTTTGCATCTCTGAGTGTGACACAGCTAAGTTAGGCCTTGTGTTTTGTTGCTGGGAAGTAAAAATCTGACTTCATGTTAAAAAATGCTGTTCAATCTTTTCATGATTTTTCTTAAAGCAAATGGAGAACAAGTAAATCATTGATCACAATGAAGATTTGCTGACATTGACTTGTGTTGGTATCTGATGACATCAGCAAGTTTTGCTGCTCCTGTTTCAACCTTTCGCAGGGTGTAATTTAAAAAGAAAAAAAACTATAATAAACTACTTTAAAAAATGTGTGATGATCTGACTGAGGTCACCGAAATATTGCATGCATTCAGTGTTTTTTAAATAAAGAATTCTCTGCTGAAATGCACTCACAGGTTGCATGCAAAGATGGAAATAAAAAAATGAAATGTATTAGTCCGGGTTTGTAGAAATGTCATCAAATGCCAAAACGAATGATGAGAGCTAAGAAAGCCATGCTTGAAATGCAAAGCCGCAAAGCCTGAGCTGTCTTGGACCACCAAATCCTGTTTATTCCCTCCTGTCTATAAACCACAACCATGCATTTGTTTATGTGGAATAATCTGTGGGAGAAAATAACCTGCATTTGTACTTTGCCCTCAAAATGGAATTATAAATGTGATGACTGCTTGCTTATGTTGAGATAAACAGCTGCTCCGATAACTGTTTCTAAACTTCATGTTTCCAAATAAAGTTTTGGAGCAGCCAAATAAAATATTGAATGGGAAAGAAAAATTTGGAAACTCTCATTGTAAGGTGTATAAGAGGTGCAGGAATTACAGTTTATTCCCGTCTGAAGAACACTGATGCTCGCAAGAATTTCTTTGTTAATGTAAAGCATGTTTTCCAATAAGCAAGTTAGTGTAGAATGTTAAAAACTGAGTGCCACCTAAAAAAATGTATCATTGACCATGGTTTTTGGTATTTTTATTCAAGGGCTGATGTATAATTTATGAATTACAATATGTAGTATTTAAACTGTATTCTGCTATGTTGATTGTTTGATCGCTGAACCTGAGAAACCTCCAGGTTGAGAAATCTTGCTTGAGTTTCCCACATTCCTTCCATTGCCTTTTTCATAGCAGGAATTTAGAGTTTCTAACTTTTTAGATATCTCTACAATGCAGCAGGGACTTTCAACTTTCAAAACTCTTCCAAATTAATAGCCAAACAGCAGCTGTACCACCAGCAGGTCAAAGGTTGTCTTTTTCCATTTTTACTAGATTAATTGGCACAAACTTTGCGGCCAATGTATTATAACAACCCTGTCTCCTAGAAAGTACGTTTATATACTACTAATTTGCAAAAGCAAACCCTGACCACCTCCCAATGAATTCTATGGGGTACAATGTAGTTCCCTTGAAAATATTTTCCCTTCAATCACAATCCTGGTAGCAATTATATATAAACATAATTTCTAGCAGACATGAATGATTCTAATGACTTTGATGGTCCCCTGGCTTTTTGTTTTGCAACAACCTTTGGATGGATTGCAATAAAACTTTTTTACTGGCATTCATTTAATGTTAGAAATGTTAATGATCAAGTCAAAATGCCTCAATATATGTCACAAGCATATTATAAAAATTCCATGGAACAAAAAACGGGTTAGTATTTGCAGGGTTTCTACAGTGTATTATGATATTGGATTTGTGTATATTATACTAGATGTTTTGTGGATCCAGTTTTTCTTCACACACTGATGTTTAGACGTGTTGTTTAATCTTGGGAAGTTCTGTGATTGTGTGTGAAATTGAACACCTGAAGTGTGTCGGCCATGATGATTTTCAAGAGTAAATATTAAGTTGCTATAATGAAAAGCAGAGAGGGTTTTATTGTTTCTGCATATTAGTATGCTGGTGCTTTTGGCATGATTTGTCTCCAAATTCCCTCTGAAATGAACGACACACTTGAGGTCTTTTGAAAATCTGAAGCAGTGTATTAAAAGCTTGACAGCATTCCTCATCATCTCTCTCCCTCTCTCTTTCTAACTTTCTTTCTTTCCCCTCTCCTTTATGTTGAACCCTTTCCTCTCTCCTAATTCCTCTTCTCCCCCTGTCTTTCTTGCCTGTTGTGCTTGTGTATACCCTCTCCCTGTCCTTGCCCTTCAGATGCCATGGACAGTGGCTCAGGCCTGGGCACCGGAGCCATCGTAGGCATCCTCATTGTTGTCTTTTTCCTGCTGTTGGTGGGCGTGGACGTCACCTGCTACTTCCTCAACAAGTGTGGACTCCTTATGTGCATTGCTGTTAACTTCTGTGGGAAGGCTGGGCCAGGTGCTAAGAGCAAGGACATAGAGGAGGGCAAGGCAGCATTCACGTAAGGGAACTTCATCCTTGCCATTTTATGATGCATTTTTTCTATGTTTTTGTTTAAACAACTTGAATTATTGTTGGCTGCTGTTTTCAAAAAAAACTCTAAAAACCCACTTTATGTTATTTAAATTAATTAGGTTGACACATGGGCGGCACGGTGGTGCAGTGGTTAGCACTGTCGCCTCACAGCAAGAAGGTAGTGGGTTCAAACTAGTTGCCCCAGCCTTTCTGTGTGGAGTTTGCAGGTTCTCTCCGGGGGCTCCAGCTTCCTCCCACCGTCCAAAGACATGCAGGCTAGGTTGATTGGTGACCCTAAATTGTCCTTAGGTGTGAGCGTGAGTGGTTGTTTGTCTATGTGTGGCCCTGCGATGGACTGGTGACCTGTACAGGGTGTACCCCGCCTTTCGCCCGGTGTCAGCTGGGATTGGCTCCAGCCCCCCGTGAACCTGTACGCAGGATAAGCGGTTGACAATGGATGGATGGACTCAAAATGAACTGCAATATTGCTTTGTTTCTTCTGTACAAGTAATTCTTTGCTAGCATGTTCACCATGAAAAATGTTATAAAATATAGTCAAATGCTGTGTTTACAGCTTGTTTTTATTAAATAAAATACATGTAGCTTTAAATGGAGAAGATGAGAAGATTGCCATCAATTCTATCTTAATATGATTAAAAGAAAGGTAAAGAGTGGTTTATTTATCATTGAGGAACTGTTGACACCCTATGATTGTTTAAGGGGAAAAAACTTTCCACAACTTCCTATGCCAATAAAATTTCCATCAGTTTGATACTTACTGTGATTCAGAAACCGCTAAACTGAAATTACTGCATCTCAGCTATATGCTATTTCATTCATCTTAACTAGTCTACACCCTGCCTGTCCTAGATAATATGAATTATTTAACTGTAGTTATATAGTTTGTTGATCGTGGTTGGGTAATAAATTCCACTTATATATTCAACTGCAAAAATGTTACAATTCATAGATTAAAATTGTTATAGGTTGACTTACTACTAAAAAATGTTACCACTGTTAAAGTGCACAGTAAGTATTGTGAGTAAAATATTCAGAACTGTAAAGTCAATATTATTTATAGAGCCCAAAATCATAAATAATAAATTATTATTATTCTCACAATCTGTACGGCATATGACATCCTCTCTTTGAATAAGGAAAAACTCAGATTACCCTTGTAAACACCTAATCATCTCAAAATTAAATTATAGTATTATAGACTTTGTTGATCAAAAATCCAGTTAAATATTTTGAACAGTCTCTCATCGTATCAGCTATGAACACAGCAAAACAAATACAAATTTAAACTAAACAGCTCATGTGAAAAAGATTTATAGCAAATGAATCATGATATGTAATGAGTTGATATTTGTCACCAACATGTCTTTGTTTTATTGTGTTCTTTTTCAGAGGGGCAATAGAGTTGAGTGTCATTCGCAGTGAGCTCTGCAGCACTATCAACAAAATAATCAATTTGGGAGATATACATCTAGTGATTTTTTTATTTTGGTTTTTTTTGCCTAGTGGCATGTAGTCCAGCAAAAGGAATTCAGATAAAAAGGGATTCTGTGGAAAGACTATTAAATGTTCAATTTCAATGCCATATGCCAGAACAAAGTCGAGGGTGTGGTTAAAACAGTGAGTGGGTTTATGAACACTCCAAGCCAATCAAATGTCACAATGAGATAAATGCAGTACTAGGGCCATTGTTGATGTCCACATGGATGTTAAAATCACCTATAATCATTTCTTTATCTGTTTTAAGGACTGAACTTGATGAAAACTCAAAATTGAGAACATGGACCAGGAGCGTAGTACATTATAACAAATAGAATTGGCTGTAGTGTTTTCCAGGTTGGGCGTAAAAAATTAAAAGAACAAGGCATTCAAATGAGATATAATTTGATTTAAGTTTCAAATTGATTTGTAGACTTGTGTCGAATTGTAATCTGAAATGTGAGTAATAATATGAGATAATATCGGAATGGATTAATTTAGGATAACATATTCTTCATCATCTAGCCAGGTTTTAGTAAGACAAAATAAATCAATGTGATAATCTGATATTAAATCTTTTACTAGTACAGCTTTAGATGACATACTAAGAGTCCACATTTAATTCTCCTATTGTATTGTACAATAACAGCAGTGGTTCTAATTTTTATTAGGTTTCCATGCACAGCTTCTCTTCTGTTTACTTTTGATTTAATTCATTTAAGTGGTCGGGGGGCAGACATCATCACTATGGGGTTTAATAGGTTAACAGCAAATAAAGCGTCTTAGCTTGCTAACTAGTCTGTTGCTCTCTGACAACAGGAAAGATGAGTCTAAGGAGCCCATTGTTGAGGTGAGAACGGAGGAAGGACACACCCCAAACCAAGAAGGAGGGGCTCCCACTGAGCCCAACGAGACCACCCCTTTGACAGAACCTGAGTGAGTATGGAACAGGACTTCCCAAATGTAATGGATGTCTCAGACTTAGGCCTATCTGCATAGTCTTGATAAGAGAGGTGAATCATAAATAAAATTAATTGTCTTAATGGACTAGATAGTCAGAAATGTCATAATTTTATTATTATTATTATTATTATTATCATCATCATCATTACCTTATAATTCTGACTTAGTTTTGTGGCAATTTATGTTTTCTTGCTGCTCCACATATTGTAAACCCACACCAGTATGTTGGGAAAAGGTGACATACCTATCCCTTACAAAACTGTGTGGGGGGAAAAAAATGTAAAAAAAACTAATTTAGCACTTTTCATTTGTTGTGAATTGTGTAATTTAAGGCTGCCATTATACATTGTTATGGATCTTTATAGAACCTTATAGTAACTGTAATTTACATAAATTCTTGTTTTCATCCTTTCAAATCAAAGTTTAGGAGTGTCTAACCTAGTCTTAAACAGGGTTGCCAAGCCACTAACTCATTCAGACCCATTCAGACCAACAACAATCCCTCCTTTTTCTTGGGTCTTTGTATTGTTGTGAAAACAATATTAGCATCATAATCCTGAAATTCCTACATTCTTTCTATAGTTTATTGTTGTATTATTTTTTATTTACCCCTCCACAAATATTTTGTTGCTAACATTTTGATTGTGTAGATTTTACTTTTTCACTGTAGCACAGAAGCACTCACTCTGCCTTGTTTATTCCCTGACCTGCACTCTCCCTCTACCCCTTTATTTCTCTCGTTGTCTTTTTTCTTTCTTTCCCTCACTTTTCTGGTGGCTCTATGCTCCTCCCGTGTCCACTCCCCACTCCTCCCTCCCTTATTTGTCCTGCTCCTCCCCACCAAACAGGCCCGCTGCTGCAGACACCACCTCCACGGTGGTAAACTTTCTCCCCTCCACTGCCACTAACTCAGTTGCTGAGAGCTTTAGCACGGCGCAGAGCAGTCCTGCTAGTGAGAGCACCACGCTAACCACCAGCGCTTCAAGCCCAACCAAAGCTGCCCCTGCCAAGTCCTCCCCCAAAAACTGCCCTGCTGCCCAGTCCAGTTCGCTTAAAGCTAACACCCAACCTGATGTTGGGCCCCTGGTCGACCTGAGCGACACCCCTAAAGTTACCCCCTCATCCAACCCAACGCCCCTTGTCTCAGAGCCCGTCAGCCCACCCTCTGCTAATGCCGACGGGCTACAGAGCCAGCGTGACCCAGTCAAAGCCCCTGACAGCACCCAGAATAAGGACTTACAAGTAGACGGCCCGACCAAGGAAGTGCCCAATACCCTGTGCACAGACTCAACCACACCAGCCCAAAATGAGTATGAACACTGCCATATCCCCATTCCTCAACTTGTCGCTATTGCTCTGGTCACATCCCAATAGTCCAGAAGTGTGCCATTTTTAAAGGAAAAATCCACCCTTCAATGCAGAGAGTTTTGGTGTCAGATCCCCACATGCACAATTTTGCAGGATATGTTGTATATTCACATATGTGTATATATAAATATATGTAAAAGCCTTTTAATGAAAAAAAAAAAGTATTTTCTGGGTGTAAAAAAGCAGGATGTAAAATACTTTAAGCAAAATTGCCAAATAACAGTATTTGCAATACTTGAATGCAGAATGCTTCCTGAAATATACTGAATATCTCAGGTTAATGATTTTTGTAGGAACATTTATGGGTGGAATTTTCCTTTAAGAACAATAAACATTGCAGGTAAATGGCACAGGAATACAATCCATTGGGATGCCACCAGTGCATGCTTGTCTTCATTCAACCACCACCTCCACCCTCCACCTGTTTGTTTGCTCACTTAATGGAGTTAACCTTTCTCCAACCATACACTTAATTTTATTTCACCCAAATTATCTCTGATTAACTCTGATTAACCAGATAAATCATTATGGAAAACAAATAGCTGAATGATGCATCTTTTTAGAATACACCTTGTTCACACTCAAGGTTTCACTTTCAGTACCTCCAGTAATCACTAGCATACATACACATATGCAGTGATTCTTATATGGAGAACATTAAAAGGATAAATCCAGTACATTAACACCTGGC